>NC_143016.1:84604573-84904573 GCF_055824585.1 Amblyomma mixtum | reverse complement strand
TTCGCGTGTTCGGCTTCTTCAGAGCTCCTGGCGCTGAGTGCTGGAATGTACAACAGTGTGTTTATTGTCGGAGAAGTATTCTAACTCAAAAAATACCAGAAGAAGATGATCTTACATTTATGGTGTATGTGTCCGAGCTAGAAGTGACGCGAGAGTTAATAGAATTGTGGGAGGAGCTGTAGACATGAGCAACGCCCGTGATTGGGCTCTGGTCGGGCCGGAAAATGCGTTGTTTCTTCAGGCCTACACCGGGCCCGGATTTGAGGTTGCTAGCCCCGGGCCGGGCTCGGACCCATACAAGGAGGGCCTGTGCCCAGCTTTTGATACATCACTGCAAGTTGAGGTAAACTTGGGGCGTTCTAGCACCGACACGGATTAAACTGGGTTACGGTGTGGGCTGAGGAAAAAATTACTCAGCGCTGATTTTCTTACTTTTTTTTTCTCTGCTATGGCTGCATTTCTCTCATGTGAGGGAAATCAGTATCATTACTATTTCTTATTTTTATTCTTCACCTACTCTCCGGAATGTATCTGAAATGGAAGGATTACCAGCTGAGACCTCCCCCGGAAGTTCATCGACGTGGAACGGGTGGCTTAACTATGCCATTTGTAGATGGATACAATCAGCGTCACTCACTCTTCAATGCCCAAGTATCTTTGGACGTGCGCCCCTCGTCACGTTGAATGCTACGAGAAAAGCTACTAGGCGCTTTTTAGAGACTGAAGAGCACTAGTAAAAGAACACTCTCGCAGGTTCCACAGCGCCAGATGCAACAACGAGCTGCCGTACTTTACACAGATGGGAGTATCGCGATCACCAGGACACATGCGTCATCTGGACCTCACATGTGTGACTAGAGGGAAACCAGGCTGCAGACGCCTGAGTCCGCGCGCTCAGCCACCGAGTATCGCCTCGACACTCACCGCCTGAGGAATCAGAACCTAACCCGGCTGTCAGCTACAAACAAATTATTCAATTTTATCAAACCCAGCATAGCCGCTTTCATTCTACTGCGAAAGGGCTAACCAAAAGCGAAGAGAGTTGGCTCCTTCCCTTGTATACCAAAACGGTACTGTGCCCGGCAGTGGTGCAATATTCTAATCCGGCTTTTAACGGGGAGTGCCCGCATTGTGGATGCGCGTTCTCGGACGTGTACCACATAGTGTGTGCATGCCCCTCGGACCCTGCTTACCTCCCTTTCTCCTCACCTACCCGAGAGAGCTGGGAGGCTGTCCTGCTCGGTTGCTCTACGTTAGAGAGTCAAAGAGCCCTCGTGGCTAGGGCCTGAGCTGCCGCGGAAGCCACAGGGGTCCCGGACTAGAGACCTCTCCTAGGATTTGTAAGGTGCTGGCCCTTAAGGCCAGTCCCCCTCTCTCCTGTAAATAGCCTTCAATGAATGCTTCCATCACCACCACTGCCGTACTGCCACGTTTTTAGCAGAGTGTTGGGACGCCTGAAAAAACGCCTCATTTTTGCGAGCGCGTCCGCCTACTGGCGTGCAGAGAACCGCTCGCTTGAGCCATTTTAGCTATCAGAGTGCGCACGCCGTCAGTTCCACCAAAAGGCGCTCTCTATCTGCTCGATTTTTCCTCACCGCTCACGATTCTACATTTCAAGCTTCAGAAAGCTGGAGAAGGACCTTTATTCGATTGTTCGACGGGCAGGCGCCTGTTCTGAGAATGTCTTTTGTTATGTTTTTTTCACATCTGAAAAGCACATCAGTACGCTGTGGAAAATGACACTGGGGAAGGTTACATTTATTTATTTATTTATTGTACCCTCAGGGCCCGAAGGCATTACAGAGGGGAGTGGGAATACATAAAAAATTCAACCTAAACAGCAACAACAAGGAGAGAAAACAAAAATAAACCAGGAATACATAAATAGTGAAAACACAGGAAGGCAATGAGATTAGAATGCAGTGGGGATATATTAAAACAGTGTGTAGACAGTGAAAGGCAATTTTTATACAGTAATAAACGACACATACTCAGAAAGAAACATTAAGGACTTTACGAAATGCATTGTTATCAGAAATACCTGCGATGTCGTGGGGAAGGTGATTCCAGCTGACACAAGTTCGGGGTATGAATGAGTCATGAAAACATTTGGTGTGACAAGATGGGATTCCAACTTTATGACGGTGATCAATGCGTGCTGATATGTAACGTGGTCTTGACAATAACTTAGGATTGAGAAGGCTGTTGTGGTAAATTTTATGAAAAAGACACAATGAGGCTATTGATCTGCGGTGGGACAGAAGTGGTAGGGACAAACTTGATTTCATGGCGGTTACACTGCTTGTTCGGTGATAATTCGAAAGAATGAAACGGCATGCGCGGTTCTGCACAGCTTCCAAATCTGAAACGAGTGAATCGATGCCAGGGCTCCAGACAGATGCAGCATATTCTAACTTGGACCGTACCAATGTTTTATAAAGTAATAATTTTATTGAAGTAGATGAACGTGAGAAATTTCTGCGAAGGTACCCAAGCATGCGATCAGCGTTATTTATTATGTATTCAACGTGAGTTTTCCAAGACAGGTTACAAGAAACGTAAACACCCAGATATTTATAACATGACACGGTTTCGAGAGACACGTTGTTAATGTGATAAGAAGAAGGGGCATTAGAGAGACGAGAAATGCGTACATGTTTACACTTATTAATGTTTAGTTGCATGTTCCAAGTAAAACACCAGTCAAGAACCTTGTTAATATCGGATTGAAGACAAGATACATCATTACCATCTTTAATTTCGCGGTAGATAACACAATCATCAGCAAAAAGATTAATTGAAGAAGAAATGTTAGCCGGTAAGTCATTTATATAGATGAGAAAAAGGAGGGGCCCAAGAACTGACCCCTGAGGCACGCCGGAACGGACAGGCAAAGAATGAGAGTTTATATTGTTCGCTGTTACGAATTGTGAACGGTTAGAAAGAAAGCATTGTAGCCATGCAAGGACATTAGGGTATATGTTAAGATTGCTTAATTTAAGAACGAGAAGCTCATGTGAAACAGTGTCAAACGCTTTCGAGAAGTCCAAAAATATGCAATCTGCCTGAGACCCGTGGTCAAGGATGCAATGAAGGTCATGTGTGAAACATATTAGCTGAGTTTCGCATGAAAAAGACTTACGAAAACCATGCTGGGCAATGCTGAAAAAGGAGTTAGATTCTAAAAAAGAGATGAGATGAGAATATATGACGTGTTCCATGATCTTGCACGGAATACTAGTGAGCGATATAGGTCTAAAGTTATCAGGAGAATGTTTACTTCCGGACTTATGCAGTGGAATCACCTTCCCAATTTTCCAATCACTGGGAATACAACCTGTTGCAAGGGACTGTTCAAACAATTTAGTAAGAATTATGGAACAATAGTACTTTGTATTAATTAAAAACTTCGAATTAATGTTGTCAACACCGCAGGAAGAGGAAACCTTAAGATTTTCTATGATGGACTGGATGCCTGACGCGTCGAATATAACTGGATCCATAGGAAGAGCATCAAAAACAGGGCACACGCGATGAACAGGAGAAACATTGGTAGGAAATGCCGCAGCAAATATATTGTTTAGAACAGAAGCACATTCGTATGGAGGAAAGGCAACACCATCAGAAGAAGTAAGTATTATTGTGGAAGGGTCTTTCTTGTTAACTACATTCCAAAATTGTTTAGGATTATTGACCAGCATAGCAGGCAGTGTGTGGTTAAAAAATGTGTCCTTTGCGTTTTTTAGCGCACCTTTGTACTCTGCAGCTGCGGAAAAGTAGGCCTCCCATCGTTGTTTAGAATTCAACAACTTCGCAGAGCGGAACAAGCGCTTCTTTTTATTGGAGAGTCTTTTTAAAACATTATTAAACCAAGGTGATTCCCGATCGCACTTCAAAGATCTTAATGGTACAAAAGTGTTAATGACATGTTCAACGATATCCTTGAACAAATCCCAGTTAGCGAAAAGAGAACGCTGTGAAAAGCCTGGTAAGTAATCATCCAAAAAACCAGCTAGTTCGCAGTTAATAGCGTTAAAGTCAGCCCGTTTATAATCTCTAATGTGTTTAGTCTGACTAACTCGGATACACGCAGGAATTTGTACATCAAAATGCACCAAAGAATGATCACTGAGACCAGGTAGGTAAAAAATTGAAGGGATAAGATCAGGCACGTTAGTTAGAACAAGATCTAAAACATTCGATGAGGATAAAGTAGTTCTAGTAGGTTTAGAGACTAACTGCGAAAGATTGAAATCCATACAAGTTGACAAAAACTTTTTACACTCAGTAGAAAAAGAGCTGAGATAAGGTGATGTACTAGTCCACACGATACTAGGGTAGTTAAAGTCGCCAGCTAAGACAATAGGTGTACTCGGAAATCGTACAGTGATCATGTTAAGGGAATCATGCAAATCATCAACAAATGTTGGGCTTAGATTAGATTAGTTTAGATCACTTTTAACCCATACTACGCAATTAAAAGGCGCTTTTGCTTTTCGTCTCCATTGAAACGCGGCCACCACGGCTTGAGTTCAACCCGCGAAATGGTGTTCACACACACACACACACACACAAAAATTGTCGTTGCTACGGCTGCGAGGACGCTTCAATATGGACATCGCAGGGAGTAAAGAAGTTACTACAAAAATCTAGCGGTAGTGGAAAGAAAAGTAGGCGTGTATGCAACCCTTTTCTTTGGCCTGTCATAAATTTGGAGCGGCTCACAAATGAGACCACTGTTCAGTAAGTCCGGTGGGTGAAGTCGCCTTCTCTTCGCTTCTTTTTGTTTTTACCATACCAGTTTCTTCAAGCACTATTTGCCATTTGAGCGCCTTTTCCGGCAACTTGTTTTTTACTCGCATAGTGGGAGTCAACGAGCACGCAGTTAGCTATTTAGCTCTTGAGCTGGTGGGAGAGCGGGCCGGGCTGGGCCTGATTATGAAGTAGAGACAGTGATATGCGAAGCATCTGGGCAGCAAGCGATCTAATATTCTGCATAACACTGATGCAACTAAACACCGTGATAAACATGCGGCCGGATGTTTATGTCTTTTGAAACTTCGTTGGCTTCAGTTTCTCAGAAATAGTTCACCTGAAAGCATTTTCGCATGTTTACGCAGGTTCTGCCCACTCACTTCAAGACGAGCATAAATACTGCAGCGCGAAGCCTCTTGCTGTAAACGCGCAACAAGCCGGCGTCGGTGGCCATTACGAAAGACGCAAGTTTCACAAAGTAGCTCTTGGCACAGAACATTTCTTTTTCTACTGCTGCCTCCTTATTCACTTTTAATTCCAGGAAAATGCGTTGAAAGGTTTTTCCTGTCTCGCCTGCGTATCGATCTTGCCATAGTACCGCAGCGGTTGCACAATACTCAACATGCCCTTCACATCTGTGCTCAAATTGCGACGTCATAGGAGAATCTGCACCATTTTCTTCTAGTGTGTCCAAGCTTTCAGGCTGAGAGCCAATAATTGCTGAGTAACCTTAGCAGGTGGGGTGGGCCACGTAACGCAGTCACTCCGATTGTGTTCCTAGAAGGTTTTCTAACAGAGCGCGGCTAATAGCTCAGCGACCTGTGGTGCTTCCGGAGTGCATTGGCCTTCTCGAGAGTAGCAGTCGATAAAACCTCCCTGCTCACTACGTGGCGCAAGTGGAACAAGAGATGACAATACTCTTGTGGGGCTTTCATAACCTGTATCTTAACCTCAAACCTTCCCAACCTAGATTTAAAAGGGATGGAAGGGCAATTTGAATCAGTGGACTTTTGTTCAGGGTCGCCTGTAGAGTAGCTAGTTGATCACATGTACTGGTTATGATGGCGTCTAAAAGAGCTAAATATGTGTTCTTGAAATCTCTTTAAAGGTGGTGGGCTAGTACCGTTCAGCTCGATAACAAAACTGTCGTCTTCCTGAATTTATCTCTAAAGGTTACATATACCTAAAACTGAAATCATTTCTAGCGTATTTCGAGAGCTTTTTATGAGCATTTGTACAACGTCCACTACCGTGAAAAACTAGAGAAATGACGAGCTTAATGAATGACAAGATACAGTAGTAAGTTTATAAAGTTGTAGTTGCTTCTACGAAATTACTTTCATTTGCCCTGCATTTTTATTAATTGCTTTGTCTAATGCAGCATCAAAATGCGAACGGAAACCCTAGCGGCATATCTAGAGGCTAAGAAGAGAGATTAACTGGGAATATATACCTCATATATCACATAACTGGGTCCACTAGTAACAGAGAGAGATCAGGTGAGTTATATTTGCTTTAATTATTGTGAATCCAACCGTCAACATGAAATACATTATCTCTACTGACTAGTATTTAGTCAAATGTTTAGGGGAATCCCCCAAGGTGGAGTAAATTTGTAATAAGGGAGTAATTACTCATTGGCATCCACCCAAGCGCAGCCATACAGCTACAAAGGAAAGCTATACAGCTTTCTCAGAAACTTCGTAGTTAAAGAAAAATTCGTCCTGATCCGGGGTTCGAACCCGGGACCACCGCTTCACCGGAGCAGTCGCTCTACCAACTGAGCTAACCGGGACGGCAAGCTTATGGTAGGGCGAGGGCGAATTGATCAATAACTCGAAGTGGGAACAGTGTTGGTCAAATGTTAAGGGGAATCCCCCAAGGTGGAGTAAATTTGTAATAAGGGAGTAATTACTCATTGGCATCCACCCAAGCGCAGCCATACGGCTACAAAGGAAAGCTATACAGCTTTCTCAGAAACTTCGTATAGCTTCGAAAGCTGTATAGCTTTCCTTTGTAGCCGTATGGCTGCGCTTGGGTGGGTACCAATGAGTAATGACTCCCTTATTGACTAGTATTTACTATTAAAATAGTCCCATAGGACAGAGGTTCCTTTCAACAGTCACTGCATGGATTTTAAAGCTTCCTCTTCTCGCGAGCACAGGCTGGAATCTATTCTTTGCTACTTTTATTACTTTAATCTAGAGTAAGCAGAAGATTCCTATTTAAAAGAAATACTGTCAACTGAATAAATGTCCCTCTATACAAAGTACTTTATTCAAGACACTTTGTTCACTCAATCCTTTGTTTACCTCCAATGTCACATTGAGGAAACCAAAGTTTTCCCTACAACAGATCCCCAGATTTATTTCTACTCAAAGATTCATTTTCAAGAATCTTTCCATTGTAAGCGCAAAAAAGCATCGACCAAAATGTGGTATTGCTCCTCTACTGCAAGACAGGTCCCCATATCCGACTGTACACTTCTTAAGCATGAAAATAGCCGGTTAGAAAATTCTCCGCAGCGCAGACAAATAGGAAAGCAGAACGTGCGGCAACCAGAAATGTGCTCCAGTTCTTTTTTTTTCCCTTTTCTTTATATTATAAAAGCGATAAGTAGGTTTCTTTTTCGCTGAATATCTCGCGAGGCGGAAAAGACGAGCTGTGTTCATCTCGGCAGCCCTATTTTCGAGTAAAAAAAACATACAGGGATAACCTCGCGGACAAAGAAGCGCGCTTTTACCATAGGCGACCGCAGCCCCTTTTTTCTTGAGCTAGCCTCCGTCGAACGCATATCGATTTGTTTATTTGAGCGCCGTTTATCACTTCCAGCGTCCGTCTGACATTGATCCTACTTGGCAGAGAGTAGGGAAGCCGCGTTGCCAATGCCAACCGAGATCTCCCTGTGAGCTCGCAACGGAGAAGCGGAATCAATCTACGCTCTTGCATTTTCGTTTCGAGCGCTCAAGATGTGACGTTACCGTTCGGAGTATGGTTCTACGAGATGACTTACTTTAGCCTGACATGTCCGAAAAAGTTCTTCTCTATGCTTTGTAAGTTGACGATCTTAAATGGACGTAGCTAAAAAGAACAACAAAAACGGCACGCATGCCTGCAAGTATCAGTGTGCGTTTCATTCTCACTTCAACAAAACTTATAACTAGAATGGTTTTTCTCTCTTTATAAAAACATGAAACAAAAAAGAGATAATATGAGTCTCTGACTTGCACGGCAAGATTACAGAGAACACATTTTCTGAACGCGTGCTCGTAACGCATTACCAGGTTAGATTAGTTTCGTTCATATGAACAGCAAGAAACCAAGAAACGAGCGGCTGCCCAGCAGCGTGCCGTGCGCAAAACCAGCGTAGTAGCTAGTTTAAGCAAGACAAGAGTGGGTGCTGCGATTATACCGTATAATAGCTTCATTTACTAAAATTTACTGTAGTGATCATTTTCAAACTCTGGATCAGACTTGCCGTAAATTGCTTTTGTATCGGAGTCGCTGATATTAACTTATTTTACCTTTGGTCAACAAGACAAAATTATATTTCATCCGTGCTGTGATTAAAACAGCCGTGACTGGCAGTCATAAAAACCAGCTATTCTCCTACGCACCTGAAGCCTGCATACTGGTTGTCGCCTAGTTACCTCTCCTTGCCTTTTCGTTTATCACTCTCTCGCTCTCTCTTCCCCTTGTATTGCTCACTTCTTTGCTGACACGCATATCAAGCAAGCGCGTAGATGTTTTCAGCAACGTTAGGGTCATGGCGCTGTCGCGTATCTGCTTTTAAGTTACGATTGCGTAAAGTGTAGAATACGTATCCTTAACAAGAAAAGGCGGTGGCGGGATTGGAAGGTTCGATTGTTCTTTTTGATAGTTTCATGTTATGATATTTAGAGCTCTAGCTCTAAAGCCGAAGGTTGCCGGTAAATACGTAGTAGTTTCTGTAACCAGGAAGTGCCCGCAGCGAACGCAAAAAAAAAAAACGCAGCGCCTTAGCTCCGCTATGCCAGGATAAACGTAGCGAGAGCAAGCACAACGACGAGGCAAGTGGTGTGACGTCATGCCAGATGTCGCTTCGAGCACACTGCGTCTAGAGTCACTGGAATTTAGAGTATCGCATTCCTTTCCCGCGTGCCGCCGGCGCGCCGACTAGCTGAGGCGGATCACGTGACTTCGCGCTGCCTTATCCCTTGCAAGCGCGCGGGCCAAATACACGCCTTCTGCGGAAGTTCCTTTTTTCCGGTCTGTTCGTGCACGCGTAAATGCGCAAAATTCCATGGCGTCATGCCTGGCTGCTGTGCCTTTGGGTTCAGCAACAGGTTTGAGTCACGAAAAGCGTTTTTAAAGCGAAAGCTTTACTACTTGTACTTTCAGCCTTTGCCGTGGCGCGGCGGTGCCACCATTGAACTTTAGTTGACCTCTGTGTGACGTGGGTTCGGATCCCACCGGCGGCATGTGGTTGTTTTTTCTTCTGCTTTTCTAATCAATTAGCTTTAAGCGATAACATATTCAGTAATATTCTTACTTGATCAACACAAAAAAATCCCCTGTGCTCCTTGGTTTCTGTGGCTGTTGGCTTCTCTCATATTTATAACGAGCCCCTCATTCCCCTTCCCTTGTTTGCTTAATTGCTTAGCGAGGGCCTCGGTTCTGGCAACCTTGAAGCCATAGGAAGCATAAGAGGGTTCTCACACAGCTTCCACCCTCGCCGTTCGATGGCGTTCTACGTCACACCAGCGGTAACTCAGGACGTTCCACGTCCGCCGCTTACGAACGTGGGTGGCGCTGATGAACACTCTCAAGGTTAGGTTATTTATAAACATAAATACCCCCGAAAGCAGAAAGTTTGACAGCCGTCGCCGTAGCTCAGAGGTAGAGCACCGGACGCGTAATTCGGAGGTCGTGGGTTCGGATCGCACCGGCGGCATGTGGTTGTTTTTTCTTCTGCTTTTCTAATCAATTAGCTTTAAGCGACAACATATTCAGTAATATTCTTACTTGATCAACACCAAAAAAAAATCCCCTGTGCTCCTTGGTTTCTGTGGCTGTTGGCTTCTCTCACATCACGCCGAAGAGAAGGGCGACCGACTCGCGCCGTCGCAAGCCGCGGTGGTGCCACCACCGCCGCCTAACTCCTGCGCTCTTCGCTAGGAGCGCAATAGGTGCTTTGTGACGTCACGCTGAAGAGAAGGGCGACTGACTCGCGCCGTCGCAAGCCGCGGCGGTGCCCCCACCGGCGCCTAACCCCTGCGCCCTCCGCTAGGAGCGCAACAGGTGTTGTGACGTCACGCCGAAGAGAAGGGCGACCGACTCCCGCTGTCGCAAGCCGCGGCGGTGCCACCACCGGCACCGAACTCCTGCGCTCTCCGCTAGGAGCGCGATTGTGGCGTTACGCCGAAGAGATTAGGCTCGACTCACGTCGCTAGAAAGCAGTCGCTGTGCCAACCACCAGTGGCTTAACATTGCTTCGCGATCTCGCGCCGTCCGTGTGCGACGGCGGTGCACATGAACGGCGGCCTGACTGGACTGGATTGGATTGGATTAGAATAGATGAGATTAGATTACATTAGATTACATTAGATTACAGTGGATTGGATTGGATTGCATTGGATTGGATTGGATTGTATAACAGATGCATCACCACAAGTCTAACGACAAGCACCACCACCAGCTACACTACCAGCTGAACCATGGCGTAGGTACGGATATTGCTTTCGCAATTACCGGGCTTAACCAAGCTAAGCCACAGCGAATTTTTTTTGCATTCCTGAGGGAAAAAATGATCGGCAACGGCTGTAAATTGGCGGGAAAATTTTGTGCCATCAAAGCACACCCGCTTGTGCGAGGTAAGCTGGTCCAATTATATGATACACATTCCTTTTTTTTAGCCGAAAAATAAGGGCAGGAAATACGAAACATGCCCAAGGTGCAGATAATTGGAACACATATTTACATTTTAACGCAGTATGCCGCACGCGCGCGGGAACAGGCCGCGTCCTTTTTGCTTGTGGTATTTTGCGAAACGCACAAATTAAGAGAACTATGTAGCCAGCCGGTAACAGGTCTGTCTGTATTCAGTTATACAAAAATACATACAGTGTGCACACGCGTGGTTGCATGTGCGCTCGAGTGTGCGACCGCTCTTCTTCATTGTCGGCTTTTTATTGTGAATGTGGATACACCTGAAATTTACCTGCACATTTTATGGATTATAGTTTCGTCAGAGTTCAACGACCCGAAGCGACTCATTTCAAATATCATTTATTTTAGTTAACTGTTCCTGCAGTTCCTAGCAGATTTGTTAAAGAGTGGTCGATGCCGTTTTTGACTAGAATAACTGGCCAACTAGATTTCTTTTATGTTCGCGACTATGCATCCTTTGCAAACACATCACTTGCTTTAAAAATTATGGAGACCAAGTATTAGCGATGCGTTTTGCATTAATGCGTTCTGCTTATTTTTGTTCATGAAAGCAGAAACATTTCGTGGTGAGATATTTTGAGAAGCCCAGGGTCGATGTTAAAAAGAAACTGAAATCGAGTGCAGTTTCAAGCATCTTTGCACTTCAAAAACTATTGACTCCACGGAAGGCACCTTATCCTCGCCCCTACTGTTTACCGGCAGGCCACACGGCTTTTTTTTTGCTTTTCACAGCCAGTCACTTGTAAACACCATTACAGGTAGACGACGAGGTGATCGAAACAAGGATGTGCGAGTATAGGCGCCTTGCAATTTTCGCTTCTTCTCCAACACACTTTCTGACTTTCCGCTCACCCCACGGTAACTGCTGGTACTGTTCTGAACAAAAATTACGAAATCTTCCAGTTTGGCTTAACCTGAAACTAGTTCCAAGTCTACGGCGGCGGTCACTTGCTATTCTGACGGCGCTGGTCCGGCGGCCTGGAAGGAAAATGGCACCTGCCGGCTGTTGTTGCCAGCAGAACTAGCACCTTTGCGGT
Organism: Amblyomma mixtum; assembly: GCF_055824585.1. Taxonomy (NCBI): domain Eukaryota; kingdom Metazoa; phylum Arthropoda; class Arachnida; order Ixodida; family Ixodidae; genus Amblyomma; species Amblyomma mixtum. The sequence goes on along the minus strand of NC_143016.1, from coordinate 84,892,853 downwards.
AGTCTTATATTTTCCAGTGACTCTAGCGGCGTCCGCCAGCTGCGGCGGTTGCTAGGCAACGGCTCAAGGTCAGTCTCTGTGCCTCCTCGGAGCACCGCCACTGCGAAATCAGAAGTTTGTGGCCAAGCTAGCTTTCGCTACAAAAAGCAATTGTCCCCATTGCTTTCTCTACCAAAGAACCATATCGTAAAGAAAAGAGGTATGAAGGTAGGAAGCGAAAACGGCGCAATGTAGGCTTCGAACGGAAACGAAAAATACAAGAAACGGCGAAAAGGCAGGCGCGAAACTTGTAAACCTGTCCTGATACTGTTGGCGAAGGCATTTTCCCAAACTCCACGACCTTCGTAATGATAAGCGACTCAGGACGGAGTTTACGGCCCCAAGCATCTTCACCAAAAGAGGCCGCCACTATGCAGCGGCAAGTGGAGGGCCCTTGCCGCTGCAAGGGCCTTAACCGTGAGGCTTTAACCGTGACTTAGAGGAGAAGGAAAGTGGTGTCAAAAGAAGACGTTCTAATGCCCTTCGGAGCAGCCCGCTGTCTTTAGCGGAATTCGGACGCTCCTAGTACGAGAAACTTGGAGGAAGGCTCGAGCCACAAATGTTTTTTTTTTTTATTCCTTAGCCTCTTTACCTAGATGATGTTGAAATTGTCAATGGGCTGCACCTTACCGCGGCGAGCTCAGTCATCGAGCCGACGTTTGCGCAAGCACAACTACCAAATGTAGAGGTTGCGGACTATCCAATCCTACGAACGACCGCAAGTGCAGACCAATCTGCCACCTGTGCGGCAAGGAACAGCTCACGGGAAATTTTCGCTGCAGGGAAATTTTCAGGACTCCTTGCGAAGTCAAGCGCAGGAAGTGGGAGAAAATCCAATAAGCTGAGGCAGATAAACTCAAGTCCCAAGATACCGCCAAGCGGGTCACGCTCCAGCACACCAGCCGATGGGACCGGCAACACTCCGACAGCCAGCAGCGGCAGCCCCGAGACCGCTCGAGCTCTTTTGCACCGCTCAAATCTCCCGCTCCACGGATGCGGTCTCAGGATACCTCCCGGACCAGACCTGGACCACCTGCAGTCGTCCAGCAGATACGGGTCTCTTCTCAGCCTCTGCAACAGCCACCTGGGCTACCACCATCTCTACCCAATCTACGAGAACGTCAAGAACCGGTGAGTACGCAGTGTGAGACTCCCACTACTCTTGACACACACAACGCAATTATGGAACTGACAGTAGTTATCCATAGTAGCCAACGGCCACAGTCACTCCGTCTCCTCTGTATTCACAGGGATCCCCTGAAGCAGTACCTACGGATATCACTGCTCCCAACCGGTCCGCACAAAAACTCAAAGCAACGTCCAACTCTGACTCACCCGCGGTGGGTTGGCAGGCGCGTTTTGTCGAAATCGAGGAAAGCTGCGACCTCAGTCAAACTCGCATCAAAGCTTTAGAAGCACCCACAGAACGCTCATTCCACACAATCGACTCACAAGTCACACAACAATTTGAGATTCTGAGTAAAGCTATAGAAGCACAGGAAAAACTCCTTGCTGCTGTGGTACCCGCGGCCCCTGCGCCGACAGCCGCTCCTACCCCACAACTTTCCCAGCCACCAGCTCGGGTAACACCACCATCTGGCAGTGGAACTGCCTTGTTCGCGAGTAAGCGTCCGGTCCTCCAGCAGATTCCTCACCGCGAGTGATCGCCCCGAACTAATAGCCCTCCAGGAATGCGACAAAAACACGCAACTTGCCTGTTACAGTACATACCTATCGGAACGAGTAGCCTCGATTAGCAACTATCGTCAAACGTAATCTCACTGTCCTCCAACACAATTTAAATCCAACTTGCCCCGAACATGTCTTCTTAGAAATATTACCTCGACCCTCGCGCAAATGTCGCAACAATCTGCTTGTAATTAATGTCTATAGCCCGCCCCGAGCCCATAAGGATATCTTCGGTCCTCTTTTCCTCAAAGCCCAGCAACTAGCGCAGGGATAACCCCTCCTCATCCTAGGTGACTTCAACGCGCATCACCGCACTTGGGGCTACCACTACGATTCGGCTAAAAGCCGACGCCTTTGGAATGACTGGCATACGCACCAGCTGACCCTTATCACGGACGTCTCCTACCCCACTAGATATGGTACGGGCGTACACCTAGTTACAACGCCGGATCTTGCCTTTACGACCTCCGCAGTTTAAGCTACTTGGTGCCACACACAGAAAAATTTCGGAAGTGATCACTTCGTGCTCGAGATTGTGATGCATGAGCCCTCCAGGCAATGTACGCGGAAGGCTCAGGTGATTAACTGGGACTCTTTCCGGACGCACAGGAAACAGCAGGAAAAACCTTCCACTATTACTGACATCAAGGCGTGGACAATCGCAATTGTCAAACAAGTGGCCGACGCTACGCAAAGCGTCGAGTTAGTGGACACAGTCCCACACTGCGACCGCTACTATGCCCATCTGTGGGAGCGCAAGCAGTTGCTCGAAGCTCTACTCGCCACTCGGAAATGGGACCGCGATATCCGACGTAGAATGGCACGCGCACACACGAATATCGAGAACTATGCAATCGAACTCACTCGACAGAGCTGGCACAATATTTGTGACCAGATGAACAAGACTTCAGACACTCGTAACACGTGGAACCACCTTCTACATTTACCCAGCTGGAGGCAAACTCCAAACACGCCAACAGCTCGAGGGAATCTTCCACCAGTATCCTGGCACGCCAAACGAGCTCCAACAAGAGCTTATTAATTCTTACAACTGCCCCGAACCAGCAACAAACCTCCCCTTTTATCAGGGCGCGGACAATCCCGGCCTAGACGCTCCAGTCACTCTTGCGGACGGCCGAGCGGATCTCAATCGCCTCAAGACGACTTCAGTGGCCGGTCTCAACCGCATTTCAAATAAAATACTTACCGACTATCTTCAAGAATGTTGGGATAGTGGTACTATCCCTCAGGAGTGGAAGCCAATCTAGTTCTCATCTCTAAGCCGGGCAAACCACCAACTTTGGTCAACCACCGTCCCATCTCTCTCACGTTCTGCGTTGGGAAGCTGATGGAACACGTCATCCACACCAGACTCTTAAGATAACTCGAAGACAACCATCTACTACCAGACACAATGTTCGGCTTCCGCCCTTATTTAGCAGACATTATGCTTCTTCTTCATCATCAGGTAGTCATGAGATGTACTCCAGACACAAAAGCCATCGTCGGCCTCGATGTTGCCAAGGCATTCGACAACGTCCTTCATGAAGCGATTCTTCAAATCTTCAGGTTCTCGATGTCGGACATCGCACGTATGCGTACGTTCGAGATTTCCTCTCCGACTGCACAGTACAACTTAACGCTGCACGGGAGATCCTTCCATAATCTCTCCGGGAATGGCGCAAACTACAAAGTGGCAGTTTTCCAAACCCCCTCATACAGCAGGATCTTTCCACCACAGATAGACCCCATGTGCAAACAGTGTTCTACTCCGGCCACTCTCATACACATGGCGTGGAATTGTCCACACTACAACACAAACAACTCTGCGAAAGAGGCCCCATCGGTCCTCTCTACATATCATCAAATCACAACATTCTACAAACACAGCCGCATGACACTGCCACCACCCCACAGTACCTTGTCGCCCTCATCCAGCGCCACATGGCGACAATTACAGACAGGCTGTTTTATTTCCCCCCACCGTCTCCACCTTTCCTCTTGATTGTACCAGCTGTGGCGTGCCCAGGTCCACACTTTTCCACTACCTTTGCGAATGTCCTTCACCAAAGGCGGTACCCCCCCCTCCCCAATCCCACTCATTCTTCCTGGGAGGCTGCTTTACGGACCGCTCAGCCCGCCAGCCAGAAATGGCTGGTGGATCAGGCTTTACGTGAAGCACAAGCCCGTTGACTCCTGGACCAGTATGGGACCACCCTGGAAGATTTTTTTTGTTCTGTAATAAAGTTGTTTTCATCCATCCGTCTACAAAGAACTCAAACACCCCACAGACGTGGGAGTCTCTCCTGCGTACTTCCGAGCCAGCAGACCAACGCCGGCTTATCCAGCGCGCGGTGGAGGCCGCGACATCCCAAGGTATCCCCGCCGACCTGCTTTAAGCCAGCGCAACCGGTCCTTGGAGTGATCCCCTGTTCTGGGGGGGGGGGGGGGTAATAAAAGAGTTAACCACCACCATCACCTGCACCTTGCCGATACGAAAACTCATAGTGGCAAGCAGTGAACCCTCTTATTTTTACCACACGCTTGTCGCCTGATTTCAGTTCAGAAACGGAATGTTCGTGGCAGCCCGTTTATTTTATAACGCTTTCACTTAAAGAGCTATTCCCGTTCGGCATTATTGCACTGAATCATAAACACAGTTCATGTACACACATCATGACATCCGTGGGAAGTGAAGCGAGTCGGATTTCCCAACAGTGCTCAAAGTTTTTTTTCGCTCAAGAAGTCGTTCGTTTTTTGCGGTAAAGCATATAATATGTTCGAGGGTTCAAAGCAAAAATCAGTAAAATATTATTTCCCAGAAACCGCAATATAATGAGACTTTAAATCGAAAAGAGCTCCGGCTTCGCCCCCCCCCCCCCCCCCCCCCCTGTGTTGAAATATCGAAAGACCACAATTTCGCAGAACTATAAAATCCCAAGTATCTCCACGCATATTAAAGTCTTTTGTCATACGATTCATGTCTGCATCAAACATTACTGCTAGCTGTGATTGCGAAAGCTTTTTGACGTTGCGATGAGGGCTGCGTAAATCTGTGCAATGGGCGTTGTTTCGAAAGTCGTAAAGTTAGGCGGGATTTCGTTTGCCGAGATCAAATATTTCCTATCTGAATTTGCTCGAAACTTACGCTGTTCACTTACAGCTCATTAGAAATTTGCGCATTCGGCACTGTTTAGCTTTTAACACAGGGAAGCTGCAATTTTAGATTACATTACGACATGTTCGAAGCAAAAAAATAACGGTGTGCAAAGCTGCAACTACTACAGCGCCTAGTTGAAGACTGGCACGGGAACTCATTATAATTGTAAACTTTTGTCCCGTCGGTGACTGCAATAAGCCGCGGACCATGAAAAAAGGGTGAGAATAAGAGATTGTACCATTCCAAACTGTCTTTCTTTCTATCGAATTCGCGATTTTTGTCGTAGAAAAAGGCTAAAGATTAAACTAGTTAAAATTTTAAAGCAGTTAAGAGGTGCACAGCAACTAATGATTAGATATTTTTTTCGAGGCATTCTAGTTCTCTAAGTCTTTCCAAAGCTTACATTTTGGGGGCTCAATAGTTCACCATTCAACTAAGAACTTCTGGAGCCTCTTGAGATCAGAGGAGGTTAACTCTCCCTAGGTCTAGTGTGGCCGAAGCTACAGAAGTCATTACAGAAGCGGCTTGCTCGAACAGGAAAAACAAGACATCCACCTTCCGAGAAAATGAAATAATATTGCTTTATTTGATACTTGTAAGATCTAGGAGCAGGCATTTTTAAAGATACCTTAAACAAAGCTTCCCTGTAATATTATATGTAAAGCAGCATTTACATCAACTAGTGTCTTGTATTTCTTCTGAAAGCCTTGCAGTGTAATGAGAACTGTTGCCGTTCTTTCTAGTCAGGCATATTTTCAGTCATAGTTAGGCTTACTCTGTTCCAGCCGCGCTGCCGACTTCACCTGTTCTGTTAATGCCAAATCGGCAAAGGCACCGATTCTTGCGAAACGACAACTTTACGCTGAAAGATAGAAGTTACTAAGAATTATTATCTTTCGCTATTCCTTCCTACTTAAAATAGCTCTCGTTCATTACTTCTGAGCACCATAGCGTGCAACCTGGTTACTGGAGAAAAGAGAACGACTACGATGTTGAGAAATAAAGGCATTTGCGTGTACTACATAGTTACCACAGACACAGGTTAAGAACATACAAAAAAGGGCGCACAGCATCGTTATGCTTACAGGTGTGCTGTGTGTCCTTTTTTTTGTAACTTCTTGACCTATGTCGTCTGTCGTAACTATTTGGCGCGTGCAGATGTTTCCATTGGTAAACGAAATATACCGGGCACAAGCTCTATTTAACGAAGTACGCAGGGCCGCGGCACGGGCAACTTGCCTATAAAACCAATCAGGAGCAAATCAGAGTGCGTCATGGCACGCTAAATACAAAGCAAGAGAGTTTTTGTAACACAGTATTACAGAAAAACTGGGCAAACCACGTCGGCAGTCGGGCACGACTGAACCGCCGGTCACAGGGCAGCAATATGCTGATGCGTTCGAAATGCAAATATGTTGCTTACCAGGCCCGTCAGTTTAGTGCCTGTCATTTCTAGCCTGTATGCTTTCACTATTCCGGGCCCGAGTGCCTCTTGTCCTTCCGAGAGCCACAGGGACTTGCATTACGCCAGCTCTCCCGTAGCATGGCAACACGACGAAGACGAGCGATATAACTACATCCGCTCATCAGCGTTGGATATGCGTCAATCAATGGCTGCCCGAAAACGGATGTTTCCCGAAAATCATCTTAGGAGCTCGCCTCGCCTCGAGCTGAAAATCTTCCGGCCACATTTCAGCTTTCAACAGGACGTGGATGTAAAAACACTGCCTTAACGTATACACGTCAAAAATTTATGAATATCGCACGATAAATGAGAAGACTGCGGCGTGTGTTTCGTTTACCATCAGTTGCTTTTGCTCGGAGAAAAACTTTGTTTGAGGCCAAACGCTTTCTGGCACAACCACTGAGTAAGTTGATATAAATTTTATTTACATAACTCCCCATCATTGTTTTAATCTGATTTTTTTAATGTATTCGCTTGATTTCATTAAAAATTGAAATTCACCTTTTCTATTTGTCGCTGTACACCCTTTACACCGTGTGTAACCTGCGACTGCATTTTGTGGGTCATTACCTGGCAGCACGTCGGATTTCTCAAGTGAAACAAGTATAATATTTTACCCAGTGCTTGTGTATTATGGCCACTGTACCCACATTAAGCGCTGTTTAAGCTACACTGGGGCGGACGAAATAGCTCTACCTTGGAGTGCTATAACTAACAGCTTATCGTTTTATATCGCCGGTAAACGTTCAGTTTTGTGCCCTTTGGGATACGAAGTGTATCTCAATCACACACTGAGTTAACGAAAAGTTATAAAAACATTTGAGTTGTTTTTATTTTCGCTAACTAAATATTTTTTTTTTGGAAATGAAAAAAAAGTGCGTTCGAACACGAGTAGATAGAGTAGAGGCCCCGTTATATACTGCTAGTGGCAAGCAATGCAGTAAAGAAAAACCGATGAAGAAATGTCACCCTGGAAGAAAAGAAACAAAAATTCGGAAGACGAACGAAAAAATTAAAACCTTGTTAGGAAACGTTCGTCGGTGAAAGCAGTATGGGTCGCTTCGGCAGAAATCGCTGAATTACTTACCTTGACATCCACCCAGCGAAGCCATACGGCTACAACAGAAAGCTATACAGCTTTCTCAAAAACTTCGTAGTTTAGAGAAATTCGACCACCACTTCACCGGAGCAGTCGCTCCACCAACTGAGCTAACCGCGACGGCCAGCTCATGGTATGGAGAGAGCGAATTGATCAATAACTCGAAGTGGGAACTGTGTTGGTCTAATGTTTAGGGGAATCCCCCAAGGTGCAGTAGATTTGTAATAAGAGAGTAATTACTCAGTGACATCCTCCCGAGCGCAGCCATACGGCTACAACGGAAAGCTATACAGCTTTCTCAGAAACTTCGCAGTTGAAGAAAAAGAATTCGTCCCACTTCGAGTTATTGATCAATTCGCTCTCGCCCTACCATAAGATTGTCGTCCCGGTAAGCTCAGTTGGTACACCGACTGCTCCGGTGAAGCGGTGGTCCCGGGTTCGAACCTCGGATCGGGACGAATTTTTCTTAACTACAAAGTTTCTGAGAAAGCTCTATAGCTTTCCGTTGTAGCCGTATAGCTGCGCCCGGATAGGTGTAAATGAGTAATTACTCCCTTATTACAAATCTACTCCACCTTGGAAGATTCCCATAAACATTGGAGCAATAAGACCTACCTTTCTTGTCGCGGAAATTGACTTGCACGCTGTTTTTTTTTCTTGTTCAGTGTACAAAGTTTCCAGACTTGATATTCCGTGTTCGTTACGACAGCTCCCACTAGCATGCATTCCTGCGGCGGAATAATCTAGCCGTAGCACGGATAAGAGCGCTGTTTTTTTTTATCTGGGAGCGGCTAGAACATTCATAACGGTGACTGATGAAGGAAGAAGTTTAACACGCATAAAAGTCTAAGAACAGTTTTTGTGCCAAAAGCACTTAAGAGGGTGTTTACTCACGCTAGTACTTATAAAAATATATCTCGATGTCACAGGTGCATTTTGTTACTATGATCGGTTTGCTTTGCTCTCTTTCCTTGCAAAGCAATGAGCACTGCTCAGATTCGATCCGCAACAATAAAGGGTCTTGTTTAACCACCATCTTACTGCATTTTTTGTTTCATTTACAGTCATGTATTTCCCTATTCTCGTTTTGTTTCCCACCCTTTCTATACGTCCTTTTACCCACTCCCTCTGTGTTCTTTTCGGTTAAAGTAATTTTCTTTTCTCGTTTTATTCATTAGTCTTTTAATCGGGCAAGGTGGCGGAGGGTACGTACAATCTCCCGACTAGCTGTGATATTACCGCCACCAGCATGCTTGTCGGGACAGAAATCTCAGTCACATCAGCATTTCGAGATCCCGTAACCTATTTGTGGGCGATCTAAAAGGAAACATTAGCTAGTTCACCTACTGGTAACTTAGAATGTGCCATTCGTCATCACGTGATTCCACACGACATCTTTCCGCCTTATAGCTTGCTTGCACGACTGTGAGCTGTCTAACAGAATGAGAAAACCCCTTTCTCTATTATTGCGTCACCTGGAGTCGGCTAAACGCCTGGGAGTTTTCTTTTTGCTTCCCTATTTTTTGGTTAAATATGACGAGGGTGATGTAATCTTTACAGCCGAGTGAAAGATAAAAGAGCAGAACGCCTAGCGTAGACCGAAACTCTTCGAGGAGTTTTCTGCCGAAGTCTGAAACACGCTGACTCACTGACGGTGACGGCTTGCAAGCGTCTTTCTCTAGTACTTGGGGCGCACTTTAGAGATTTCGAGCTTTGTGCACGAATCCTTGTCAGTGCATTCTTTCTGAAGGTTTTGAAGTTTCGAGGAGCGGCTTGTTATTCGCCCAGAAGAGCAGTTTTGCCACTTCTCAGTCGTGTCGACTCTGAAATACGCGTTGTCGAGGCCAATGCTGGCTAAAAAGAAGCAACAAAAGATTTGATAAATATCTTCTTTTCTGCAAGCACCACGATTTCAACTGAAGACTTATGGAGTGCGTCGAGTATCTACTGCATGATTTGCATGAACTTCCGCTCCCCGTTGAATTCGAGTCATTAAAGGTTTCCCTGAACAAATTGGTTTTACTGAATGACACTCAATGGAATAAAAATGCTCAAAAGGAGACACAGACGACTGCTGGAAGAAGGACAAAATGGAGCGCTTAAATCAGCTCCTACGTCTGTGGCACGTTCTAACGTGTTCATGGCGAAGAACTCCATTCTAGGCGCTCTTACCCGTCTGGAAAGTGAAGTGTCACACTACAGAAATCTCATATAATTTATATCTCGAATGTACGTGCTCAACCTCACCCAGAAGTAGGCGCACTATGGCACAATGCTTTTCTTACCTCACGAGAGAATTTAAATGGAATAAAATTGTTTTGTTTTTCAGCAGATATATGCCGGTAGGAGCATGCGGGCTAAAAGCTCATGTGACCAATAGAGGAAAGGGCGTGGTGAACACACAGACACTGTAGGTTACGTAGAACAACAAAACTGATGCTTTTTCACATTCGTTTACACAAACGTTCACACCTGACGATACAAAATATAAAGCATTTTATCGCAATAAGACACCAGTGCTGGAGCAGTGTAATCAATAGTAATAAAACAAAGAGAAGTACAGTAGGAGATTGCAGATGTGGAACAGCAGGTAGTACATCAAATATCAATCTATAGTCTATTTATACAGTTTCTGAAAGCAGAACATATACATGTAAGCACCGCATATGTGTAATTAAGAAAAAGGAATCAGTAATAACTGCAATCAAGCTCAACAATCAACCGCTTCAATAAATGTTTTCCATGCATAGGACTAATATTCGCAGTACTGCTGAAGTGGTTCCTTTTGTGATGTGTTCAGAAATCGCTTCCTCAACTGATTTAACGTGGGCTGAGTGTCGAATTTGAACCTTTTTAATAGTTAGGGCAGATTGTGTTTCAGGGACTCATATTTGCAATCAGTTCGGAAGCTCGGAATTAACCAGCTAGCAGTGCTTCTTGTTCAAACAATGCGCTCTTGTCGTCTTAATAATGCGGCTGCAATTAATTCGGTGACTGCTGGCTCCCGTCATGCTTGAGGTTTAAAAAAATACAGAAAAACCTTCTACAAAGATAAAATTTACGTGAAACACAAAATTGGTATAAACACGACACGGTGATGATATTAGTACAACAAGCGACAGGTGTGACCGTCGTCGCTGTCCTCGTGGTCACCGAGAAGAAATAAAACCTGTGCTTAAGTTCATACACTTCGGCAGAGGCGGTAATCGATACCACTTCTACAAGCTGTACTTATTCATCTTTTATTTGTTATCATTATGTTTTTACAGTGAATCCTCTTCTCATTCGTTTACACAATTTTTACAGCCCGCTCCTTGGGCATTGCAAGTAATCGTTCATTTTATACAATTTTTCTCTTCTGTTTTTGTGCATCGTCAACCCCCACTGAAACGACCAGTTCTTTGACTGGTATGAAAATATGAGGGAGGCAGCTGTAGAAGAGACCGGCTGCAGGTTACTTCTTCCGCCAAGATTAATCAACAGGCGCTTTTCTCGCACCGCGATAAAGCCCTGGTACCACATGCTACCTTATTTTGTAGCACTGCTGAATAACACCTCCTAACACATCTTATTCCGTCTTGCCCCCTTGGCACCGATGATGTTTGCGAATTACAGCTTTCGCCAATTTCCGCTTTTGCTTGCATAACAAAAAGAAACGCAGCTAACGACTCGGGCAGCAGTGTCCCATGTGAGCAATAACGGAGGCAACGCTATATATCAGCTTCGAGCACTATGCGGTGCCCCCAGTGACCCATATATCGCAGCCTGAACTTCTGTGTGAAAGTAAAACAGAGAAAGACGTAAAAGAAGCTCAGTTTTAGCCAGCTGATAGACGAAAAAGGCTGCAAGACAAGTATAGTATACACCCGTCTTTCCTGTTCCCTGTGTTATCACCATCGCACCAGTTTATTAAAGCATTTTAGCGAGACTTTCAAATTACGGTATATTCGGTTAAAGTGGTCTGTCCGTGAAAGGAATACAAATGCCACAAATACAAGGAACAAATGCAAGCAAACGGAAATAGTTGTAGGAGAAGATAGAGGTAGACGCGACTTTGTAATTAAGTGAAGCACTTGAATGGCGCTATGATTAGGGGAAAAAACGCGAAATTAGTAAAGGCTCTGTCGTCCTTGGAAATACGTATTCTGCTTCTTGGCATGTGTGCCGCGCGTGTTTACCAGCTGCAGATTGTGCTTTCAAGCTTTTGTCGAGATGAACCGAAGTACACATACGGACGGCGCAGTTTTGGCAGATAGTTTAAATTGGAAAAGTCAGACACCTCTTTCAAGGATCCGCCTTTTTGTACTGTGGTCCAGAAGGGGGCAGGCCCGATAAATTTAACACGTTTCTAAAACAAGGCATGAGCCAAACGCAGTTGGATTGTAACGAGTAGTTGATTTTCACATGCACACACGTAATACAGCCTCGACAGTTATAACTGACTAATTTTTCGTTTGACACGTATAAGGAAACAAGACGAAGTGACATGCTCATCAGTGGCGTCACACCAGGAAGGACTTCTGAGCCGGTATTTTGCTTTTCCATGCACAAGTATCAGGAGTGAGTTGGAAGTTTGAGGTTGAATATTTCGGAATACGGATGTGGCATGAGTATTGCACCAAATGGCACAGTCTGTGATTACGGTCGCCTGTTAGCGCAGTGTTAGCGCAGTGTTCTTGAGGAAGAAGTATGTGTGAAAAATAGCAAGTTGTCTGTAATTGTATATACATGTCTTGCTCGAATTCTCAGTCTATCGAAAAGCTGAAAGAGCTGATGTCCTGCGGTCAAATTTCGCGTTAGGAAGTGAGGTAATTGTCGGCAATTTTTTTTTTTGTCAGTTACGAGTGATTCTTGATTATCACAATTTGAGACCCAGGTTTTGCACTTACACAATTTCGTGCTACTATTATTTAAACCAAATGTATTTACATTAACCGCGCTGTGTTTATGTATTAAGCCTGTAATTATCCTACTGAGTGACACATTTAATAAACGATGCTCGATGTGAATGCTGGCCATTTCCTATGGTCGTAGCCCACTTAATTATGTTCTATACTCTCGCCCTGAGGTATACTGGTAGCGCGTGTCTTTTGGCGCGCGGTTCATGCGGGATTCCATCGGCTGGGCATTTCGTGCTTCGTCTCCCGCAGCCGCTTCCCTAGCGGCCGTTTTGTTCGCCTGTTAATTGTTGCGGATCTTTTTAGTTTATGGCGCAGTCTATGCGCCGCAGTCACTGATGGCTTTCGACGCAGCGCTGTGTGGCCAATTCTGAGCCGTCTCCGACGGGAGCTGATCGGTTTTTTGTCTAAGGAACTCTTTTTCTTGGGTGAGGAAGAGTTTCTCCGGCAATGGTCATGCCCATTCATTTCTGCAACAACGGTCGTCTTCCTCTGGTTTTTAGGCCAAACTGCCGCTAAGGTGTCCTTTTTGAGTGTTTCAGTGTCAAATGATTGCCGTTTCACAATTGTGTCAATAGGTATGCTATCCTGTTTTACATCGCCCACGAGCAATTCCTGTTAGTTACTTAAAGGTGTTTATGGTGCCTCTTTAATTGGCTCGCCTTACATGCTCAGTGTCATGTGTCGTTGTAAATGTCAATGTATCTGGTAACCTTGGCATGCGTACATGTGTAAATAAAGTTTTTTTCCAAACAGAATAATGCCACTTTCATGAGCACTTAATTATTATGCTGCCTGCAGTGTGCCTGGGGAGGTTATTTTATGCAAATTTTATCCTCCAGTTTGCAGCGACCCACTATGATGCCCATGAGACATAGCACTTTGCGCCAACTCCCTGCAACCGTAGGTGATCATTAAGGCTCAGCGCAAGCGTGTTTTAACGCGTTTTGCTAACGACACCGCTAAGAGCTGGGCTATGAGCACGATTCCTTAATTTAATTAGTGCTGAAGATAGCGGTAATAGGTTCCTCCGTGAATACAGCAGCATAATTAAACTTACGGACACAGGGCTCGATCTCAAAACCACATTCTGCACCTTATTCTTTCCAACTCGAGTCCCCATTGGACTTGCCCCACGAAAGAATCGTGGCTTCCATTTTAATTTCGAGAGTATGAGCTCATCTCGACCTATATCCTCGGCACGTACACAGATATAAGAGAGCCTTGAAGACAAGAAGGATACGAATGACATCTTGTGGCGAGTGACTTGCTTAAAGCCATTTAATTAAATTTTCGGAGTCAGAGCTAGATACATATTCTGAAAGCTTGGCGGTGCTGAAAAAATAATTATGCACATACGTAAGCAGTCTGCGCATGAGCGCACGTGGTTGGTCGAAGGTCGCTGCTCGAAATGCTCCAACATATTTTTGTCATGAGCTGCTAAAAAATTTAGATTTATTTTTGCAGCCTATAAGAAACAAAAACACAGTGTGAAATAGCTGGATTCAGGGAACAGAAACACTTGCTTTCCACATGCTAGCTACTCTTAATTCGTATGGTAGGACTGTCTGAACTTTCTCTCTTTCTTCTTTCAATCCCAGCTTCCTTCCTTCCCTTACGGCACGGTTCAGGTGTCCACAGAAATATGCGAGACTGATACTGCGCCATTTTCTTTCCTCCAAAAACCAGCCATGCATCAAGAGGAGCTTAGCACGCTGCTTGACTGCTCTTCTCCCATCTCTCCCTATTTTATTCCCCTCGCTGAGTTCAGGATAGCCAGCTGTGACTTGCGCTTGGTCAAACTCTTTCTCTGGTTTTCTTCTTTTCCTTCTTTGTTTGTTCATTTTCTCTGTCTCGGTTAGTACACGCAGAACAAGAAAACTACTGCAATATCTTAAATACAGGTTGCGCAATGATAGAGTCACTACAACGTGCGAATACAGCTCCATTTCACACAGCCACCAAAGCTTGCACTAAAATACGCGAAAGCAAAAAGCCCACAACCTCTGCACTTTATCCACCTCAGACACCTGGGGTAAATAAGGCTAAGCAAATGCGGAAACTGTGAGCCCTAGACGTAGCCTAATACAGGGTTTTGAGACAGACATGTTTCCTACGGCGATATGAATGCATTCGTCGTCAAAACTTTCTGGACTCATTGCTATTCCATGGAAATACCATTCTCATTGTTATCTGAAGAGGTCCTTGGTACTATTATCACATGGGCTGTGTACTCACAGATAGTAGATGAGTCCTTTAGACAGGATTCCCCGCTCCACATAAGTACCGTGGGTATGCTGTGTACTCAGAAAAGTTAGAGTGAGCGATTAAAAGTAATGAAAAATAATAACGCCCCGCCCACACCGCTAAAAGCACAACGGGCAGCTGTGTAATCACAAAAATTAGGGTGGGCGTGTCTAAAAGGAAAGGAAAATAATAGAGCCCGGCCCGCACCGCTTAACCCACAATGGAAACTCATCATGGGCTGGTGAAACCAGCACCCACCCTGAGCTTTACCCGATCTAAGAAAACACCCACCATTCAAAAATTTCGCCCCCCTCTCAGCGACTGCGCCTCCTCACCAACAATCAACGCACACTGTCATCATCTCCACCATCAACAGCAGCAGCAGCAACATCAACTGAGTACATACATGAATCTACTCCAGAACTAAAACTTCTCTGCAACCCCGCCTGTTATCCCCGTCCTGCCCCTATAGCAACCACATTTCCCCAGTGAATTTCTGGAGGTCGTAGCGACGTCTGGCCCTGCTTGTTCTCATTAAGTTGCCTATGCACAGACTACGGCCCGCAAATTCTATACATTACACGACGAGCCATGCGCGTCCATTATTTTTAGATTCGCCTTTGAGTAACTTCGGCTCACGTTAGTTTCTAATCCGCGCTGCTTTTCTTTCTATTCATTTATGTTCTTCCCCCTTTTACCTGGATCCTGCACCTTTAGCTCCCTTGTGGCCATTCTATCTTTCTCTAAACACGCGAGGTGATTGCTGATCATATGTTCGTCATAAAAAAAAAGCTACCGCCTGTCGAAGTGACCAGATTCGAGACCTATGATGTACAGACTCAATGTTGTTACGTTAGTCATAGCTGTGTGTGCTGCAGTTCATGCTTTGTTTAGGGGCGCTTGACCTCTTGAGCCATAGTCTGTCGACAAATGTTAATCTTTGAAGAGTAGTTTTGCTGAACATGACAATCATTTTGCAAGACAGCATTTAGATCACACGACACACTGCGTTCACGCAACTAGATAGAATTTCGGCATGTATGTACGTACCTATGGAATGAAAAACCAACTAGCCTCAGTTCTTGCCTCCTTCAGCTAGACTGCGTACGATGCTGAAAGTAAGTTGCTAAAGAGGTTCTTTTCAGGTCGAAGACGACCGCAAAATATTGTTTTCATTTATAAATATCTGCTGTGATGGTTTCAAAGTGTATAAATTGGTTGTTTCGTCCTCCTTTTCCTAAATCCACGCTGTCGTATGTTAATTTTACGACACCTTCGAATGATTTTCCAAGTAGATATACCAGGTATCCCCGATAGATGTAACCAAGCTTTTGAAAAAAGACGAAGTGTCCTAGCCACGTGAAACCATCCGAGGGTTGCTCAGTGTCACGTCACCTAGTCTGCAATTTATTTGCGTTCTTCAAAGTTAGTAAATTAGTTATGCCAGATTAGCTAACTTTTTTAATTATCGGCTTCAGGAAGCCAGTTTCTACAAAAGTTTCCGTGTCTCGAAAAACAGCTAGCAGCGTGGTTTCTCTCAAGGTACGGTTTACTTGAGTAGAATGGTAAGCTGGGCAAGTTGGTTTGACATGCGACTATCATTAATATGGTTCACTTTGCTTTATTTAGTGGTCACCACAGCTATCGGATGACCAGCTGCTGATTCACTTCTCTGCCCCAGTGTGCACGCAGAGGCTTATTGGGCAGACCACTCAGGAAAAAAAGAGGATTTTGTTCTCTGACACCCTCTCGAGACGTTTGAGTGGCACCGTTGTCCCGTGCAAGCTTTTTTTTTTATTATTATTGCGCGAGTTGTGGTTTAAAACCGGAAAAAAAAGAACTGGTGCAATCGTTTCAGCCAGCTGTTTATGAAAGCGATCTACAACTTCTGTGTTGAAACTTTATTCCTTAAGCCAATAATCGAAGAACTTAGCACATTAGGCTTAACAAATTATTTACTTTGAATAACGCAAAAATGCTGCCGACAACGCGACACGAATAAACAACCCTCAGTTGGTTTCACTACGCTCGGATATTCCCTGTTTTTTAAAGGCTTCTTTACATTTAGCCGGGACACTTCGTATGTAAAAAGGTTTAATAAATTTCCTTCGACATCCCTTTGAATTGCCGCGTACTGTTTATCAAATAGCTTTTGAGAGCACCTCAACTGAATCCGCAAGGTTACTACGTAGCAAAATGCAGTAAAATTAGTCTTTACTCCTAAATGAAAACAACATTTTTATTTTTATGTCGCCTGAAACGAGAACCCGATGTATTTTGTCACATTTGTTAGTACTGAGCGAGCTCAATTCCGTGTTTCAGGGAAGACAATTTTTGCAAATGCAGGCCGTCGAAATGCAGTGCCGTCATGAGCAAGGGCCGGATGATGACGCAAACATCCGGTGCCCAAGATTGCTGGGCATGTATACCACGTCTACTATTATACTTAATTTTTCCTCCAACAGCAAGACCATCAGGCTGGCAGCAGGTAGAGAATATATCCGTCCGCGGCACCTTGCGCCTATTTACAGAAGTAGAACGGCCTCGACGAGGGAGGCGACAGTAAACAAACCTTCCGGCCAACACCACAGTGATGAGTTCCTACTCATTCACACAGCTGCTTATGGGATGAGCACAACAAAACGTTCTCGCACAGAGAAGTGTCGGCGGGCTCGCAAGATAGGTCGTTTCAAAGCGGCAGAGGAGAAATGAGAAAAAACAACAAACAAAACTGGGCGCTTGTGGAAAGACAGGCTTTGCGCCAGGCAAGCGAACGGCGAAGCACTGCCCCACCGATACAGCCGTCGGAAACGGGACCCGGCTATGGGTTCAGCGTCCGGTACGTTGGCTCCTAACAGTGATAATGCTGCAGGGGTAGCGCAGGCGTGGCGTCCGTGAAAGGGGGGCAGGAAAGGCGTGTAGACAGCTAACGGTGTAGATGTACCGTATTTACCTCACCCTAGCGCACACCCGACGTGCATGTTCGCGAAAAGGGAAAACGCAGAACTTGCGCAGAAGGGCTGAAACGGCGTTATTTCCTGCTTTCGGGATGGTTTTCATCGCTCTCGGATAGTGTGTACCTAGTACGGTCCTTCAGCATGCAGTCGTAGCCACGATAATTCCTAAATAGAAAAGCCTTTTCCGCTTTTTGACGCTTTCCTTACCGCAGGAAAAACGTCAATTTCAGAGTGATTTGAACAAAAAGTTTTCCTCCATAAATTAAAAAAAAATCAGCTTGGTTGCAGCGCACCATATTGCAGCTAATAAAGCTATAAACCTCTTTTTTCAATTACACGCAGGAAAAGACAATAAATATTTCGTGGATAAAATTTCAGGAAGCTCGCTCAAGAATTCAGGAAAAATATTAACGGTCTTCGTTGAGAGAATTCGAGAATAAGAATCGAAAATGTATGTTTTTTTAGTGTTACTTCGTGGCAAACGAGATTTCAAAGTAACAACACTCTTTAAAGCAAACTTTCAATCCAGTAAAAAATTAAAAGAAAGTTGCTCGCTCGAAGCTATTTCGGCTAATCCGCGGTGTAGTGCGAAGGTTGACCACGAGCCTTCTTGGAGAAAACTTGATCTGCTCCGTTTGTGGTGGCGCGGCATCGTAAAGAACGTGCGCGGTTCCTTCACAGAGGCTCGGAAAGCAGCGAACCTCTTCTTGAGCTGCGAAAGTAAAAGGTACAGAGCCTCAGCAGTGGATTGTCCGGGCTGGGCGGATAAGTCATTGCTATAAGAATTGAAATCAGGAGAATGAACGTTATCTTATCACGCAAAGCAGTCGCTTGCATGTACAAAGTTAAGTATCAATGCTGCGGAATAGTGATAACACCGCTGTTGCTGAGCATGGGTCAGTGCGAGACGAGGACGCCACCTTGGATGCCATGCTCGCCGTGATGTCTCTGCGCTGACAGAATTCGTGGGAGGTTGAAAAATACTGCCCATAATCACTGAGAAGAAAACCGAATCCAGAACTGAAATGCGGTTCTTTCGCAACAAACTGAATTGTGTTACTTGTCCAGAAGCGGGTCGAATCGCGCAGAATGAGCCATGTTGTAATATTGTTCAAACTGAAAAATTAGATTAGCCAGTGTAAGAAAAGATTTAACAGCAGCAAGGGCGTGCCATGAATAACTGGGAGGGCAAACAGCAAAAGCGACCGTAGAGAACCTGATCTAGAGGTCTTCAACAAAATGCCGACTACCCACTTAAGGCGCGAAAAGCTTTAATCAATAGTTCTTGTTGTCAAATGACACACAAGCTTGTCTTGAGTGGTTTCGGTTTTCTATTCAATTGTGAAACGCATACCGTTTTGAGGCTTAAATTGTCGTTTAAAAATTGCACTTTGGAATCCGGTGCATACGGTATGCGATGCCAGCGCCGTGAAGTGAGCAGTACCTTCGACTCGACCGAGGCAGACGCAGGAAAGGGAAATGCGCCCTCCTCACAGCCGCACTCTCAATCTCGCTGCCGCACGCAATCGATAGAACGAGGCCGGAAGAGGAGAGTGCTATGCAATGGGAGCTGTGCCCAGCAGTGAGCGATATCCGGTTGCACGCCGTAGTTTACTTCAATATTAGTGCTGTGGGGTGATAAAACAACAAAATCAAGTAAGCTTAATTCATGTAAGTGGAGCTTTTGGTGCCACAAATGGTATCCACCACTTCAGAGTCTGCGGCACTTTGACAGCAGGTTTTAACGCAGCAACTTTGCATGGTAGTGCGGAAGTGTTCTGTTTTTACGTATTTTAATGGTTTCAAATGTTATGCATTAATGCTCAGTGCAGGGCTACAAAATCACTTGTAGGAGACGAAGATAGCAGCACAGCATTTCATCCAGCAGCAATGCGGATTTGATTTTCTTTCTGCCGACTGTTAATTTACTGTAGCGCCGCAACGCTCTGTGAGCCACTTGTAGCTGTGGAGAGAAGATCCAAGGCTATCTTATCATATCATATCTTATCTTATCTTATCTTATCTTATCTTATCTTATCTTATCTTAGCTATCTTATCAGAGCCGAAAAAAAACAACAGCACCGTGCCCTAAATAAGACAAAATGTTTCTGTCGTTTTATCGTATTTTTTCTTTAGTATTGCAGCATTTTTCTCTTGTACTAAAGTTTTTCTGCACTAGTTTTCTTTAGTCCGCAGTTCTGTAGTACTTTTCTGCAGCAGCTGCACTAGCGTGGCGTGGTTGCACATACACCCGCCCTTACTGCAGCCACATGCAATCGCATGTGTGTCGCAGCCTTTTATTGCTGGATTTTCTTTTTTATCGTATTCTTTTTTTCGCTCTTCCTTTCTTTCGGGCAATATTCAATTACTGCGCCCTTTTATAGCGTCTCAGCTCGTTTGGTTCACTCGCTTAAGATTTTTAAAGAAATTTATGATGTTCAAAAACGTCACTTTATATTATTTGGTTTCTTGCTGTGATAGCTGCGCAGCTCTCGCGGAGACCTCACTCAGGTTACCCTTAGAGGCTCATAATATATCGAGAGAATAAATAAATTCTTTCCTGAGTTTTTTGCACTCTTTTCGATTTTTCTGCGTGTGCTCCATTTGAAAACAGAAGATTGAAACATTGAACAGAGAAAATGCGAGGGTAGAACATAGGCAAGCAGTGTGCTGATCAGAAAAAAAAATACTGGCGCTGTTATTTTTGCAAGCTATTGTCAAGCACAAGCAGAGAGCAGAGGAATCAATTTAATTCTTGGAAACTACTTTTATTCTGCCCTTGCAATCTCGGTCAGAATACGTATGAAAACTTAAACTGCAATGTTTAAAAACTTGTGTTTCTGATCACTGCCAAGCATATCCCACCGGCGCTCCTCGCGGTCTGAGACGCGCTATTTTGGGCGTAAAACGCAGGATCTTCCCGGGCAATGTTTACATCTAGGCGCTCTCCTCGCAAGAAGTTCACCAAAAGCATCCCCTAACCAGCGCCGACAAGAGGACGCTGTTCTCAAGGAGGCGGGCGCCTTCCGTTGACATAGGCTGTCAGCGGCAGCAACTTTTGCGTGGCAGCGTTGATCGACTAGCGTAAATAACGAGGGCGCCCCTGCAGGGCGAGGGCTTGGTCCGCTCGACGTGTACGAGCGCACTTCGACAGGCAGAGTGGATCCTCCTGCCCAAGCGTGCCCTGACAACATAGGCATATATATCGTATACAGTACCATGCCAACCTTCGCCGTCAATCCTCTCCCCCCCCCCCCGTCCCCCCCCCCCACCCTTTCATTCTCTGTGTTGTGGAATGAGTAAACCAAAATGCAGACTGGGACAGGAGGGGAAAGCGATGGAGGCTGGTGCACATTCATTAAAGAACACTGGAAATTAAGAAGGCTTAAAGCGAAGTAGAACAAGAAGACTCAGTGTGCTTATCAGCAGATAAGAGATCGACACCAATTATTCTTATTACCTAAGTGAGCAGTTCCGCAAGAATTGCCAATCAAACCCAAGTACAAGCGCACGCATCAGCGAAGAATAAGAAAGAGTCTTAACGGGACGAGAATATTTAGAAAAGCATTGTTAGATGAGAAATATTTTAAGTTTCGACTCGATGTGCTTCAGCTAATCTAGGGTCTGAAATAAGTCAAATATTAGTAATGAAGTCTAAACCATAGAATGAAGCTGGAGAAAATGATACAAAGGGCTCGCATGCATGATATTGGTGTATGGCACAGCCAACGACGATTCGGTTGCTCCATTTCTCAATAGGATCTGCGTCACGGTATTATCACCGCTTGACTGAAGCCATACCATGTCTATGCTAAAATACGCCCTCTCACCGTGGTAGTTATGAAACATGCTGGTTATTAATACGATAGCATTATCTGTGCTAGCGAAACTGATGACCGTCGTCTTTCAGTAGCCAGAGGAAAGCAGGCTGCCACCTGCTCGCTGTGGCAGGTAAAAGTATACCACTTGAGGGGCATACTCCTTTCGACCTTTGGTATGTTAACCTCGGATATAACGAACCTTAGAATGCCAGCTTGGTTATAACGAACTTTGGTGTGTTAACCGCGGATATAGCGAACTTTCATTCGTTACCTCGGATATAACGAACTTCCATGCCTGGCACTTGGATGTAACGAAGTTTGTATTGACCTCAGATGTAACGAACCTGATTTTACCAGCTCGGATATAGCGACCTTTATTGCGTCGACTCGGACATAACGAGCGTGTGGTTGCTAACGCATTCAAATGATACATCGCGGATTGCCTAAGAGTGTTCTTGTTTCAATCACCAGTTCAGATTTTACGCGTCCATCGTTGCCGTTCTTCCAGAGGAACGTGAATAACTGCAGCGAAAACTGCGGGAGCATCGCGGCAGAGGGAGGAATAACTGCCCGAACGTCGGAAATAAGGCGACGTTTTTCTTTATTTTTTTCCGCGCCTTACGTTTCTTTTAGTGCTGCCATCGACCTTGCATTAACCTCGGTTCTTAGCTCACTTTTTATGGCTTCTCTTCAACAGCCTCGGCGAACTATTTGCTCTAAAGCTGCTTGATGTGGCTGTCAGAAAATGGAAGCACTAGACGTTGAAAGGGACTTTCCATTTTGTTGGATGTTTGGAGCAGTCTTGGAGGCTTTCCACGCCACGCGCTCCCTGTGATGTCTCTCGTTCCTGTTCACTGTGCTGAGCACGTCGAGCTAGCGTCACCGCCGCCTGACGCTCTATACACAGGCGCTTCGCACTCCGCTTCACTATGCCTCTTCTTTCGAGTTCGCGCTGCTCCTCCAACAGACGCTTCCTCCTTTTTTGTCTGAGGAGCGTGACAATGGCGCACTTATCTGGCTTGCTGAGTTTTCCGAGGGACCACTCATTCCACTTCGAGCACCTTAGGGTTGCGCACATACAGAGTAGGCAAAACTCATTCCTGCTTGTATAGAGACAGCCGCGACGAGACACGACAGAATCAGAGACCGCGGGGATATTAAGCACCTTCGGTAGATGAATTAAATGCCTCGACAAAGATGCGTGTTCTGAAAGAGATCGACGCTAACATCTACATCTGCGTACTTTGTTGTGACCTTGCGATCACGAAAAGGAAACCTCAGAGGTTCCAGCCCCCTTCTTTGGGGAAACTGATTCGGGTCAGGGCTTTGTGAGGCTGGTCGCTGATTCTTGCAATAGGGAGGCATCAGAGTGGACGCTAGAATGTCGAGAGCTTCAAGCAGTGGTGCAAATGCTTCAGCCGTTTTTTTTTTTGCCGTCCGTGTGTGGGGAACAGGGAGACAAAAGACGAGATGTCTAGAAGTTTTCTCTTTTCTCACAATATCCTTCCCAACCTTAATGTAGGCTGTGCACATCGTCCTACATACGGGGCAGCGAGTTAGCCTCAAGGTTGCCGAGGCATGAGCTTGTGGACTGCAGTATTCCATGTAAAATGCAGCAAGGATATCTTTTCTGGCCCCTGCCTTTATGCTGGAGGATAGTAGCTAGGTATAGTTTAAAGAAAACCTCGGTAAAAGTGTTGCCTAGATGACTCTCGCACCGGAGAGATTCGCAATCCGAATATTTTATTCTATTGCAAAACGGAGACATATCATGTACTCTTAATTCTATCTGCATCCGCGTGAACATCTGGCGAGGTGTGAATATAGGTAACATAGCCACTTGCAGCACAAAAACGCGTACGGCAGCTTAACAACCAAAAGTCTTCAGTGCTTTTACTGGTCATAAACCTTCTCCACAAAATTCCTGTGGGGACAGGATCTGCCGCTAGGGGCGCCATTGAGCGTTTAAGGACACGAGAGCGCAGCCGGCACTAGCGCTCTATGGCAGGCGCATGTCGCAACTGAGCCACTTTCTCTCTTTACCGCTTACTCCGCTAGCGACTAGTGCACACTAGCCTTCTCAGCCTTGTATTTGCGTGTGTTAAGCAAGTGCACTATTGGTCAGCTGACGTCACGGAAAGGCGTTGAGAAAAGCGCGTGAGTGGGTGAGTGGAATCAAGAAAGTATATGTTTTGGACGTGCGTGTGTGCCCACTTCGATCTGCACAGAACTGGAGGACATGTAAATAGGTTCAAAACTCTCAGCCAGTGAAAAGAAAAACTGAAGGTTCTTTCACGTACTGCAACACCGGTGTCAGTACCAGATGTAAGGAATTGATGTTATAGAAGGGTGTCATGGCGTCATGCATGCTTAAGGAAGAGAAAGAGGAAAGGAAAAAGAGGCAGGTACATTAACCGGGGAACTGTACCAGTTTGCTTATCTGCCCTGGGCGTCTAAGAGAGTGACGGTCACATGCAATGTGCCCAACAACATTTGTGACCTATTAATAATTATTGGATTGAATTACAGTGCGACCTGTCCACATGCGGGACCACGTGTTCACATAACCTATTCGTGTATTTGATCGCGGACAAGGCTGTGTTACTTGATCACATAATGGTAACGTCATTTCATGTGAACCAAGCGATCTCCGAGCAACCAGCCTCAAAACAGCAGGCTCTCTAAGACAGCAAGAAAAAAGAAGCTTCGATATAAAGCTGAGGTGCCATGACCAGTTTAGATGGTCTAGAATGGGACGACCAGCTTGAAACCCAAGTTACTGGAGTTTATATAAAATGAGAAGAGTAGGAATGTGCGCCTCCCAGCAGAAATAAGACCCACAGTGAAGCGGTCTTGAAGGAGATGCTCAGTATTCAGCAAGAACGTCCGCTTTGGGTAGGCAGTCACTGTTTATAATGTCAAAACCTTTTGGCAGCCCACCTAGTTCATACCTGACGAGTTCGAGCAACGAAAGCTAATGGCATACGAAAAACAATACTTAAGACACAGCACTGTGTGATGCGTATTCTTCTTTCCCTCGGTCTGCTTGCGCTATTCCTATTCGTCCCAGTTTACTTCCGTTTTGTTTTCCTCCTCATCCTCCATCTTTTTCTCAGGCGAACGTCTAAGCAAATATTTTGAGTAAACTCGGACGCTTCTTCCGGGCGCCTACATGTGAAGGAGGGTGCCGTTCGGCACTCGCACTGTACGTATGCATCAGCACGTACGGATTGGGCGCAGAAGCGTCGCATATTTCGCTTTACTGCTTTTACAAAAAAAGGGGGGGGGGGGGGGATTCGGAGCTCCGCCTGCGAATGGTTCCTAGCTCCCCCCCATCATGCGCTGTCAGGTATGACGGATGGCTGGGGTGTGCTGCTGGGAGCATAACGTATCGTCCAAGGTGGAATAAGAGGAAGAAAATAACTGGAAGGGAGTGACTGCTCTTCGCCTCATTGTTGGACGACAAGAGATAAGCTGCACGAGTACAGAGTAAACAGCGTAAGATATGGTACGTAACTTACAAGTTGGCGTTCATTCAATTCTAATGCACGTCTGAGTCGAATAAGCGATATCGCCGAGAGAAAAATTCCGCCGCTCATTTCTGTATCTTCCACACGATGTGAATGAGTCCTATAGCGTGACGCACGCCTTTTGTATGTGAAAGGTTGATACGCACGAAAAGCGCACCAAACAATGTATTTCTTTCAGCAGTTTTTTCCGGCTGTTCTCATGCACGTTCGAGTCAATAGTGGAGCGTAGGTTGGAGACTGAATTCCTGGAGACATTTATGTGCCCTGATAATAATGTTACCGGACCCTATAGTGTGTCACTTGGCACATTTATATGGGCAATGCTGATGCGGACGTCCAAGAAAAGCACTGAATATTCTAAGCACGTCACTGCTCACTTTCGCGGAGAGGCCGAAAGCACGGGTGTGCAATGCATTCATCTGTAGTTTACCAGCGCCACGAGCCCGTAGCGCCTACGCGTGGTAGTCCTGGGAAGCAACACGCTCGTCAGGGTTTTATCGAGTTCATCGAACAGCACCGCGCTTCTCATGCGTCGATTTTTCGCGGTTCTCTCAATCGTCAAAGCCCCCACGGATCATGCAGCCGTATGTTCGCAACGAACGTTAAGAGGACAGGTTGAACCCCACCCTTACCATGTATTTTAGGGCATGTTCCAGTACTCTTTTTTCAGCAACTACGTAGTAGAGATAGCAGCTACCTGTTAATATTTATTGTGTTCACTAATTCGCGATGTTTCTAGTGAACGAATAAAGTTAAACGCAATAAGACGCACATTTCAATCATTTTTTTTCTTTTGAGGACTAGATTTAAGACCCCTCATACCTAACAATTGTGGACAAAAAGATAATTGAGCGGTAAACCGCTCAATTTTTGTCTTTGCTGTTTAATAAGTATGCACTGAAATGCCGAATTGTGCTAACTGGGGCAGGAGCCTATGTCAGGCTATGAGCCTTTAGCTCCTGCTCCATTTTTCTCTTTTGTGAGCAAATGAAATGAAATGAAATAAAAATAAAGAATAAAGAATTGAAAATCTTGTTTTTAGACTGTGTGCGAAGAGAAATGTAACTTCATTGCCAAGATTTTACCTGGCAACTTTTGCTGACCAAATTATCTCGCAGGCACCACCCCAAAAGTCATCATTAAACTGATGTTTGCTATTCATACCAGTTGATTAGCCTCCTGTGCTTGTTTTGTGACTTTCTGTACTGTTAGGTCAGCAAAGTAAACTCGACGCCTATCAGCTTTTCTCAGCCGGCTTGGGATGTTAGAGCGTAATGTTAGACCGAAGGCCACTTGAACATTGGCTGTTGCTATGTTACTTTGTTCAATGTTACCATAACATCTCATTTTTTCAGACTGCGTGCTTCTAGTACAAGAGAGGCATTTTTTGAATCTTGCTCTCAGACGATCCTAATGGACTAAGGTAGGTCTAAGAAGCAATGAAGGCTAAGAGCTCTAAGTGTATGGCCAGATATGGTTTACTTCAACTCAGCTAATAAACTTTCAGTTTCGGTCAAAGAATTGTGTTTCAAAAGTAAGCTGCAATTTAGCCTCCACCGAGAGGGGGGGCCTGGCCCCTGACTTCCCTCTTTCTAAACATGCTCCTTAAAAGAAAACATATACTCAGGAAGGTGGGTGATACTGCAAGCGGAGCAAAAAATTTATGCTTTCAGAAATGCAATTTATTTTGTTTCATTTTTGTATTCCTTGTCTCTTTAAGCAGGTGACTGTCAAGGTTAAAGAGGAAGAAAGAGTCCATCAGCCGGCTGTGCTAAAACGCTTTTTAACCTTTTCTCCTCCTCTATTCAATTTTCCACCGCCCCCCTTGCGCTCAATATACCCGCCTTGCAGGAGTGTATTTGCGGAAAACCTTCCTCAAGGCAGTTTTAAGACTGGGGAAGGTGGTTCCATTTAAAATGAATTTATTGAGCCCTCTTGTCTATGAAATTCAATAAGCCGATAGGTATTTATAAAGAAAAAACGGCGTTCAGAAATCTTGCACCCACAATACCCTGACATCGTTGAAAGCATCGACTGCTTCCAGCAGCGATATCACCTAGCCACTTAGATTGCGGCAAAACATTTTACAATCGCTTAGCTCCAGGGTAGGAAAAGTGATCATGACAGGGGTACTGTCTATTTTGGCAGGGTTATGAGGAACACTGCGCATGCTCAGGCGTGTGAGGATATGTGCTCCATTTTTGGACATCTTTACTGCAAGCGATACGAAGTCAGTGTATGTGTTGCGCAATTTGGTATACTGTGTAGGGTTTGTTTCAAAACTGAAATATTCCCGTGACCATGTCAGGAAGAAGCTGTTTGCGTTTGTGGGCGTCTATTTGTAAGCCGCAAAGGGCGACCGTTTCTACAGAGCGCTCTATTTCTAAGATGATGCGGAATTGATCAGCCGGTTGTTTGCAGGCACACGTCAATCGTGTGCCTGCAAAGCTTCAGGGGGCACATTGAGAGAGGCTCAAGGACGATCTCGGTAGAAAGTTGGAGTGCACAGGTCCCTCCTGCGTTTTGGAGGTTGTCGTTTGGTGAAGGCGATGATTAAGGCCCCGATTTTCCCACAATTCTACGAGAAATCGCGGATTTAAATATTTTCCGCAGAATATTGTGTAGGCAGCCAAGTTCAAATTTTTGAAATCAATAGCTGGGTTAGACATCACTACAAACGGCAGAACGATTGAAACATGACTAATGTAATTTATTCGCACAAATACGGCATGAGGGGAAGTTTGGGAACGCTGACAATTCAAAAAAGTATTGATTTTTAATCTCAGTTTTTTAGTACCTAGTACAAAAAACTGAGGAAGGCAAGAGAAAAGAAGTGTTGTACCAGTGCATGACGAGTCTCGCGAACCCGAGTATTGAGAGAAAGCAATAAGATACACAAAAGGTTTCAACTACAAGCAACCAGGAGCAGAGATTACAATAACAAAATACAAAACTCGGCTTGACGCAATATTAAGACGGATGTCTCACGAAATACCCGATAGTGAAATAACGAGAGAGAGAGAGAGAGAAAGAAAAAAAAACAGACTACATCCTCATACCAGACAAACAGCATTTCAAGCGTACTGCTTGTTCACAAAAAGAAGATAATTTTTCAGTTATTAGCGCATTTATATACAGAGGTTACGAATGGAAGGCAGTGATAAAATAGTACCTTCATCAGACAAGGATGGGCTTAGAAACCGGGGTAAGAAAGATCTGAACGTAATGAACACATAGTTAGTCCTAATTTGTGGGGTTGCGTAAAAGTCACATTTTTTAGTTTCATAAGGGGATCGCCGAGGTGTAAGTGTTAGAACATTAGATAAGTAGGTGCCATTTTTGGCTGTTGTTCCTTTGTAAAAGCCTGCCAACCTATAGTCAAACAACCATCCTACAGATCAAATCCTCTGGTCATAAAATTTGGTGCAATTAGCAAATCATATGACACATTGGCAACCAGAGCGCAATATTCTTTTTTGTAGGACAGAAAGCTTGTTAATATTCGGGTCAGTCGCATTTCCCCACACAAGAAACACAGTAACTTAAAGACGAGTAGAAAAACGCATAATACAGATTCATCCTCGCCTGCAACGGTGTAACATTTTTATTGCGGTAGATAATTCCAATACAACGAGGAAGGGAAAAGGAGACTACTTCTACATGGACACCCCAAGACATCAATGATTATCACGCTACGAATATTACGATTATAGTGACATGACTAACCATTCAGGACAACCACAGCCAAGTGAATCTGGTGCAGGTCAGGTTTCTTCCTGAAAAATGTTGGAGTTTGCAACCGTGCTTGAACTACAATCGCCAGACTTAGTTTCTGAGTGGCAAGTGTAATGTGAAAACTGCTCGAGAACTGAAATCTAGTGAGAAGGACCTCGCACAGCTTCTTCCTAAGCAAGACGACCGAGGTGAATATTTCGCTGTACCATCTTTCTGGGCTGGAATCAGAGAAGTGATTCAGCCCAAGACTCTCTTGCATTTCAGTCGCTGTCGAGCTCTCGTACCAAACAAGCGCTATTCTTTCAGTTGAGGTGACACGGAACATTGCATGGCGTTCTGATTTAAAACCGCCACCTTCAATTTTGCATGATAGAGATGTGCAGCATGCAAGGCATGTGCTCAAATGCTAAATTTATACATTTACGTTTCTGTCACGAATCTTGTGCATTCTGGGAAATTTCTCACATTCTCTGTGTCCCCCGAATTTTATGGATTCTTTATTCTGCATCTATTGAATCTGCAATTTTCTATGTGGCCCCGCCGCGGTGGGTCAGTGGCTACAGCGCTCGGCTGCTGACCCGAAAGACGCGGGTTCGATCCCGACTGCGGCGGCCTAATTTCGATGAAGACGAAATTCTAGAGGCCCGTGTTCTGCGCGATGTCAGTGCACGTTAAAGAACCCCAGGTGATCGAAATTTCCGCAGCCCTTCACTACGGCGTCCCTCATAGCCTGAGTTGCTTCGGGACGTTAAACCCCTATAAAGCAAACCAAACCAATTTTCCATCGAAGAAAGTTGGAGGCCTTAGTGACCATTAACGTGGAAGAGACAGCACCGGCTGGGCGGCGTGAACGTGGCGATCACGTGATCACGGGATATCCTGTGCCGTGCAGAGGCGGTATCCCTTCCTCTGATACTATCACCTGGTATCGAATGCCGGAAAGCTTGAGAACGAAGCCGTCTTTTGTCGCTAGCGCTGCAAAACGAGATGGCACTAGGCATTGCGAGAGAAACATTCGTGAGCCACCCGCTAGACGACTGAAGTGTTCTGGCTAGACCTTTCTAGTACACTCTATTATGGCGTTGACGTCGTGATGAGAATCTTCTGCGCAGGTTGCCCACCACTGATTTAAAACTTTCCATTTGCCGGATATTGGTCTCACTTCGCTATGCCACAAAACCGACACCGTGAACTGGTCGTAATTGAAACTCACCCACATTTGACTTCCGTGAACTTTAGCTTCCACTTTACTGACGTCAGCATCCAGTATATTAAAAAAATCTCGCCTTGACTAAAACTTCGGTAATTTCGAAAGAATATTCAGTTCCACTCGGGTTCGAATTGCCGACAGTTCACTCTGTTGCAAGTTTTCTTTCTTTATTGAACGAAAATAACCGGGCGCACCATAATAAACATACTTGAATTCGTCGATTCACCTGAATACCACACAGGTACCGCCGCCTCCCGGCGGAAATGCGGAACAGACTGCCGTGGGTGACTGTAGTACTCATAGCCGCTAATCGGTGGCGCTGCGACCGAAGCGGATCGAAACATTGATCGGCGGAGCACAACCGAGGCGACCGAAGTGCTCCGACAGCCCGATCTCGCAGTGGCGAGAAAGCGGCCGCTTAGTGTGACCAGAAGGTAGCGTCGCTGCAACGGGAGGCACGCGTTCAGGGGGCTTAGAGTTACTGTATAGTACCTAGAGTTGCGTGTAGGTCAGCCGTATTGCTCCGCCGAGCATACAAATTATGAGGGAAAGCAACACTCTTGTATGCAGGAAGAGGACTTGGTGCAGTGGTTAGAGCGAGTGCAGGCTAAATCCGCTTGCTTCTGGTAGCCGAACTTGCTTTATTCTTGGCAGATTACGGTTGTACTGAGTGACACAACTTGCTAGTCATGCGTCGGCTGCACCAAGGCCTATCTCAATGAGTTACGATCACAATAAACGCCATGTGGTGGATGGGTGGCGCCATCTGGGTGACGCCAAGTGTGTGGCGCCAAGTTATCAAAGCAGGGCCCATCTCCCGCGGTTTGCACGAGGCTTGAAATTTCCGGCAGGGCGCTGGAATGCAAAACAGTTCAGCTGCGGAGCAGCGTTGGCACTGCGCGGGCCGAAGAGGTCACTGAACGACATCGTCGGTCGACCACCTGGCGCCCAGCCTAGAGGAGGAACCCAACGTGGGGAGGGCAGCACCAACCTAACACGCGCTTAAAACCTCTTCTCAATCATATTTGCCTCCTCCTCCTTTGGAAAAAGGGAGCCATGAGCTTCAGAGCTCGCTGATAGTTGATGCGACCCAAGCTTGCTACAGCTGTATGCGTGCATCTGCCAAAGAAACCAAATACATGTGATGGTTGTGTTTCTGCATTTCGCTTCTATCTTTACCGTATTTGAAGTTTTGTTTTATGTATCCAAGAAGACGGATGTCGGCTTCCTGGCACGAGTTCAGCGACCTGCTTATAATGTTTGACATGATATCTTTAAGATCAAAATAAGAAACAGCGACCACAAAGTTTCCTGTCGTTACTACGTCGCTTCTGCAGTGAATTCAGAAATCGATTATTACACCCTTCAACTTCTGCGGTAACACGATGCACGGGGCAGCTAGCTGGATCAAATCACATGCTGGCCGCTCTGTAGGCTTTCATTCATCTCGTGCTTTTGCACCCCTCTCAATGCATGTTACACAGTGCCTACTTGAGTGCGTTCAGTGAATGCTATTATGTCAACAAGTTTCTCCTAAACTTCAAAGTTGCAGTCAAATGCAGCTATATGCTGTGGGAAGGCAGCTGCAAGCACCATCAATTAAGGGGTCACTAATGCGGCCTCGAGTCGAATTAGAGCCCAGAATGTGCGAATATATATATATATATATATATATATATATATATATATATATATATATATATATATTGTTGCGGGAAAGAATATATTTACAGATATTTACAAATAGACAAGAACAGCTGCGAGCGGCACCACCGAGAACACAGTCCGAACTTCGTTGTCGTCTTCTACTCTGCGCACTCGTGCCATCGCTCTTTGTCGTCGTCGTCTACCCGCATCAGGACCCCCGGCTGCTGAAACGCCGTCTCGGCGTTAGGGCG
The DNA here is from genome assembly GCF_055824585.1 of Amblyomma mixtum. Taxonomy (NCBI): domain Eukaryota; kingdom Metazoa; phylum Arthropoda; class Arachnida; order Ixodida; family Ixodidae; genus Amblyomma; species Amblyomma mixtum. The sequence continues at coordinate 84,861,105 of NC_143016.1, read as the reverse complement.
GCGACGTATGAGCGTCGTGGTAAGGTTTAAGGCGACAGACGTGGACGATGTCGGTGGTGGCGCCAGATGACGAGGGCGAGGTTTCAAGGGGAGCAATTTCATAGTTCACGTCGGTAACACGGCGCACGACACGGTAAGGGCCACGGTAGTGCGAAAGGAGCTTCTCGGATAGACCGACGCTGCGAGAGGGCGTCCAGAGAAGGACGAGTGATCCTGGGGTATATTCGACGGCCTGGTGACGGCGGTCGTAGGCTGACTTCTGGGAAACTTGAGAGGCTTGGAGCCTACTACGTGCTATTTGGCGCGCCAGCGTGGCCTGGGAGATGGCGTCCCGAGCGTAAGCAGTGGTGGGGGCTGAAGAAGGCGGCATGAGTGTGTCCAAAGGCAAGGTGGGATGCCTACCAAACAAAAGGTAGAAAGGAGAATAGCCTGTTCTGTCATGAAGGGAAGAGTTATATGCAAATGTCACATAAGGCAAGGCTGCGTCCCAATCTCGGTGGTCTGGCGATACGTACATGGCTAACATGTCGGTGAGCGTGCGGTTGAACCTTTCCGTAAGCCCATTGGTTTGTGGGTGGTAAGCTGTCGCGAGCTGGTGCTGTGTGTCACACGAGCGAAGAATGTCGTGAACTACTCTGGATAGAAAATAACGACCGCGGTCGGTGAGCAGTTGACGAGGGGCGCCGTGGTGAAGGATGACGTCTTGCAGAAGAAAATCGGCAACATCGGTAGCGCAGCTGGACGGCAAAGCACGCGTGAAGGCGTACCGAGTCGTATAATCAGTTGCGACAGCGATCCACTTGTTGCCGGAGAGGGACGTCGGAAAAGGGCCAAGAAGGTCGAGGCCAACACGGTGAAAAGGTTCAGGAGGTATGTCGATGGGTTGCAGAAGACCGGCAGGCAGAGTGGAGGGCCTTTTCCGACGTTGACACAGGTCGCAAGCGGCCACGTAACGCTTGACGGAACGATAGAGACCAGGCCAAAAGAAGCGATGCCGCACCCGAGCGTACGTGCGGGACACGCCAAGGTGACCGGCTGTCGGCAGATCGTGCAGTTCTGCAAGGACAGAAGAGCGTAGACGTTGGGGTATCACGAGCAGGAGCGGAGGGCCATCGGAGCGTAGGTTTCGGTGATACAAAATGCCGTTCTGGAGCACATAAAGGTTCAGAGACGGAGATCGGTTTGCAGAACGGATGCCATCAAAGATAGGTCGTAAAGATGAGTCGTGACGCTGTTCGTTAGCAATATCAGCAAGATCGGAGATAGCTAAGAGGCAGGGCAGGGTCTCAGCGTCCTCTAGGTCAGGTGGTTCCACAGGGTATCGGGATAAGTAGTCAGCGTCCTGGTGATGGCGCCCTGACTTGTACACGACGGAGTATGAGTATTCTTGGAGGCGCAATGCCCAGCGACCAAGGCGACCGGTGGGATCTTTTAGTGAATACAACCAACAGAGAGCGTGGTGATCAGTGACAACAGCGAATGAACGGCCGAACAGGTAGGGTCTGAATTTAGCTACTGCCCAGACAAGGGCAAGACACTCGCGCTCAGTAATGGTGTAATTTTGCTCTGCGGCTGAAAGTAGGCGGCTGGCATAAGCGATGACTCGATCTTGACCCTGTTGACGTTGGGCTAGGACGGCGCCGATGCCATATCCGGAGGCGTCGGTGCGAACCTCTGTGGGAGACGACGGGTCAAAATGTGCTAAGATGGGCGGAATGGTCAGCAAATGGACGAGAGATGAAAATGAGTTCTCTTGAGCAGGGCCCCAGGTAAAGGGGGTGTCGTTCTTCAGAAGATCGGTGAGGGGACGGGCGATGCCGGCGAAATCTTTGATAAAACGGCGAAAATATGAGCACAAGCCGACAAAGCTGCGTACATCTTTCGACGACCTTGGAAGAGGAAAGTCCTTCACAGCTTGAATTTTGATGGGATCTGGGCGTACACCAGAAGCGTCCACGAGGTGTCCGAGAATAGTGAGTTGGCGACGACCGAACTTGCATTTCGATGAGTTCAGCTGAAGTCCGGCGTTACGAAACACTGTCAGAATATTAGAGAGGCGCTCGAGGTGCGTGGCAAAAGTAGGCGAGAAAACCACAACATCGTCTAGGTAACAGAGGCAGGTGGACCATTTAAAGCCACGAAGAAGGGAGTCCATCATTCGTTCGAAGGTAGCCGGGGCGTTACAGAGGCCGAACGGCATGACTTTAAACTGGTATAAGCCATCAGGCGTCACGAAGGCGGTCTTCTCGCGGTCCTTTTCATCAACGGCAATTTGCCAGTACCCCGTTCGAAGATCAATTGAAGAGAAATATTTGGCGCCGTGGAGGCAATCTAAGGCATCATCGATCCTTGGGAGTGGATATACATCTTTTTTTGTGATGCGGTTGAGGTGCCGATAATCAACGCAGAAGCGCCAGCTGCCATCCTTCTTTTTCACCAGGACGACTGGTGAAGCCCAAGGACTTGACGAGGGCTCGATGATGTCTTTTGCGAGCATCTTGTCCACCTCTTGATTTATGACGGTGCGTTCGGCGCTGGACACTCGGTACGGACGTCTGCGGAGAGGAGCGGAATCACCGGTGTTTATGTGATGCGTCACCACAGAGGTCCGAGCCAAAACACGGCTATCAAAGTCGAATATGTCGCGGAAAGATGATAAGAGGCACCTAAGATCGCGAGCTTGCATCGGCGGTAGGTCAGAAGCGATCATGTCGGCGTAGTCGTCCGTTGGGTTCGCTGTTGATGGGGCCGCAGGCAACCGGCATTGCTGAGTGGAAGGTAAGCAGCTGTCCACCACTGATATCACACATTCGGCAGCAGGGCACAGCGTGGCGAGTGAGATACCTTGCGGGAGCGGTTGGATGGATGAACCGAAGTTCAGGACCGGAAGGCACGCTCGGTTGGCCGACATTGTAAATACAATGTGTGGAAGCGCAATGCTGCGCGTCAGGGCGACGTCAAGTTCCGGAGTGACTACGTAGTGACCATCAGGTACAGGGGGAACAGATGAGAAAGAAATGTAAGTTGCGGCTTGAGGCGGTAGACGGACAAAGTCGACAGCACAAAGACGGTGTATAACTGGGGACGGCGACTCAGCAGAAAAAGGAAGGTCAAGCTGAACGACATTAGTGGCGCAGTCAATGAGGGCTGAATGCTCAGACAGGAAGTCGAGGCCAAGAATGACTTCATGAGGGCACTGGTCCAGAACAGAGAACAGAACGGACGTATGGCGGCCGGATATGGTCACACGGGCTGTGCATAGTCCAACAACATGAGCAGTTCCGCCGTCGGCAACGCGGAGAACGGCTTTGGGTGCAGGGGTCAGTACTTTTCGGAGGCGGCGTCGTAGGGCTGAACTCATGACGGATACGTGCGCGCCTGTATCGATCAGGGCTCTCACAGGCACTCCATCGACATGAATGGCGAGCAAATTATGGTGTGCGCGAAGGGCTAATCGAGGATTTTGGGACTGGGGCTGTACTGCAGCATCACCTCCAGACACTGCAGCGTCTAGTTTTCCGCTTGCGAGCGTCCGTAGGGGCCAGGAGAGGAGCGACGGCGTTGGGGCGAACGAGACTGGCGACGCAGGGGGGATGGGGAGCGGCTGGAGCGGGGAATCTGGCCGTCGACTGTAGCACTGTGCTGGGCTGGAGGGGGCGTGTAGTGGCTGGGCTGTTCGTCGTCGCGGTGGGAGCTGAGAGGACGGTATGTGCTGCGACGGGACCAATAATTTCGACAGTGGCGGGAGATGTGGCCAATGCGGTGGCAATGGAAACAAATGGGCCTGTCGTCGGTTGTCCGCCAGTCGTTAGGGTTTCGGCGACGTGGAGTGAAGTACGAAGGTCGTCCAGGAGCAATCGCAGTGATTTCGGGTGGTGGTGAAGACCGTACAGGGCTGACGGGCTGGAAACCAAGGTTGGCAAGCTCTTGGCGGACGACAGCTTGTACCAGAGAGATGGTAGGGAAGCGGGTGTCGCCATCATGTAGATGCTGGGGGGCAGGGGACATAGCTTCGAGCTCGCGTCGGATGATGCGGGTCACATTTTCTGAGGGCGCTGGAGTTTCCCGGTGTCGCAGGTCTTCACATGAAGAAGTCGCAGCCGTGTTAGGGAGGCGTGTGTACGGCTGGCTAATACGCCTGCTTTTGGCTTCCTCGAAGCGTCGACATTCCTTAATAATCCCGTCGACTGTAGTGCAGTTCTTGTATACGAGCAAGTGGAAGGCATCGTCGGCGATTCCCTTCAACACGTGGCCGACTTTGTCAGACTCGGGCATGTTGGCGTCGACTTTGTGACAGAGGGCCAGCACATCTTGAATGTACGACACATAGGACTCCGTAGATGTTTGAGCTCGGGAGGCGAGGTCCTTCTTAGCGGCAAGCGTTCGGCCGAGCGGCCGTCCGAACAATTCGCGGAGTTTCTCTTTGCACACGTCCCAGCTGGTCAGATGGTCTTCGTGCGTCTCATACCAGACCCGGGCGGTGTCTTTTAGATAGAATATTACATTTGCGAGCATAAGGGTCGGATCCCAGCGGTTGTAGGTACTCACTCGCTCGTACATGTTGATCCAGTCGTCGACGTCAGTGTTGTCGGTACCAGAAAATGTCCCAGGGTCACGAGGGGGAGAAATAACGAGTGATGTCATGGCCGGGGCTGACGTTTGCTGGGCGGCGTCTTGGGTCATGATGAGTGAAGGCAACTGGCGGCCGCTGCGCAGCTCCGTCGTCGGTAGACGTAGGGGAAATCCGCACCTCCACCAAATATGTTGCGGGAAAGAATATATTTACAGATATTTACAAATAGACAAGAACAGCTGCGAGCGGCACCACCGAGAACACAGTCCGAACTTCGTTGTCGTCTTCTACTCTGCGCACTCGTGCCATCGCTCTTTGTCGTTGTCGTCTACCCGCATCAATATATATATATATATATATATATATATATATATATATATATATATATATATATATATATATATATATATATATAATAAGTTGGGGAAGTCACATTGAAAAACTTAACAGATTTATTCAACGTTTCGACTAGGGACTGGTCTTTTTCTTGAAAAAGACCAGTCCCTGGTCGAAACGTTGAATAAATCTGTTAAGTTTTTCAATGTGACTTCCCCAACTTATTATATTTTTCATCAGTTGCCTTGAAGATTTTGTTATCCCTTATATATATATATATATATATATATATATATACACGACATTGAAAAACGCTTTATTTAGGTAAACAAAAAAATAAATGTTGACCTAAATGAAGCGTTTCCCAATTTCACAATTTACCTTTAGCACCGTTTATCTTTTTGTGATATATATATATATATATATATATATATATATATATATATATATATATATATCAGCAAAAAGAGAAGGAATCTCGGCACGGTATGTAGTAGTAAGAACGTAGACCAACGTTTGAAACGCTTGAAACAATTTATTGACGTTTCGACCGTGGAACGGCCTTCGTCAGAATGTCTGATTTGAAAGGGATGGTACAATATATGTAGGTATGAACAACGCACAGGATAATGGACCAAAAAAAAATCGATAAAAAGCATCAGGCACATGGCTACAAAACGATAAATGAGTCACAGTGTGAATGACAAGACGATAAATGAATCGCAATGCACAACAGGTACTTTGCGAAATTTAGTCTATCTTCTGTGTTAGCTACATATCAAGAACATCATTATGTACTTTGCTTATAATCAGTCCTAAGATGAAAAGTCACCATCTTGAACAGCGAGAATGAAGAAGCAACAAGTTACACGTGATCAACGAAACACATGGAGGCGATGAACAGCATGATCAGTAGAAAGAATATCTATTACTAAATCCAGAAAAGAAACTGATGGCAAACACAGTACACTGACCTAAAAGCGAAATATTTGGGCATTAAGAGGGTATGGAACTCAATTTTCCTGTGCTTTCATTTTAACTTGAAGACACCGTATTGAACTTATAGATAAGGTAAGACTCCCTAATTTGCAGGTCATGATTAGTTCTAAATCCCGATTCCAGAATGGTCGCAGAAATCTGATCAAATGAGTGGCCGGTGAGTTGGACATGCTTTGATAGTGGTAAGTTTGGTAGGGCTTGAAAGTGGGCTCTGTGGTTGTTGAAGCGTAATCTAAAGGGGGTTTCATTCTGACCTATATGTTGCAGATTACATACGGTACACTGCAGCAGGAAGATGACATTTCCAGTATCGCAGTTGAAATCACCGCGAATGCTTAAACGAAAGAGTGAACCGGTGCTATTGACGCTATGAGATGTGGTCATGTGCAGACATACTTTACAGCGACTCTTGTTACATGGATGGCAGCCTACGGGTTCAGGGGAATTGGTCTTTGATGGTGTTAGTATATCGCGTACGTTTTTTGACCTTCTGTAAATTACTTTGGGTCTTTGACTTTGACTACCATATGGACTTTGACTACCATATGGATATTACTTTGACTACCATATGGAAAAAATTAAGTTATAAATTGTTCTAATGTGTTTAACAGCGCCACATATAGGTATTTGTTTATTTGGGAAAAAAGCTTTCGACTGCCACAAAAAATTTAGTTGATGAAAGTCATTATTAAACTGTCCCTTTAGGGCCCAGGTGGCTAAAATCAATCTGGAACCCACCATCCGCTATGGTGTCCTTTTCCTTTTCACCCCCTCCTCCATCCCTTTCCCCACCGCCCGATTCAGGTGTCAACTTCTTTTCTCAATAATCAATTGTGATAGTTATATCTCGTCTTGATGAGCAGCCTGAAATATCTCTCTTTCTCCACACACACACACGCATGCACACAGGGGCAAGTGCTTGTCCTGTGTGCCCTTCTAGTTTTTTTTTATGCTACTGTATTCGTCATGAACCATCACCAACATGCCTAACTTTTCGCCCTGCTTCAAAAATCCAACAGAAGTCAGAGAACTACTCCTCTGGCAGAGCCGACCATCATGCAGAGAAGTTTGTGTTGTCACCAATTCTTCACGCAAATATTTTTGCAGACATAGGTCCGCATAGCAGGCAAGAAATAAAAAATCGACGCTCCACAAGGACGACTGCACTATACATCGATGTTTTCGCACGTCGTAACCTGAGCATCCATAATCACAAAATGTACTGTATGAAGCAGCAAGACGCAGAAAGATGGCGACGCTGCTGTTGTCGCGGAAGAAAACAGTCAGACGGCCGTGTAGCCAAGATCGCGTCACGTCTCACACACAGCGGTTTCGAAGCACAGTGTCTACACGAAGCGCGATCAAAATCGGTGATGGATACGTAACACAAACAACGACGTATAACAACGCTCGCTTCGGTCGCGATCACTGCAACCAGTGAGACCAGCTGCATAACGCCAAGTTGATTTCAGCATACGGAAAACACTCCGTGCGTAGCGAGCCTTCGCACGTGCGCATTTCTCTGCATCGACGGAGAAGCACTTGCTCCGACCGCAATCACTTTCACTTCTCGGACACTGTCACTGTGCTGTGTAGCTTATGCACGCGCAGGAAATTCACCATGAGCAGCCTCTTTTCTCCAAGGTCCGCAGCCGTTACTCGTCGCTGCCCGTCGTGATCCTCACAGGAATCATAAACACTTGCAACGGCCACAAACGGCTCCAAACAAACGCTTCGTGACATCGCCACAGGTCTATACGTCGGTTTGAAGACCAATGCAATACACACATCTATCATCCAACCGAACGGCTTACATAGCACCTTGGAATCGACGCACTTTAACCATTCAGAGGCAAATATCCTGGGTCCAACTAGGCGGCTTGCACTGGTCTTGGAACCACTAGCTCACAACTGCCCGAAAACATCGTGATTGCCGCCACAACCCTTAAAGCGGCCATTTTGACTGCTGACGGAAGTGACGTCATGTCACGTGATCTCACTCCTCGGCGTCGTCTGCTCGAGTGCGTGTACGGGATATGGTTTGGCAATACGCCCCCGGGACAGCACTTTACTTTCTTCGAAGCTTAATTCATGATCTGAGATATTAATTATATTCGAAAAATCGAGAGGACTGCGTTCTTTTTTAACTATTAGTGCCGCCGGGAAAGAAGATGGGCATTCTTTGTGAGTTGAATTATGAAGAAATTCACGATCATCAGCAACTACGTTGGAAAAATAGCCTACGTTGTCTCATAACAGCTTTTTTGTTTTAATGGCGCTAAGTTCATCTCGCTTTTTGGTTTTGTACTCCTCCAACGCGCACGCTTCAGAAGAGCTTAGTTTATAATGAGAGCACAGTTGGTTTGCGGTATTAGGTAACATATTCCCTGAAGATACATAGTGTTCTAAAACAACAGGGGTTAGTTCAAGCGAAGCGGTCGCTAGTATTGTATTCCATCGTGATATATTCTTTTCTGACATTTCAGATATAGCTGGTTTTACAATTATGCGAAGGCCTTTCGGGGCTACGGACGAGGCTAAGTAGGTCGTTAGGGTGGCAACATGGAAATCGTGGCGAATGCGCTTGTCGGCTATTTTTCTCAGCTTTAGAAATCCGAGAGAGTAGTGTGTAGGAGCACTGTTACCGGAAAATGACGTGGCTAGTCACTACTGTCGCTCGGACCGGGAGGCTTTGAGTTGGTGCTGCGGAGCTTGCATTCGTGACGCTCAGAGGCTGCAATAGATTTGCCATTTTTTGCAGGGCGACCTCTGTGTGGTTGAGTCTTGGAGGCACCAGAGGAACTACCCGGGACTGATGCAGGTCTTGTTTTTCCGCACAGTTGGTGAGGCGAAGGCACTTCCGCTGACGACGCTGAAGCGGGCCTTGTGTTTTCACCCAGTCGTTGAGGAGAAGGCACATTCCTTGACAACGATGCGTTGGACGTGCGGTTCGCTGAAGAGCGGTGGCTTTTTGCTGTAGTAGCTGTTCCGATTTCAAAGGGTGGCAGAGGTGGTTGCTGATTTTTCGACGACGGTTGAGTGCTGATGTGGTTCGCGGTGTCGCTATTTCTGTCAGAAACAGCCACGGACGCATTCGTAGTGGCAGGTGGACCGTCATTTTCACAAGGCGGCTGAGTACGGGAGACAGTCGCGGATGTCCTGGACGTTAATGAAGGCCATTCGTCTTCGCAGGATGGGGGAGCGAGAGGATGAAGTTGTGTACCAGTACTGGTAATCTCAGTTGAAAGTTGTGGCTCACTGGAAGGTGCGCAATCATTCCAGGCAGGTGAAGATCTGTTGTAGGACAACTGGAAGAAAATCTCTCTAAAATGGCCAGCCAGTAATGAGACGCCCTCAAAATTGGGATGCAGGTCATCAGCTGCGAGGAAACGGGCTGTTGGTAGCCAATCGAAACCATGTTGTAGAAAGCGGACTTGTTTTGAACGCCGGCAATAGTGCTGCAGAAGATGGTTGAAGTGGCTGGCCTCTTGGTTACAGCGCTGCACTAACGCACCATTGTTGTCCCTTCGACGGCGGCTCGGCGTCCTTGGCAAGATGAGACTGGCATAAATTCCGGTGATATCCGGGTGTTCTTTTGAAATGTAATCCAGCAGGGAACTGTATTTTACAAAACCTGCTTTTCCAGAGCTTGAAGTGATGTCGTTTGTGCCGCCATGAAGGATCAATGTCGTTGACGTCCGGGGTACAAAGTCCAAGAGTGCACTTACATCATCGATGACAGCCCCGCATTGCGTAACGAAGGCTGGGGCTCCACTGACATGCGGGTCAAAGTGGTGGAAAAGATTTTTCGTCTGTGAATAACCTAGGATGGTTGTTGAAGCTTAGTTCTCTGGGAACTTCCAAAAGATGCGTTTAAACGTGGTCTTCCCGTGATCCATTGGTATTCAATAATCCAGCAAAAAAAGAAGGAATCTCGGCACGGTATGTAGTAGTAAGAATGTAGACCAACGTTTGAAACGCTTGAAACAATTTATTGGCGTTTCGACCGTGGGACGGCCTTCGTCAGAATGCCTGATTTGAAAGAGATGGTACAATATATGTAGGTGAGTCAACATATATATATATATAGCGAAGTATACGCTTCGTTAAAGGAAACATATTTATTCAACTCGACGTTTCGATCGGAAGACCGATATTCTTCAGGAGTGATTTTACATTGTTAATGCATCCCCTTTTATAGGGGCGGGCACAGAACAGTTAAGTGGGAAACACAAAGCACATAGCAGAAAAATACGCATAAAAAATTATTAGAGGCAGTGCGACCCCCCCCCCCCCCCCCCCCCCCCCAAAAAAAAAAATGCGAGGAACAGGTACTCAGTCAGAAAATACAACGTCCAGATGCGGCCTCTGCTTTGTTAAGCACCCCAGGCTTGCTTATTGACAGTCCTGTCCAGATGGGAGATGCTCGACAGGTGCGTGGCAATTCCTTCCGTTTCAGATTCAATAACCACCGCTCACATACCCAATCCCTCCCCAACCTCACTCTTTCGAAACACCTCCGCGAGAAAAGTCACGAGTTTGACAAACTTAAAGTAACAATACTACAGAGTGGCTTCAAAAACACTCGTGAGCGCGAGCAACGAGAATCATATTTTATTTTTAAATTTAACACAGTGAAAAATGGCATTAATGAAACTTACGGCACCCTCACCTCTCTTCCGAGGTCAGGGGCCTACGAAATTAAACAAAGCATCACTGACTAGTCGTCTGAGGTCATACCCCTTTCTGCATGCCACACCTGTGCCACACCTGTGCCGTTTCCCCCCCCCCCGGGTGTGCTCACCTTGTGGTCACGCGAATGCCACACAATTTCTTTTTATTTATTTTTTTCCTTTTTAATTTTACTATGTAAGTTCACATTTTTTATATTTTTTTCTTTTTTTACATTCCTTCCAATACTTCCTCTCAACCAGGGGTGGGTGCACTAAGCTGGGTGCGAAGAAAAAGCCCTACTTTAAAGGTTTTCTTTTACCTATTTCACTTTTTTTTTCGAGGTTTCTTCCTTGCTCTGTTCATTTTCTCTTTTTTTTTCCTTTTCTTTCTTTTTTTCTGTTGTCTGCTCTCTCTGTTGGAGGGTCATATTTTATATTTTTTTGCTTTCGCGGCCAGGAGAAGGAACAAGTTTTCGCATTTTTCTACGAAAGTTGTTGCACGGCCACGCACCTGTCGAGCATCTCCCAGCTGGACACGACTGTCAATAAGCAAGCCTGTGGTGCTTAACAAAGCAGAGGCCGCATCTGGACGTTGTATTATGCGAAGCATATTACTATAGTGCCTAGAATATACTGGCACCATAATATTACTAGAGGTACACTACAGCCCTTCTCCGTGGTTACGCGCCGTGCACACCACGTGGTACAGTGACGTCACACCACGTGACATGCCACGTGACACATGACGTCACGACAGAGGAAGACGGAGGTACACTACAGCCATGGAGGAAGGAAAAAAAGAGGAGAGGCCGTCACGTGACATTTTGTGAAGCCGGAAACAAGCTCGGCGCCATCTTACTCCGGCGGGTTTCTGTTTACATTTCGCCGCCGCGCCGATTGCGCGCGCGTTTCAAAGCCAACGAAGGAGCGTGCTACCGCATGGGCGCAGGCCCTAGCGCGAGTGGCGCTTGGCTGCTTGCCGGTTTAGGGTGCCCTATGTTGGTGTTCGTCAGCGGAAATACCCGTGTCAGACAGGCGGCTACTTCCAGTTACTGCTTCGTACTGCGTCGTACAATGCTGCCATGCATGACCACACCCCACCTTAGAGTTCAACCTGCCTTTTATTGCAGCTCTTGTCGCTGAATGTTGCAATCTGCCTCCATTGTGTATGTTTTGGAAGCTGGCAGTGTCAACAGTGCCTTCTGTTGCAGCAGTGAGGATTAGAAAAATTCTGCAGTGTTTTTTGTTGGTGTTGAATACCATACTTATCTTCATTGCATGTTTTCGTGCGGCTGGCCATGCAAGGAATGCTTTCTCATACAGCAGTGAGGATGGGCAAATATACTAATAAGTTTGAGTTCTTGACCCTGAACACACAATGTAGTATCATAACGTGTTGTATTAATGGTGGCCGTGCCAACAATGACTTTTGATTCATAACTCCAAAAGCCATTCATAGAGGCGACAGAAACGGAGAGGGCCAAAGTGCATATAGTAGACGGCAGGGGAGGATTTATGGATAGGGGGGGGGGGGGGGGGGGCGTCGCTTCCCTCCAAAAGACTGAAATTTTACATAGGACAACCATTCTGAACACCTTTTTCTCAATTAAAAAATTTCAGAAAATATACGTTTAAAATGTGACTGCCCCCTCCGTAAATCCACCCTTTGTAGCATGGCAACATCGCATATTTTTCACATCCACAGATCTAGTATTGTGCATAATATATGACCGTAGCTTTTCAGACTTCTAGAAGTTTAGGAGTCCCCAGTGGCTGCAGTATAAGTTTCATGGTGTTGTGCCTCATTTTAATGTTGTGTTTCATATTTAATGTGCAGAGCTGCAGCTGTACGCTCCACTTTTCTCTACTTGGTGAAATACTAGCTTGTAATGTCACTGCATAGTAGCACACTTTACTTGTGATCGACAATACAGGCAATGAAAGTCGATCTGTTGTACGTAATGAATGCATCAAATTATTTTTCTTCAACATAACCACAGGCCCTTTTGCTGGGCTAGTTGGTGTGACATTATGTTCAGGAAAGTAAAAACAGCATAAATTTTACACAAACCACACAGAAAGATGGACATGACGGGCGCTGTCCGTCTTTCTGTGTGGTTTGTGTAAAATTTAGCGCTGTTTTTACTTTCCTGATCACAATAACCCCCACAAGCATCAATGAAATTCAGCGCACATGCGGATCCTCATTTCACCACGTACTTTTTACGACAAATAACACTATCACAGGGCATGGGCACAATAAACGCATGTGAGAAAAGGCCTCCAAATTCAGTTAGAGCTTCGCCTTTTTCCCACTTCTTGACCATGACATCAGCTAGAAAAGCAATTGCAAACCTGCTACAGGAAACCGGTATAAACATAGCGCGTGACCAGAAGCACAGAATTGGCCACGATATTGATACATGCATTCGAAGAGACAGAAGTAGTGCATGCACTAGAAGAGAAAGAAGTTAGTTGGCTCTCGCTCGCGCGCTCGGACCACTGAGGGACCGCCGTAGTTTTTCGTACTCCGGTGTTCGATTTCGCGTTGCACGCTACAATATGAACGAATACACTAGAGCCCGGCACGTCCCAGAGGCAAATAGCTCGCTAGACGCTTCAAACGTTACACGCTTCAAACGGGCATGTAACAAAGTTTCTGTATACTAAGAGTAAAGCGAGCGCAGCTGCTTCCTTTACAATATCGCTCAGCGCCCATGTCATGGCCCCCGCCGCTCAAACAAGCGCAATCGTCGAAAAACGAAAATGACAGTTATACCGACGTCAGTGACAATCGCTGGAGCGTTGCAAGAACACGCATAGGTAGCAACGAGGTTTCACTGCCGATGTAAACGGGAGCGCGAATGGCACACACACACTGCACGTACAGGACGCGAAAAGTCCGCACAATGCGCCGACAACCGCTCTAGCGCACGCCGTATTGAATCACTGGTGAACGAACAGCGCGAATGCAGCGGCGGTCTCCCGACGGCTCCGAGCAGTGACGCAGTAGACGAAATGCCCGTTCGATCGTGGTCGCCGAGCACGTTGAAATCAATGCACGCAACAACGAGAGTTTTGCGGCGAATCCCACCTGAGATATGAGTGAACGGCGCCAACGTCAGCCTGTGAGCACGATCAAAACCAAACTCGAGCAGTTGAGGAAAGCACGCCTACGCCGCACCTCAAATGCTACGCCGCGGCCGTCTGCTATCGCCCGGTTTGTAAACAGCAACTACGACGCCGTTGCTAAGCTGCCGGAGTAAGATGGCCTCCCAATCGAGAAAAAACCACGTGCATTCCTCCACACTTTTCTCCCAGGGTGCTGTGTGGAAAGGGCCTCTCCTCTTTTTTTCCTTCCTCCATGACTACAGCCGTTCGCCGTGGTTACGCGCCGTGCACACCTCGTGGTACAGTGACGTCACACCACGTGACATACCACGTGACACATGACGTCATGGTAAAGGAAGACGAAGGTACACTACAGCCCTTCGCCGTGGTTACACGCCGTGCACACCACGTGGTACAGTGACGTCACACCACGTGACATACCACGTGACACATGACGTCGCGACAGAGGAAGACGGAGGTACACTACAGCCCTTCGCCGTGGTTACGCGCCGTGCACACCTCGTGGTACAGTGACGTCACACCACGTGACATACCACGTGACACATGACGTCACGACAAAGGAAGACGAAGGTACACTGCAGCCCTTCGCCGTGGTTACACGCCGTGCACACCACGTGACACATGACGTCACGACAGAGGAAAATGGGGGTCCACCTCGCGCCGTCGCCGTGGTTACACGCCGTGCACACCACGCAGTACAGTGACGCCACACCACGTGCAATACCACGTGACACATGACGTCACGACAGATCGCCGTCACGCGCTGGGAGAGGGAGAACGATGCCATCGCACAGACACCGGAATGTCCTCGAACGGCATTCCCGCGCATTTCGAACGCGCGTTCACACTCGGTGTAGGTGAAACGCTCGCTCCACCGGGCAGGCGGACGCGGCTTCCGTGGCAATCCAGGCGCCCACCCAACGCGCGTCTCGGGGTTAGTCGGCGTTCCGCTGTAGCCATGCCGTTGTCTTCCCCCACGACGAAGGCTTCTAGTGGTTGTATTAAAATGACCAAGTATTCAACCAAGGAAAGCCATGTATTACCAAGCCTAGCCATCAATATGCTTCGCATCTGACCAGGGTTAACCAAGTTAAGCCTCAGCCATTTTTTTCTGACTGAGTACCTGTTCCTCGCATTTTTTTATTTTTTTTTTGGTGGGGGGGGGGGGTATGTGTGTGTGGATCGCACTGCCTCTAATAATTTTTTATGCGTATTTTTCTGCTATGTGCTTTGTGTTTCCCACTTACCTGTTCTGTGCCCGCCCCCTATAAAAGGGGATGCAATAACAATGTAAAATCACTCCTGAAGAAGATCGGTCTTCCGATCGAAACGTCGAGTTGAATAAATATGTTTCCTTTAACGAAGCGTATACTTCGCTATATATTCATAAGCAGTCTAGTACTTCACGCTTTCGCAACCTATATATATATATATATATATATATATATATATATATATATATATATACAGGGTGTTTCACCTAAGATTTTCTGCAATTTTTAAAAATAAGCTATTTGAATTAGATGCGCGCTTTTTCTGGCATAGCATTGTCAGTGGTGTAGTACATCATAATGCAGCTAAGACGTGCTAACTAGCAGGCTTGTTAACCAATATCTAATAGTTAGCTTTTAAACTATTACCGTTGGGCTCCTTAATTATTGAGAGGCACGTAGCCCACCGTAAGTGATGTCCATATCCGTTTTTAGAATTTCGAGAACGCGATTATCCTCGGCGCTGTGGCCCAACAAATTTTGGCTATCTCGACGAGGTAGGTTCACTGGAGAGGTTGCTTTGCCTGCGAGCTTCTCAAAACGCTTGTATTTTGGCGCGATGTAGGCGAAATTTGTTGGGCCACAGCGCCGAGGATAATTGCGTTCGCGAAATTCTAAAAACGGATATGGACCTTACTTACGGTGGGCTACATGCCTCTCAATAATTAAGGAGCCCAACGGTAATAGTTTAAAAATTAACTATTAAATATGGCTTAATAAGCCTACTAGTTAGCACGTCTTAGCTGCATTATGATGTACTACACCACTGAAAATGCTATGCCAGAAAAGCATGCATCTAATTCAAATAGCTTATTTTTAAGAATTACAGAAAGTCTTAGGTGAAACACCCTGTATATATATATACCGTGTTCTGCAACTTTATCGGCACAGGTTTGAAAAATTCTCCCGCCACAACCGTTGGCTCGTTTGTGGTGAAACTGCGCACAAAGCTTCCTTATTGTTGTCCGTTTTAAGGCATAGTAAGTATAAAAGTGGTACTTACTAGGTATATTTCTGCCGTCTGCTTTCGCGGCGCTTTCCTTCAGCGATGCCAGATGACGCCACAAGTATCTTTCGGCAGAAATTCGATGACGGCGGCTCGATCTCAACACGGGTGCTTCTTGTTTCGCATCTCGCGTGACCAACCCTAGTAAGTACCACTTTTATACTTACTATGCCTTAAAACGGACAACAATAAGGAAGCTTTGTGCGCAGTTTCACCACAAACGAGCCAACGGTTGTGGCGGGAGAATTTTTCAAACCTGTGCCGATAAAGTTGCAGAACACGGTATATATATATATATATATATGGACATATGGACTTTCCTTCAGCCAATAAAAATCGTTTCAAGCAGTTGGGCGTCAGGTATTATTCGAAATCAAGCACCCGTGCCAAGCGCGTCCTTAGGAGCGTCAGCAACACGAGCGACAAAGAATGTCCCCAATACTGGTGCTGCCCCTTGTGGCAGCACCGTGCGTAAAAGTCACACTAACTGGCCGGCCTCGCACCACCGTCGGATCACCTCTCATTCTTCCAAAGTGAGCAGAACAACATAAAAGAAGGCAGAACAGAAAAAAGATACCTAAATTATTGACCCACCACAGCTTTGAGGCCATATCTCTGAATTCATCGGCCTCTAGCGCTCTCCGAAAGGAGGCAACACCGTCCAACTTCATAACCCTTTATATATCTGCCCACAGAAACGTGTGAGTGCGCAAAAAATTCCATTTTTAGCTTCAAGGGAGCGAGGTACATGCTCTTGCTCGGCGCGCACATTATCATTAGGTAATCATTAGGTAACAAACATGTCTTGCTAGTTCTGGAAAACATCTGAAAAGGGGGCAAAAGGGCGCACATTTGAAGACTTACTGAACTTAAGCTCTGTAAAAAGTGTGGCGCTCACTTGAGCTTGACCATGTGAAGGGAACTGTTTTACGTTTCCTGTTACCGAAGCCTAAGCTTCCGGGAAGCTGATGTATCTTTCGTGTGCGCTATGGTGACAGTTTCATCGAAAAGGACGACCCGCTCATATCTGCGCGTTGATTTTGGGATTAATGATTTAATGTTACTGCGTTTCGATGCCAGATAATATGCCCTACGACTTGAAAGAGTAATAAGTGCACAAATGCTTCAGGATAAGCGCGTTTAAGTGGCTGAAAAGGATAACGTAAGTGACGCCGAGTAGAAGAACACGAAGATTTCGATACGATAGAACGAAAAAGAAAAATGCACCCTTAACTGCTCGATTTCTCAGTCACTTAAAGAAAAGAGCCTACTTCACTACTCTGCTCTTTAAATGCATCGGTGTTTGAGAATTTCCGATTCAGGGGCGTGAATGCAATAAGACAAGCCGACACGAAACCAGCCGACACGACAAGGCCCAGAAAGTTGTTCGAGCTTTACAAAAAAAAAAAAAAAAGAAATTGTACATGCGGCATCAAAATTATTCCTGTAAACGAAGGAGCAAACTGGTCCGAGTTCAGGCACTGCTTGTTGTTTCAGATTTCCTTTCTTGAATTCGCTTGGACACAAAGCATCTATATTGAGTCATTGTCTGTACATCTTATGGCGGTGGCATCAAATTGCTGCCGTTTCGAAGCAGGCTAGGACTTCTCGCGTACTTTCTGAGGGGCGGACAGAACGGCAGCAACTCCTTTTCTCAATCTAGGAGAGTTTTGTGTGAATATTTTTGTATGCGTATTGCACAACTAAGACATCATAAATATCATTCCAGAATGACTGCGTTCTTCAACAATGGAAAAATTTCGCTGTGGTTTGACCAATGGCCATCTCGAGTAGAATTGCGGAAGCAACGACGCGGCAATTGCAGCGGCGGCGGCATCTCAGTGGGCACTTTGACTGTCTAAGGGGCACTTTGACTGTCTAAAGTGCCTAGAGGCGAAAGCATTTTCCACACCACTTTGCCTCTGTGGCACTGGTGACGTCACCACTGGCTGACGCCACACATAATTAGGTCTAATTACTAAGTTATGTCAAATTACTAATTAATGGCTAATTACCGATTAATGACTGAATCCTAATTAACCTCTAATTAATGACGCTTAAGCTTCCCCTTTAGGAGTGGAACGCGACAGCGTGGATGGATGGGTGGAAACAACTTTATTACACACAAAAAAAATCTTCCAGGGTGTTGTAGCGCTGCCAGGGAGTCCACGGAACGCCACCACACGTTCGGCGCAATGCCTTGCCTTTTGAACGTAACGCTTTTTGAGAAAAGGAAATGGTGCAGTAATTTTCTTTCATTTCGGTGGACATCTGAAGCCCACCGTAAAGGAAGGGAGGAAGTCGGAGTGAAAGAAGAAGGAGGAAGAGGTGCCGTAATGAAGAAAATGAAATTTGTATTTGAGGAAAGGGAATTACGCAGTAACTGTCTTACATATCTAGGTGGACACCCGCCATCCGTTTGTAGAGGAAGGGAGGAAGTGGGAGTGAAAGGAGAAAGAGGGGCCGTAATGAAGAAAATTAAAATTGTATTTGAGGAACTGAAATTACGCAGTAACTGACTCACACTCGCTCCTCGCGCATGCGCAGTTGAGGCTCTCCGGGGCTCCGTGAAATCGTTCACACCTAGCGTAGTGTTGCTTTCGCAACAAAGAACTTAGTGAGCAGTGACAATTGACAATTATGCGCCATAAGCAGTTCCTTTTGTTATGTGCTTGTTGTTTTACAGAATGCAGTGCCTTAAACTATTAGCATTTCATATTATGGCAAGTTATGAAGTTCTCAATCGTTACAGGAGCGTATGCAGCAGTCATACGCCGTGAAAATGACAGGCATTGTCCAGCAGTAACTTTTCACAGCCATCCTTACACAGTCTACCACTGATTTCAATGGATGCTTTCTATGCGGCCCAGATTTCCTCCTTCCCTCCTCTCCCTTGAATAAGAGTGCTGTTCCGGGGTCATTAAGAGCTTCCGAAGAAGTTTATTCTTCCTCCTGCTGCCTCTATGATAAATGTGATTTCAAACCAGAAAGCTTGCGTTACTGGCAAGAAGGCTCTCAGAATCCCGCAGCATTTGTGCTAGCAAACAGAGAGAGAGAGATAAAGACGGACGGACGGACGATAAATTATCTATGATTCTAATAAATTATCCATAAATTATTACCCTATTCTTTTAAAAAAACATCCCCTATGCTCTTTGGTTTCGGCGACAGTTGACGTTCTGTCAGTCAGACAAACACATTAAGATCACGTGTCAACTTTGCCGCGTGACTTATTTCTTGTCGACTACAAGTATAACCGATTCCCAACAAATGGCCCTCCTAGCGCTTCTTCGTAGCTCATACCGAAGGCTGCCGGCAGAAATATATACATGAGCGCCTAAGCAAAACGATGGTGAATAAAAGGTAATTCAGCGATGCAGATGTATTCTCGCCCTAGGCACCAGAACTGTTGCATTCACTTCTTGACTTCCTCGTGCTTTCGGTTACTAGCAAAAGGAGCAGCTTTCACAGTCACTAAATGGCTGTCAGTACTCGGCTATGACGCACTGCAGTGGGCGTAGTGAGGCTGATGATGATGCTTGATACGTATTTTCTGAAATTGGCACACTTTATCTCGAACGTTCCATTTACAGTCCTCCCGCCGCTAACGAATTGAAAGCGTACAGTGGCACTAATGAAGTTTCACCTCCCACGTAAGGCCAGCCAACTGCATTCTTCAAATGTGCCGGCGTCGGCATGCAAAGAACTCTCATGAATGCACCTTTCCATCGATCCCGTCAACCCCGCTAGAAGTATTTCCCGTGTGCGTGATCGCGTAATGTGCAATCGAAGGAGTTCGCTCAGCACAATTTGTAACGGCCGCTTGGGCAACGATCGATGCGGTTTCTTCCGCTCACGTTCCGCCGTGCTGGGCTGAAATTCATTAGTCTCATAAGCTCGCAGTTCTTACTCTGTGTGCTCCGTTGACTGCGCAAATGGGGCACAGGCCACACCTTCTCCATGCTCTCGGTATGTGAATCGCGTTTGCATTCACTGCGGCGTGGAATTTGTATTTTCTTTATATATTGCGGAGGCGTGGGTGTATGTATTACCTATCTCCACATCCCGGCAAAAGTGGTGGAGACCAGTTTTTCCATTTTGCCCTGTATTGATGGCGATCCGTGGTATCGAGGGCCGTAATTACACACGACATTAATTTCCCAGTAATAGCTTAAGTGAGGCGTGCTGTAATTCTTTATAATAGGCCACTAACAAACGCCCGTACAACAAACCAAAGAATAAACAAAGATATCACCTACGCTTCCTTAACTGCTCTCAGTAATCGGCCATTCCGGTTTATAGGAACGGAGCTTTCACCATAGCTTGCAAAATTGCTGCACTTCCGCGAGTTTCAGTAACCAGGGGTCGTTTTCTCTCAGCTGTTCATTTTCGATTCTCCATTTCGCGTCGATTTGGTCGCCTGCCATTGGTCACTCAGATATACCCGCAGCTTTCAGGTGTTTGCGGAAAGCGACCCAACCAGTGGGTGGCTGGCGACCGCACCTCACCATTGGTTGATGTCACAGCCAATGGGCAGCCAGTGGTCAGGCCAGGTCGCCTTCTTTTGACAGAGCGCTGCGATGCATCTCATCATTGGCTTCAAATCGCATCCAATGACAGCTAATGGTGAAGACTGGCCGCCAGCCACCCAAAGGGTCGCTTTCCACAGACGCTTGAAAGCCGCGGGCGTATCTGAGTGACCAATGAAAGAGGTCCAAATGAACGCGAAGCGGACAACGGAAAATGGACTACTTATAGAATACGGCCCGAGAGTACTGCCGCAATTAGTGGCTTCCTGCTGATTTGGAGTGTTTTCCACAACTTTTCGGGGAGCGTATAGGCTGAATACTGACTCGGTTGAAGCCAGCACTTCTTGCTGCTCATATCTGCGCCGTCTCTAGAGTGTGGTCGTGCGTACGAGTTGTGAGAAAGATGCTCGACCAATAATACTCCCGCACCGCTAATCTCTATGCTTACTTTGCGTGGAGATCTTGTTGACCGCCGAGTTTGTTTTTTTTTTTTGTCATATTTAACGACGCATGCATAGTTTCATTCTCGCCTGCCTTATGGTTTTATACACAAGAAAATACTTGTGCTTGAGTGCTAAGTGCTTTAGAGCATAGTTTATAAGCTGTCCACCTCCCGCAAGAGCAAGAAAGCAGCCGTCATCTTTCAATTGCCGCTTGTCGGACAGCGTAATTGCGTCAAAATGGGGAAAGTCGTCAGTCGCTGAAAGTATCGGCTAGTTCTCGTGAGTCGCTGTTATCCGGGTACTTATTATTCATTAACCTGAAGTTCATGCACGGGCAAAAGAAGGGTGGATTATTGCGACGCGGACTTGTGTCGTAGCCAGAATTCAAGCTTTTAACTTATTCCCACAACCATCGTCTTTTTTAAATCTGCACTGGTATGTGGATTCTGTTCAATTCACACTGTTGAGAAGAGACAGAAACTGGGAGCACGAAAATGGGGTGCCGACTCACAACTATTTTTTATTCAGAGCTTAAGATATTTGACTAAGACTCATGCACAGACCACTGCACACAGACAACTACCACTTAGATTGAGCAATATCACGCTTGCATGTTATCGGCTGGTTCAATTATTAGTTTTACCTCCACCGCACTTAGCGTTATGGAGGGCGCACTTGCGCATTTGTGTACGTCTGTCACATTTATATCGTACTCTCTCATTATATCCCACTGTCGCGCGCACGAGCTAAGATCGTGGCTTCAAAGCAAGGTGTGCATCTGGGATGCATGAAGTGTGAGGCAAGAAAGAAAAGGTGCAGGTTTTGCTCCGCGTCGTTAGAGTGCTCTCTAGGCTGGTGTTCACGCACATTATTTTACACCTTATTTTTCTACCTTTTTCGATATGTTGAGCCTTACCATGTGCGCACATGATTTCTTGAAGCGACAAAAACTTCCTGAAACAGGTTTAAAATCAACCTGTATATCATACGATAAATTATTTAACCGGAAAACAGAGTAGATAACAGTCTACGTATCGAAAGGTACAGACCAATTAAACTGTGCCAGCCTTGCCCTTACATAACCGGCTTAGAATAAAAACTGGTTCTTGTACTACTGCTCTGAACGCATAGCTTCTAGTCAAGTTTCACGTAAAAGGGAACTGGAGTAATGTTCAAGTAGCTGCCGAAAAGCTCCCAGGTCGATTCCAGACTCGTTCTTAAATTTGAGAGCGCCAAACTGCTCAAAAAATGGCTGGCGATTTAGCATTGCTAAGTACGAAATGTTATTAAGTGGAAGCACAGTTTTTTGCTGGTGGACATCACCCCTCGTACCCGAAAGCGCGATTGAGGTGTCCACTGACCCAGGCAGCCAGTTATGCGCGTACTCAGCTTTTTCATGGTCAGTGACAATTTACGCACGCCGACGGCATATACGTATGCTCCAGTGCCCCGTTTCTGTAGCAGTACTATCAACGCCAATGCGTATTTCTCTGGCGCCGTATTTCTGCCACAAAGCCGTCCGGGAATACATAGCGTCAATAATGACGCTCTTGGTTTGCGTGCCAGCGTTCTGCGTGAGCCGGAGGACCTAACGGATGGTGGTGAAGCTGTGGCGCCCAGTCCCTGCTCTGCTGGGATTCGTGGTGACACTGACTGCCAGGTGTGCATTAAAGGCAGCTGACTGCAGCTACAATAGACAGTTTTATAATAGGTTCGGGGCGAACAGGGTGACCTATCCACATGGGCTTAGCGTTAGGGGACTGGTTTACGTTCTCTGTCTATAGAATAGGGTCGCGGATGGTCGCTTTGCGTTGCTTGAATGCAGCGCCAAGACGGCGAGAAAGAGAAGCTGTATTTTTTCATTGCGTAAATAAACCGACACGTAAACTGTTGTCGTTACCAATTACTACTTACGAAATGTGACAAATGATGCAAAGATTTTTTCATAATGCACACATGTTCAATCCGAGGCAAGAATACACACACAGGAATTTGCCTGTCTCCATGGCAACCAAGCAATGCTTACTCCCTAAGTCTAGGAGCAGTCAAATCTGTTAGGAATATCGCAATTCGAGCCATTTTGTCACTCGAATTTAGTTGTGTGGTGATCTTCAGACAAATAAAAGCTTCGTTCACCATTTGTTTGCCGTAAACGCGAGCCGCAGAGTAACGACAACGACGAATAGGTGGTGAGACCAGCGGCCCCCACTTCGCCGGACGCCGCCATAGTGCCCGACCTTATCGACGTTTGGGTGCCACGATATTTTTGATAGGGTTTTTGATAGGGTCGCCTGCTTACCCAAAAACCCAAGGGGCGTTAGCGTTTCGCGCATGCGCACTTGGGTCCCGCTATCCCCCTAACCGATTGGGTGTCCCCATTCTAAAGCTCCCTAAGAAACGTTTTTCCAAGAACTCGCGTCCCGGAAACTTTTGTCCTCATTAGCACATATCTTTTACGTTAGCGGACAAACAGGCCACCGGCGTAACTTCTTTCAAGAGTGCAATGACGTCTCCGGAGTCTTCGGTAGTAAACGGGATGTCTAGCTGCAGTTATGAAAGATGACTCCGTAGATAACGAGCCACAATTCTTGGTGACGTCTCCCTGACATCAGCCTCAATTGTTTACTTTCTTGCATCTGTTTTCTGTAGTTATAGAAGAGTGAGAGGTGCACATAGGTGTACCGCCTGCTACTTGGCTCGCTCCGGGGGTTTTTCTTTGAAGTTTGAAACGGCGAAATTTAATCTCAGCGGCATTTGTGACTGCTTGCACTCAACTTCTGCCATAACCTCAAACTGAGTGCAAGCAAAGCAGCAAGGCACAGCCTTTGTCAAGAATATACACCTGACCAGCTTAGCTTTTCAACCGTGCACAGTGGCTCGTTTTGCTGCTTGAGTGTTCTATCCCTCGAAGGTGGAGGAAACTGTTGTCGTCACCTGCGTGAAGCTCAGAACTGCTACTGGTTCTGCGGGACTCCCAGTACATGATTTCGAAGAGGAACACTATGGGTGGAATACTATTGATATCAGCTATTCATCGTTAATTGGACTGTTAATACTGTGCGCTCGCTATATGTTGAGCCAAGTCGCCAGTACAAAGCAACTGCATTAATGCTTCAGGAACTACCGCTACAACATTTCAGCTATTTTTGCTAATGCCTACAAGCTTGCCTGCAAGCAGTGAGATGTATTAAATGGTGCATTTCTGGCACCGAAGATAACCATACAAGTGCGAGCATGCCGCTCTATTATTTTCTTGACAATTTGACGAAGTAACATGCACATTCCTTCATTTAAATTGGCAGCGTAATTTTCAAATCATTTTTCGTTTTCGAGAATCAGTTGAGTTTGTTTGTTACACAGTTTCTTGCTATCAACACGCATTTCATAGACTTCGTAGATCGCGATGTCTTCTTTTTGTGTTTGCAAGGTCTTCGCTTAAGAGCGTGAATTTTTCTCTCACAGCACGCACAGTATTAAAATAGCAATTTAAGAACGTTAAACCTTTGTTGTCTTTACTGGCCTCTGAGGCGGTGTCTTGTTTCTTCCGAAAAAGTTAAGAAACGCGCTGAAGGTTGCTCTCACGTAGATAGAAGACTAATAACGCTATGCCATCATTACTGACCCACGCGCTGAAGTGAAAAGCTTTTGTGATCACTTGACCCACCTGAGGCAACAACCATCTTTGTTATATATTTGTGGTCTTACGCTTGCCCGAAGAATAATTAGCACCCACTTCCTAAGGTGCACAAGAAAAATATGCGCTTCCGTCCTTGAGAGTTTCATAACTCCAATTTATTATGGAAGTAGCAGTTCACTCGGGCCCAGAGAAATAGTCTTTCACCCGGGAGCATACACCGCCCTTGGGATATCGCTTAATTGGCGCACTAAAATTTCATGCCACCCCTTACAGCGTTGCGTCTGGCTTGTTGATGTTGAAACAGGACCACTTCGACGATGACAGCGACCTTTTCTGTACCACAGTTATTTCTGTAGCTCCGGCGGCGAAAACCAGGAAGTGGTTTGGATGCAAAGAGTATAAAGAAAACGGTTCTGTGCTAGAAATATGAAGACAGCGCGGCTCGCAACTTACTAATCTACTTATGCAACATGTGCGCAGTTGCAGTCACGCTGCCTCTTCCTTCAAGAATATTGAGTTTCATGCATGTAAGTGCCTGGGCGGAACATTTTTCTTTGTCGTTCTCACTCATTCTTTTTATAAGGTTACTTTTGTAATACTTCCCGTACGACCAAGCAGAGAAGAGGCAAGTGTCAGTTTTATTGTGTGGGGAGCTTTACCTATGCCGTCGCCTGAAGGTAGGTGCGGCTATACGAATCCGGATGACGTAAAAGGAACACATGACGTTGAAATAAGGCTGCTGCTTCACCGGTCGGATGAACTACAGCGAGCATTATAGGACCTCCTTTCGGTGGGGGTGGGGATTCCATGATATACGGCTCACTGCTCGCAGCAGCTTTTTACTTTCATTTCTTGCTAACCTTTCAAAGCTTTTACCCCCCCCCCCTCCTCCTCCTCGAATGTCCTGTGATTCTCACATGCGGGACATGATATCTACTAGAATATCTCAATAACACAAAGTATGCAGTTTTGTTCATAGCAGAACAGCGCACGTCGGCTGCTTCCCCGACCCTTCTGCAACGCAACTAAGATGCCACGTCGTCGCTAGCGGCTCTGTCGTAAATACGGCGGCTACTGCGGCGCAAGTACCCAGGACGCCGCACCGTCCAGTAATTTCAGTAATTTCGAGAGGCGTTTGAAGGCATTGGGTAGCGTCGTTTTTATTTCATGGGCCACACCTATGAAGGCGAAGATGTCAGCGCGTGGCTTGGCCTATATTACGCATTGGTAAATCTTTCTCAGTCTTTTATACTCCGTAAACCTGACTCTCATTTACGGGCTAGTGGCTCTTAACGGTTGAACTAAGATGCCAGCGTTAATTATGAGGTAAAGATGGTAGAAACAGCTTAGTCTACCTAACCATAAGCCTCTGCATAAAGGTTTAATTGCAAAAGCCACCTACTGGCACGACAGTCTGTGTCAGTTATATTCTTTGTCTTTATTTAAGGGTTAAAGGAACGGTTATCAACTAGGTAGTAACTAGCGACCATAGATAGTTAAAAGGTAGCCAGGGCTACTTTAGCTAAATGCACTTGAAAAGTAGTAAATAGCGGATAAAAAGTAGTAAAATGAATTCTGAGTTGGTAACTGCTGCACTTACTACCTTTTCACTGCCTTTTTACTACCTTTTTTTTTAAGAGTTTATGAGCACTCGGTGATCACATGATCACCTAGCTCAATGTTTGCTGCGGCCGCTTGATCGGAGGGGTGCTTCGCTACATCTGCCAAGTCTATAAAATGATTCCGGCCGGCCAGCCCTTCATATCAAGTTTTCTTATTTTATTGTTGCTAATCCATCAAAGCACATTGGAGTGCTACCCAGGAACGTCTTCAAACAACTCTTGGCTTATTCCGTTGGATGTGAACGCCACTTTGACCCTGCTTTACTAAGCTGATTGGGCTTGTGACCTTGTTAACAAAACTTTTTACACGCGTGAGGATAATACACAGCATTTCGGGCGCTTCCGCTGAACGTCGTCCAGCTTTTTTTTTGTGCAGCCAGTTCTGCTATTGCAGATCAAAGGCAGGGTCAGAACATCACCGGTGCTACTTAAAGTTCATGTGTTTCCTGTTTGGAAGATCTCACTTAGTTTCAATTTGCGATGAAACTCACCTTTCTTTATTTTTCTTATCTAACGCACTTATCCTTCACTTTCTCGAAATGAAATAAAATAAAAAAAAAAACCATTTCAAAAGCCGACCTAATCCTACCTGCAACCAAACACTCCTTCTAAACCCATTTCCTCTATATTCTGTTACTCCTATTTTTCTTCTTTATTCAATGATCTCATACGAAGAACTTCTTGGAAGCAAATCAACTGGTATCGAAATAGACATATTGCAGTCGACATCTGAAAAGTAAGAAAAGTTTCTCCGATCGGCAGAGCGTGTTAGTGGAGAAAAGAAAAGAGAAAGAAAGAGAAATCGCAGCACCGGAAGCAGCGCTGGAGGGAAACCCTGTGCCCATCTAGAAGGCTCAGTGAAGCCCTTCGGCCTTTCCGTCTTCCTAAGTATAGACCCACAGCGCCGAGGTCCGGGCCTATCTGGCGCGCCCAGAGTTGACGCCGTCCTTGAAAGGGCGCAAATATCTCAGCGTCATTAAACACCCCGATGCAGGACAAAGCGATCCAACTTCCCTTCCGACCTCTGAAGCAAACCTCATTCAGTTTGCATTTCCACCAGCCTGTCTTCAGCGTCGCTATATGCTTCTAGGGTTTGAGGAGTTCTATTGTGCCGCATGAATACTGTCACGGCTAGACAGTCGGGACGGCCAGGACACGCTTTGCTGTGAAGCACCAGGCAGCAGCGGACTCCCGAGGGCACACAGAAGAGACGACGAAGAAGAAGACACCGCCCGCCACCATAGCTAAGGCTAGCCAGAATAGCGGTCAGGGCAGTTCGGCCGGAAGACGGCGCCACGAGAGTGCCCAAGATTGTGGCATTGCTCCCCCCTCTGGGAAGCGCCGCCCTCGGCGCGGCAGGTCGTGTGGACCGACGGCGGCTCCCCCGGGAACGGGAGTTTGGCACACGAACACCTGCTGTTGCCCCAGGGGCAGTGGCCCTGGTGCATGTATCAGTTATCGTCGGCGGGCGCGGAATCCACTGTCTCGGCTGTCTTGATCTCGTATACGAGGAGGGAGAGACAGCTCTCAGTCGTCTGGACATTTGGTACTTCCGGTTCGAGCAGCACGCGGTCGTTGAGCGTTCTCGAAACCGAGTCTGTCCGACGGAGTATTCAAGCGGCAGCGTGTTGAGGTTAGACAGCAGGGCGAGTGCGGGATTCCATGAGGCGGTTCTGGCCGACCACCATCTCGACGGGCGCGCACGCTGAATACCGCCGTCTTCGGCGCCCGCAGGTAGAGACGAGTGAGCGGCTAGCGGGCGTGGTAAGGCTTCATTCGAGCGACATGCACAACTTCGGACGTTGGTCGTCTAGAGGAACGAACACTTCCTTGAGGGAGAACTTCATAGTTTACCTCGCCGAGTTGTCGTATCACTTTATAGGGGCCAAAGTACCTCCGAAGCAGCTTTTCAGAGCGCCCTCGTTGGCGGATTGGGCTCCAGACCCAAACGTTTTCTCCGGGCTGGTAAGTGACATCCCTGTGGCGATGGTTGTAACGGTGAGCGTTTTTTGCTTGTTGATGCCGAATATGTTGCCGAGCAAGTTGGCGGGCGGCCTCAGCTTCGTGAACAAAGCGGTCGGCCCCCACGACAGCGGAGTTTACACTACCAGGAAGAAGCATTGCGTCGAGCATAGTCGTGGCTTCGCGACCATGTACTAAGCGAAACGGTGTGAAGTGAGTCGTCTCTTGCAGCGCAGTGTTATATGCGAAAGTTACGTAAGGGAGTACTGCATCCCAGTTTCGGTGGTCGTCGTCCACATACATAGAAATCATGTCGGCGATCGTCTTATTTAGGCGCTCAGTGAGTCCATTAGTTTGCGGGTGATAAGCTGTTGTTCGTCGGTGGCTGGTGCCGCTGAGTCGCATAACTTCTTCTGTCAGCGCCGAGGTAAAGGCCGTCCCTCTGTCAGTTATAACGACCGTGGGTGCGCCGTGACGAAGCACGATGTTGTGCATGAAGAAGGCGGCAATTTCCGCAGCTGTTCCACGGGGAAGAGCTTTCGTCTCACAGTAGCGACAGAGGTAGTCGGTGGCGACCACAATGTACCGGTTACCGAGCGAAGACTCCGGAAAGGGGCCGAGTAAATCCATGCCGACTTGGTAGAAAGGAACGTGTGGTGGATCAATAGGCTGCAGTAGTCCGGCCGGCTTAGTGGACGACGTCTTGCGACGTTGACACTCGCGACAAGTTCGGACGTAGCGTTTCACAACCACCGCGAGCTTGGGCCAGTAATACTTTTGTCGTATGCGTGCCAAAGTTCGGGAGAAACCAAGGTGACCAGAGGAAGGGTCATCGTGACACGCCTGCAAGACTTCATCACGAAAGGCATTAGGTATAACGAGCAGATAGACGGCCTCCGTCGGCCCATAGTTCTTTTTGTACAGGATGCCGTCCCGTAAACAGAATGATGACAGGCCGCGTGAAAAGATGCGGGGCGGAGTCGGAGCGCGTCCTTCGAGATAGTCAATCAGGGACCGTAATTCCGTGTCGTCTCGTTGGCGTTGAGCCAAGTCGGACGCGGAGATGACCCCAAGGAAAAGGGAATTGTCGTCGAGGTCCGCGCTGTTGGTTGGAAGTGGGGCACGGGACAAACAATCTGCATCACTGTGCTTGTGCCCTGATTTATACACAATGGTGACATCAAATTCTTGCAGTCGGAGGCTCCAGCGTGCGAGTCGCCCTGAAGGATCCTTGAGGTTTGCCAGCCAACACAATGAGTGGTGGTCGCTCACCACTCGGAAAGGGCGGCCATACAAATAGGGGCGAAATTTCGTTACTGCCCACACAATAGCTAGGCATTCTTTTTTCGGTGGTGGAATAGTTCACCTCAGATCGTGATAACGTGCGGCTTGCGTAAGCGATTACGCGTTCGACACCATCCTGCCACTGTACAAGGACCGCACCAAGGCCAACGTTACTCGCGTCTGTGTGCAGTTCTGTGGCAGCTGCCTCGTCGAAGTGTCCGAGTATGGGTGTACTTTGAAGACGCGTGCGTAGCTCTTCGAAGGCATGTTGTTGCTCCCGACCCCAGAAGAACGGTTCGTTATCTTTGGTGAGGCGGGTAAGGGGCTTAGCAATTCGGGAGAAGTTCTTCACAAAACGCCGATAATAGGCGCAGAGACCCAGAAAACGGCGCACACTTCGCTTGTCAGCAGGAATGGGAAAAGCAGCTACGGCGGCAGTCTTGTCGGGGTCTGGGCTAACGCCCTTGGCGCTCACAATGTGGCCCAAAAACTTCAGCTCCTCGAAAGCGAAGTGACATTTTTCTGGCTTAAGGGAGAGACCGGCTGAACGGATAGCTTCGAAAACAGCGTGTAAGCGGCTGAGGTGTTCTTCAAAAGTGTCGGAGAAGATGACAACATCATCCAGGTACACGAGGCAGGACTGCCATTCGAGGTCTGAAAGTACAGTGTCCATCATCCGTTGGAAAGTTGCCGGAGCCGAGCATAGACCGAAAGGGAGCACCCTGAATTCGTATAAACCGTCCGGAGTAATAAATGCGGTCTTCTCCCGGTCACGTTCGTCCACCTCTATTTGCCAGTAGCCGCTGCGTAAATCGAGTGATGAAAAGTATTTGGCATGGCGCAGGCGGTCGAGGGAGTCATCAATGCGCGGCAAAGGACAAACGTCTCTCTTAGTTACTTTGTTAAGGCGTCGATAATCAACACAAAGCCGTAAGGTCCCATCTTTCTTTGCAACTAGGACCACAGGCGACGCCCACGGGCTCTTGGATGGCTGGATCACGTCGTCCTGGAGCATTTCTTGAACTTGCTTTCGAATTGCGTCTCGTTCCTTTGAAGATACACGGTACGGCGACTGGCGTAATGGTCTCTGGCTTTCATCGACTATAATTCGGTGTTTTGTTATCGTAGTTTGCCTAAAGGCTCATTCACACTTGCGAGTCGCAAAGGCCGTGCGACTCGCAGTCGCTTGCGACCAAGCAGCAGCTCGACAACACCGTTGTTCACACTTGCAAGCGCGACCAGCGGGTCGCCTTCTCGTTAGATTCTCGTTTGAAGCGAAAACTCTCGGGAATGACGTTGTTCGCGCGCTTTCGAGAGTTTCGCCTGTTTTGGCCGCGCCTCCTGTACTCGCGCTCGATAGTCTAAACTGCTATTCGCAATGTAATACAACTACCCGAGCGAAGATTAGGTTGTCGTGACGGTTTTGATGTGCACCGAGGTCGTACAAGCGTCACGATGACAGAGGCGCGCTTCTCTGCAGGGCCGGCCTACCAGCCTGCAGTACGCCGGCCGCCGCGGCGTCACAAAAATGCGCAAATATTGCTTGTTCGCGTTCATACCAAGCCCTTGGGTACAGGAATGTAAAAAATGAATCATTTTTGAAGATCGCTGGCCAGTACCGAGTTGCTGGTAGAAGGGATAACAGCGACAAAAGCAAATTTCTTCCCAGAGCCGCTTTGCTGCTGCTGTTCCATGCGGCTCGACTGTTGTCTGCTAGCTCCGCTGCTGAAGGCGTCGCGAAGTCGAGCATGTCTTGATATTATTATGATACAAGGTCCACAATAAAGTGGTAACGAAAGCAGCATCTTAATTACGAGCGCTGGCCAGGATCCGAAGCGCCCTCAGTTGCGACATCGATATGAAACCGGCTAGGCTTAGCGACGACTACGGCAGCCCGCTGGGAGCAGCGCAGGTCGTCGCCCGGCGCGCCCGCGAGCGGTGTCGTTGCCGGAAGCTTGGCTCGCTCGCTGATTGGTTCAGAGGTTTGCGACTCGCAGTAGCGAGGCTGAAAAATCGAGCACCGAGCGACTGGCCCGCGACTGTCGCTTTTCGACCAGGGCGACCGTTTGCGACTGTCGCTTTTCGACCAAAACAGTCGCGCGACCTCTGCGACTCGCAAGTGTGAACGGGCCTTAACTCTGGAGGTTGACGCAAAACAGTCCCGGAAAAAGTCAAGGACAGTCTGCAGGTTGCGTTTTTCACTAGGCAGGAGATTCGGGTTCACGTCGAGTTTAACAGGAGCATTCGTGGACTCTACTGATTTCGTAGCCCCCGTCAGCGAGTACTCTCCGGCGCATTCCCCGAGTTCTTCAAAATAAGCAACCGTTGTGTTGGCCGCTAAACGTTGGGGTTCACAACCGAAATTTGTGATCAAAAGCTCGGCTCGCGTTTTGCTCAATTCTATAAGCCCGCGAGCTACACACACTTGCCGACCCAGGAGCAGCGACATGTTGGCTTCAGCGATACCATGGGTGCCGGCGCTGTCATCGCACTCCACAGTTACTAACATGCTGGTTCTCGACGGAATCACCACGTCATCATCGCAGACCCGCAACTTAGTCCTGCGTTGCTGACGTTCGTTGGCAACAGTGCGGTGTGCGGCAAACGACACGATGAGCTCCTTAAAGTCGATGACCGCCCCGTATTCCCGGAGGAAATCCAAACCGAGTATGAGGTCTTTAGAGCACTCAGGAAGCACAGCAAAGCAGCCGGGGAAAGTGACGCCGCGGATCTGAATTCGCACGGTGCAGACGCCGGTCGGCGTCACAACATGGCCGCCGGCTGTGCGGATCTGCGGCCCAGTCCAAGGTGTCAAAACCTTCCTGAGGGTCGTGGCTAGCCGGCTGCTTATCACAGAGAAATCGGCGCCGGTATCCACTAGTGCGGTTATTTCTAAATTATCGGCGGTTACTGGTATTTCCGTTGAAGCCAATCGCTGGCTCTTCGTCGGTGGGCTCGTCGGGTCAGGTGGTCGTTGGTCTCGTCGTCGCTGCAAATCGTCGAGTGGAGGCTCTTGTCTCTTCCCAGCCGCGGCGGCCCTACCCCCGGAGGACGCCGTTTTCAGTTTTCCCGCCGTGGGGACGTGCCTCTTAATACGCCAGAGGTTGATGGACGGCTGGGAGAAGAGAATCTCCGTGGCGATGGGGATCGAGACTGACGTTGCGGCACGGTCGGAGCCTGCAGGTTGGAAGTCAGGAACTGTTCAATCTCCTGAGGTCGTTCGCCGTAGCGTGGGCGAGGAGCGTCCGAAGCAAAACCCCTTAAACCCATTCGACGGTAGGGGCAGTGGCGCAGGATATGACCGGGCTCACCGCAGTGGTAGCAGAGTGGCCGGTTCCTCGGCGTACGCCACACGTCCGCTTTACGCATGGCGGGCCGGAATTCCTGCGGCACGGTGGTGGGCACAGCTGGACGTGGGTACTGCACAGCCGGCACAGGTGAAAAAGCTTGTGCCACTGCCGCAGGCCGTCGAAGTGCTTCACTGTAGGACATGATGTAGGGCTGCGGCTCCGGAACCACTGGTGCCGGCTGCACCACTCGCCGTATTTCATCCCGCACCACGTCAGACAGTGCAGCGACGGTGGGCTGTGAGGCTTCGACGCGGAGTTTCGCTAGTTCTTCGCGAACAATGCTCCTGACGAGCTCTCGAAGATCCTCTGCGGGCAGCGGTGTAGGCGTGCAGATTTGGGCGGTTGCCATACTAGCTTGCCGGCCGTACTGCGCGCCGCGTTCCTGCAAGGAGCGCTCCATGCTCATTGCCTCTCTTGTGAAATCGGCCACTGTCCTTGGAGGGTCGCGGACAAGTCCAGCAAAGAGCTGTTCCTTGACACCCCGCATTAGGTGCCGCACTTTCTTGGCCTCGGCCATAGCAGGGTCGGCTCGATTGAACAGTCGCATCATGTCCTCAACGAACATGGTGACGCTTTCATTTGGCTGCTGCGACCGGGAGTGCAGAGCGACTTCAGCCTTCTCTTTTCTTTCACTGTTGCTGAATGTCGCTAGCAATTCACGCCGAAAGGCCTCCCAGGTGGCAAAAGAGGTCTCGTGGTTCTCGAACCAGATCTTTGCAGAGTCCTCTAGCGCGAAGTAGACATTCCTCAATTTCCGCTCACCATCCCACTGGTGGAAGGCTGCCACACGGTCGAAACTGGCCAACCAATCTTCAACGTCTTCAAACCTGTCTCCGTGGAACGTCGGCGGTGACCGGGGCGCGTGGAGCACGAACGGAGCGTCAGCTCCAAAACGTTGAGTGGTCTGGCTGCCAGTGGTTGATGTCATCTTCCTTGGTTTTGTCAGGCCGCTGAACTCTGGCTGTAGGCCTAGCAGGCGGCGGCTCGCTTTGTGGACGGGGGTTGTATCGACGCCCTGAGAATCGGCTTCAAAGGCGTCTTCAGAGTCAGTGTACATGGGACGTTACCCAGCACGGCTCCACCAAATATGTCACGGCTAGACAGTCGGGACGGCCAGGACACGCTTTGCTGTGAAGCACCAGGCAGCAGCGGACTCCCGAGGGCACACAGAAGAGACGACGAAGAAGAAGACACCGCCCGCCACCATGGCTAAGGCTAGCCAGAATAGCGGTCAAGGCAGTTCGGCCGGAAGACGGCGCCACGAGAGTGCCCAAGATTGCGGCAATACTATTAAATGGCCTGCCTTAAAGCTGCACTTATCTGACTGCGTTTAATAGATTTCACATTTTTGGAGTACATCTCAAAAGCTGGATCATAGTTAGAAGTATGAAAGTTTGCTGAAGGTCTGAATTTGCAAAACAGAGACTTACTTTTCAAGAACAACACTTCGAGGAAGTCAAAACGATTTTTTTTTCTTTTATTCGAGAAGTGTGCCATATATCCCAAGGTGCACACAATGGGGAGCACTAGTGGCTCCCACATAGGCAAGTGCTGCTAGGGCAACCGCTAGAGCCCCTACGTCGGCTCCTGTTGGTAATAAGTGGGCCAGCCCAAATTTGTCTTGTTCCTTTTGATTCTACATACGTGCCATGCCGATGTTGCTTGGGCTACCTAATGCCACATTCCTACATCTATCTCACATCGGTTCCTTGACGGGTACTTGACGGCAGATGGAACATCAATGTGGGCTCTATGTTGGAAAAACCACTGCTAACCTACATGGAGCTGTCCAAAGGAAGCCGCTGTAGATCCTACATAGGGCGTGGCGGGGATGGGAAACGCGCAGCCCTAACTGATAACCTTATCGGTCCCTCATAGGGTACATGAAAGCAGATGCTACGTCACTACGGGCTCTGTGCTGAAAAATCTTTGCTAGACCAGATGGAGCTGTCCACAGGAAGCCTCTGTAGGTCCCACATAGTGCGTGGCGGGTCAGAGAAACGGGCAGGCTCAGTTGCTACTCAGATCGGTCCCTCGTAGGGCACATGAGGGCAGATGACCGTTAGTGCGGGCTCAATGCTAAAACAATCTCTGCTAGCCCAGATGGGGCGGGCTCAATGCTAAAACAACCTCTGCTAGCCCAGATGGGGCGGCCCACACGAATCTGCCTTAGGTCTCACGTGGGCCGTGGCAGGGCTGGAAAACAGGCACGCCCAAATGCTGCCCACATGGGTCCATTGTAGCGTACGTGAGGGCAAAGGGAACATCAATGTGGGCTCTATGCTGAAAAGCCTCTGCTAGCCCAAATGATGCTGTTCTGCAGAACCGCTGTAGGTCACACGTAGGCCATGTTGGGGCTGAGAAACGGGCGCGCCCACATGCTCCGCGCATTTGTCCCTAGTTCGGTACTTGAGGGCAGGTACGTGGAAGATAAATGTGGGCCTGCTGCGTGAAACATTCTGCTTAAGCCTAAATGGGGCTGCACACATAAAACCGCTAGGATCTCGCATCAGCCTTGCCTGGGCTGGAAAGTGGCGTGCCCACAAGCTGTCCGCATTAGTCCCTTGTAGGTGTCCTTTGGGAAGATGCAACACAAATGAGGGTGCTATGCGGCAAAAAATGCGGCAAACCCAAAAGGGGCAGCCAATTAATCAGAGACTATTAGAATAAGGGGACGGTTATTATGGAAAAAAGTCGTAGTAAGCTTGTCTTGGTAAGTCTTATAAGCGGTAATCTTAGAGGCCTGTGTCCGTAAGTCGTAAGGGCGGGCCTTTCTTGCTCTGTATGCGCTTCAGCAACGTCGGCGGCAGGAATGCATCGTGGTGTAGTGTCGCGTGTCATGATTTTGACGAGACTCATTTCAAGATTTCGGCTGGCACCATCAACAACCCATCCTACAGAGCTCTACGCAGGTACTGCAACGCTTTTCGTGGTCGCGTCTATACTCGAAGATGAAAGAGGCTGCAATATTTTAATCCTCCCATATTATCTCGCGATAAAGTTTTATAACGCAGGATCCTAATATGTAAAACGCATTTCTTGTGAATACTCGTTTCGAGGGAAAACTAAGAAAAAATCTTTCCGAATTTCCATGACTTTACAGTATTTCCAAGAAGTGCGTGAGTCATTGACATTGCTGAGTGATTGTACTGCTTACTGACTACCTTTAAGTTCAATTGCTGCATATTATTCTAGTTTAATTCGACCAAAAGAAAGATATTTTTTCAAACCGCACAGGTTTTCATGATAAGCCTCATCGCTGATTTTTTTTTCTGCTTCAAACTGCTGCATCACAATGCCAAACGGAGCAACAACGCATCAGCAAAGTTACTCAAAAACCATAGTTTTATTTATTTTTTTATGTTTTGAATTTCCTGCAGCGCCGTGACAGCATAATTGCAGGGGGATACATACTACATACATTTCAAACAAACATGGTGTACCCAGTCAGTGATACATGGCAATGAAGAAGAAAATGGAAAGGAAGCAGTGGCATCCACTGTGTGTACACATCTGTCAGGTTTACTGGGAGTATCAATGCAAAATAGCAAAGTCGATAAGGTATAAGTCAGCATTCACGCACGCCTCAGGCTCGACAAAAGTGCACGAAAAGCATTCTCAGACCGACATTCAACAATAGCATGAGGCAGCTTATTCCACTTATTGATGGTGTGCGGAAAGAAACAGTGCTTGAAAGCATCAGTACGACATTGCGTCTCGCGTATTTTCCATTCATGATCGCACCGTTTCGATGTAAAATAGGGTGGCAGCAAATATGTTTCAGGGTTTATGGCAGTTTTATTAAAATAAATGCGGCAGAGAAATTCTACTTTAATCTGTAGTCGGCGCTCCTTAAGGAAGTTCCCCTCCAAATCCTGCTTAATGCTGCTACGAGGAACATCCAAACTATAACGAACCGCGCTGCACGATTCTGAACTCGCTCCAGAATAGCACAGTGGGTTCCAGCTTGAGGGTCCCATACAGCACAGGCATACTCTATGATTGATCTGATGTTAGTAAGATATAAAAGCTCCTTAACCTTTTGAAGAGCATCCCTAAAATTCCTTAAAAAAAATAACATTCTCGACGCCTTTGTTGCTATGTAATCAACCTGTTTTCTCCAGGTAAGGTCAGCCGAAAAGTAAACACCAAGATATTTATAATCCGACACTTTAGATAAAAGCTGCTCATTTAAAACATACTCCGAGTCAATCGGAGTGCGCCTGCGCGTAAAGGAAACACCGTAGCATTTAGCCCCATTCAAAGACATGCTCTATTTTTCGCACAATTGTTGAATGCGGTCTAGGTTTTGTCGAAGATGATCTATGTCACATGGCGCTTTAATTGAATGATACAAAACACAGTCATCGGCACACAACCGCACCTGGAAATTAACATTTTCTACTATGACATTGTTATTCTACAATACAGTCGCTATCGTTCAAATTTATGCGGCCAACTTGAGAGTATTCTTGCACCGAGCTAAAAAAACGCACATAACAAATGTAAGCCTACACAAAAAGAAAAATAAGGAGGGCAAAGAAACCAAAAATACTCCACAAAGAAAGCACTCCAAGTGAAACGTGTCCGCAAAAAAGTCTAACCTGAGAGCTTATGCCTCCAGGATTGTATCGCTCGTGTTCTAAAAACTAATCAAAAGTCCCACCGTCTTAAGAATTATTCGCAATTTGAACGATATCGGTGAGGTCCTCAAGGTTCATTAAATCATTTTGCCTTTTAGTGGAAAAAAAACGTTCTTTCATTCTAGTCTGAATTATTTAATACAGGTTCTAGAGCCCTAAATTGAACGACAATTGAGCAAAACCAGCTGAACAAAATAAAAGGAGAGAGGTAAATTATGTTCTGCGGATCGAAATCCTTGTGAGTACCGATGATAGCACATTTCTGTGTAAAATGCTCAATAGAAAGGCGCGTTTTGGAGAGTATTGGTGAGACCATGCAGTTATATCTGATAATGCCCAAATTACTTGCTTGCAGTTTAAGCCGACACGATTTATTTAAATGTTTAAAAATATACACGCGCCACGGACCAGGTGGAAAAATATATGCACTAGTCTAACCTCTTTAGCACCCCAAACATGTGTGGCAAAAGTGGAAGTTCTTTTTCTTTTTTCGCTGTGTAGGGAAGTATCAAACCTAGTTCGAGACTCAAAGTTTATTTATTGTTTTTTGTCTTTATTAGTAAGTAGCCTGGTGCATGATGGGGCACATGTGGTGTCCGAAGCCAGCGGCAAAAATTGACTCGACGCTAGAAAACAATTTGTTGAAATTGTCGCGATTTGCTAAAGGAAAAAAAATTTTGTCGGATTTGCGAGCTTACCCCCCGACACGAAGGGTATTTTCTCAGTCGCCATAAAAGAACTATCAACGAACTATGTAAAAGATTACTATCATTAGCGAGTTATTTCTCTCTGCAGGAATAGCACCAGCAAGCATAGCACAGGACAGGAAATGATGTCATCCAGACGACCTATGATATCGCCGGCTCTGGGAGTGGATGCAACACCATGTGACTTGACGCTATTGGCTCCGCCTCGTCCACAGACGGCACAGGCTTCGCATCCAAAAAGAGCAGCTTTGACGCTTATCTGAACCACTTTTCCGTCTCAGTTTCTGGCGGTGGCCTGGTGCGTTTCTAGAAGGACAACTGTTGAGAGTGACAACATCGGTATTTTAGTTCTTCTTTAGACCGAGAGCTATACTCCTCTGGGTACAACTTCCGATTTCGATGTGACTGAGAATATACCTTCATTGGCTTACAAGGTCAAACCAGTAATAGCGCGTTGCCATTGCCTGCCAATTTCCTTTGTGTGCGCGGGCAGTTGTAGGTTGCGGTATTTGTTTCGCTCGTCGGAAAAACCGGGAAGGGCAGGCGACGAGCGCAGTGGTTTCGAGAATTTTGGAGTCAATTTCGTTCCGTCGTTTCCTCTCACCGTTCGCGCGTCATTAGTTACGTAAGATTTCCTTCCTCGGTCGGGTCCGTCGTATGGATGAACCTTATCAAGCAATTGCTGCAAATAGTGCCCAGGACTCAGTGAAAATGAATGTTTCTAGTTACGCCTTTACCGTACCGGTGCGAAAAAGGAATCATTTCGCCAGAGCCGCACAAACCTGGTCACCTACATGACGCTCTTCTTTTTTTTAAGCGTTGCCATAAGGAGCCCCATGGCAAGTGACAAGTGGGCGGAGGGTCCTACCCCTTTCCACTTGCAGGGAAGTAGAGGGGTGAAGGTGGCTTCCACAGGAACCATCCAGACGGTGGGTGCAGTGCACGCTGGAGGCTCTGACTGGGCGGAGGTGTGTGCAACCTGAGGGTGATTGACACGGAAACAACCCTATTGGTGGCAACCGCGAAATAAGGCATGATGTTGGGCTAGTCAGTTCATGGTTAGAGCGAAACGGAACTGCGCGAAGACGACGGGACAAAAAAAGGCACTAATACACACACACATAGCGCAGACTTCCAACTGACTTTATTTAGCAAAAGCAGGGTGCTTATAAAGGCAATCACAGCAAACAAGGAGACAAGCAGAAGCAGAAGCTTGTCTCCTTGTTTGCTGTGATTGCCTTTATAAGCACCCTGCTTTTGCTAAATAAAGTCAGTTGGAAGTCTGCGCTTTGTGTGTGTGTATTCGTGCCTTCTTTTGTCCCGTCGTCTTCGCGCAGTTCTGTTTCGCTCTAACCATGAACCGACTAGCCCAACATCATGTCTTACTTCGATACATTTCTTCTACTCTGGGCTCTACCTCTTCCTATGACCAAGGGACAAGCGGCAACTACCTATGTTCTTTGCTTCTGCTTGTCTCCTTGTTTGCTGTGATTGCCTTTATAAGTACCCTGCTTTTGCTAAATAAAGTCAGTTGGAAGTCTGCGCTTTGTGTGTGTGTATTCGTGCCTTCTTTTGTCCCGTCGTCTTCGCGCAGTTCTGTTTCGCTCCAACTGTGAAAGTTGGAGCGCCAATAAGCCAATGCCAATCAGTGTTCGCCGATTATTGCACTAAGCCGCAACCTTAGCTTTTCAAGTAAGGAGAAAACCTAATGCTAACGCATTTTGATTTAATGACAATTAAGCGCCCCAGTAATTTTATTTTTGCACATGAATGAATGCCCCGCATGCAGCGTTGTCGCCGCATTTAACCTCTGAGGCAGTATTCTATAAGTAGCCATTCTTCATTGTCCATTTCGCATCCACTTGATCCTCTGTCTTTGGTCACTCAGATGTATGTGGGAAGCGACCAAGTCAATAGGTGGTTGGCGACCGAACCTGGCGTCAACAGTGGCTACTATTAGCTTCTATATACAGCCAGTGGTGAGGTTCGGACGCAGCCACCGAATGGCCGAGTGTCGCCATTATGCGCTTGTTGCGTGCACTCCCAGTCACTCTTAGAAGATGTAGAGGTAGTTTTTCCAGTTTCTCAGGAGATGACCGCGACTCAGAGTGACAAGGTCAGCTAGGAACCAGCTACCAAAGTGGCAAAGAGGGGTGGCAGTTTGCTGCCAAGAGAAGACGGAGAATGGGTCGGAATAAAAGGTGCACAAACAAACTTTATACAGCAAATAGGCAAGAAAGGAGAAATTCAAATCACTCGTAAGAGCACTACAAAGTGATCTACAAAACAGTGCAACACATACAAAGTAACACTAGAGAGAAGCTACAATACTATAGGGATCTCGCGACTGAAGTGTACTAACATAAGAGAGCTGCAAACAAAACAACAAAATTTGTTCACCGGGCACTGCGACAGTCCGACGACCGGAGCATCCTGACGGGTCCGTCCCGAAGACTGGCGCGCGCCGCCTCTCTATTCACTCTTTGCGCGAGTGGTGTCGACCCCGGAGTCGTGCAGGAGCGCTTCTCCGAAGCATAAACTACGTCTACGAGAGACCGCCGCGTCTGTTCCTAACCTCGCGGCTAGGCAGGCATGCACATGTTCATTGCGACGGAAGTACAACGCTCTCACCTCCCGCCGAGGCTCTCGTCGCCATTGGTCACCCGAGGAGAGAGGTTTCGAGAAGTTCGAATCATTTCTTTCCGACCCGGCGGTATCCGCGAGCGAGCGAGGTGGACGGGCAATCAAATTTGTTCGCGGAAGGTTATGCGCTCCCCTTCGGCAATGAATGCAATTTTCTCCAAAGTTCTCGAACTTTGCAGAGGGCGGGCGAGGGCCAGATGCCTTCTGCGTCGCGCCGGCTTTCCAAATGTGCGCTGATATTTGTGACACGGAGTCGTTTCAAACAGACGCTTGAAAACCACGGGCACATCTGAGTCACCAATAACAATGGACTCAAAAAGACCATGAACGGACAATGAAAAATTGACAGACAAACTGACGTGGGTCTGGCAGCATTATGGACAGCTGCCTGAGGTTTTTCTGCTTTGCTTTACAGATTACTGCTCTTGCCGGATTGTCATGCTACAGCAATGGCCCATCTTCGCTTCCGCAACTGTCAACCGCGCTGCGCTCAGTGACTGCCGATCCACCAAAAGTGTGCACGTTTACGCCGTCACTGGAATTCTGCAGCGTGTTGCCAAATGAAGAACGACAACTAGACATCTGGGCTACGATCTACCTGAGATACAGCATATCGCTCGGGACCACGGCGACATCTGGGAGTGCACACCGGGATAAAAGACCCTCCCCCCACGTGAACTGCTTTAGTGGGTCTGGCGGCAGTATGGACAGCTGCCTGAGGTTTTTCTGCTTCGCTTTACAGGTGGGTAAAGTTCACAACTGTAAGTGCTTCCGAAGCGATGATCGGTTCTTACTGCTGTTGCCAGACCCCACTGTGTTTGTTGTGCTTGCTGAAAATAGTGGTATGTGGTTATCAACCATTGCGAAAAGTTTGCTGCTTCTTTCTGGGAATGTTGAGCCCAACCCGGGACCCTCGCCAGAATCCGATGCTGAGTCGAGATCAGAAAAAATGCTAGGCGAATTACTTGCTGGTCAAGCCCGTATTAGCTAAGAACTAATGGCCCTTACTGCTAAAATTGCCTCGTTCGACGATCATTTGACAATACTAGAGGCAGCTTCTGCTGCCACCACAGGCGTCAATCTGCGTGTTGAAGAATTAGAAAAAACTGTGTCTGGCATAAAAGATATCATGCACAAGATTGATAGAAAGAA
This sequence comes from Amblyomma mixtum, assembly GCF_055824585.1. Classification (NCBI taxonomy): domain Eukaryota; kingdom Metazoa; phylum Arthropoda; class Arachnida; order Ixodida; family Ixodidae; genus Amblyomma; species Amblyomma mixtum. Next base: position 84,819,143 of record NC_143016.1, on the reverse strand, counting down.
TGATAATCTTGAGAATCGGTCCCGTAGGAACATCGTAATCATCCAAGGCTTGGCTGAACCACCAGACGAGTCACCTGATATCCTACTCCAATCAATAACGCAACTGCTGACCACAAAGCTAGGTGTGACATGCGATTGTATCGAGCGCTGGCACCGCTTAGGCGTTCAAAGAGCAGGGAAAGTAAGGCCTGTGATTTTTAAATTGTTAGATTTTCGAACAAAGTCAGCTATAATGCGGAATGTTAGCAAACTAAAGGGATCCACGGAATACGTAACTGAGGACTTTTCGGCGCATGTGCGTTCTATGCGTAAACTCCTATGGGAAAATTCCACTGAACTTAGAAAGAACGCCAGCAAATCTCGTCTGAAATTTGACCATCTTTTTGTCGACAATGTTCGGTACTCATGGGACGCTATTAACAACTCTCTTGTTAAAGCGCCGGTCAGTACAATTGCGCAGAACGACGCTTGACTCCCACTGCAACAAAATTTAACACTTTTGAACGTGAATTCCCGCAGTTTGGTTAATAAGAACGTTAATTTCAATTGTCTTGTCGAATCCCATGAGCCGTCAGTTATATGTGTCACAGAAACTTGGTTGAACGAGTAAATCTCCGATAAAGAATTCATGCCCCCTGGTTATTCGGTTATCAGGAAAGATAGGCTGTGTGGCCGCGGTGGTGGTGTATCGCTTTTTATCAAAAATGGTATCGAGTATGTGACGCTGGCTGAACTCCCTGAAACAGAGTCTGTCTGGTGCTAGGTTAGGGTAAATAATTTGTCTGTATGAATTGGTGCTGTATACCGACCACCAGATGATGATGGCAATTCCATTCTGGCCATCACTGACTATATTGTAAAGCATAGACTTCATGACAGTAAATTGATTCTCTGTGGGGATTTCAACGCACCCCAAGTCAACTGGAATTCCTTGATCGCAACTGGCCGAGACAAGGCTATTTGTGATACACTTATTGACCTGGCTGTCTCATTTGTTTTAACTCAAGTCGTTGATACCCCCACTAGAGAATGCTCCATCCTGGATCTTGTGTTTGCCTCAGCAGATGTTATACATGACGATTTTCATTGTGAAGTTGTGGAAGGTCTGTCCGATCATGATGCCGTCTTCGTTCAATTTCCTGTTTGTTGTTCTCCTAAAAAGCCAGCGTACAAAGTTGTGACAGATTTTTCACATGCTGACGACGATGGTATTCTTTCCATTCTTGCCGATTCCTTTGATGATTTCCTGCTTTCTAGCCAACTTTGTGACGTGGATGTGTTAGTGGAAACCTTTTACGCGATTGTGTCTGAGTGCATATCAAAGTTTGTACCGAACAAGTGTGTGAAACGCAATCCTAAATATCCATGGTGTACCAGGGAAATAATACAGCTTATCCGTCGCATAAAGCGACTTCGTCGGCAATTCCGGTTCAAGAATGGTAACCAGGATTAAGTGTTGTCCACATTAAAGACAAAGCTTAAAACTAAAATGCACGAGGCTAGAGACTTCTATTACAACAATACTTTGTCAATATTCATTAAAGAAAACCCGTCTAAATTTTGGAAGACAATCAACCCACCTTCCCCAAACTGTTGTGCATTCATCATTGAAAACGAGCCCTGCTCTGACGCTCAGATTTCAGAAGCCTTCAGTACTTATTTTAAATCTGTTTTCTCCATTGATAACGGCACTGATCCTTCTTTTGCACCAAGTTTTTCACCAGCAGCCCTTCAAAATATTGAAATATCCTGTTCTAGAATTCACAACCTCTTGCTTAGTATAGACACTACGAAAAGTCCCGGTCCGGATAATATTCCTAACATGTTTTTGAAAAGGTATTTAGAATGGTGTGCACGTTATCTTACAATAATATTTCAGTGCTCACTCGACTCGAGCAAAGTACCGCGGATTTGGAAGGCCGCTAACATTGTTCCTATTCATAAATCAGGCAACAAACAGATAATTTCTAACTATAGACCGATTTCATTGATATCTACCTGTTGTAAACTGCTGGAACATATTATTCACAAGCACATTATTGAATACTTAGCTGATAATGACATCCTTTCAAAGCATCAGCATGGTTTTCGTGCAGGGTTTTCTACTATTACTCAGTTAATTGAATTCACGCATGATATTGCCACCTCTTACGATCTTACGGTGATAAATTACTCGAATGGATCATAGATTGCTTACACGTCAAGGCTCAGTTTGTTACGTACAATCAAGAAAAGTCATTACCGGTTCTTATTACCTCGGGTGTTCCACAGGGTTCCGTTCTTGGACCCCTTTTATTCATAATATATATCAATGATGCCATTCAAGTTGTGTCTAACACTTCTGTTAAGCTTCGTTTGTACGCTGATGATTGTGTTTTGTATTCCCATGTTTATAATGTTAATGATCAGGTTCTACTAAATAATGTTTTCTCTTCTTTTTACGACTGGAGTAAAAGTTGGCAAATGGAAACGGTAACAATGACCTTTAAAAATAAAAAAAACAACCCTTACATTTCAAGTACGGCAATGCAGAACACATACTGGAAAGTGCCCACGAATTCAGGTACCTTCGCGTAGTATTCTCCCCGAACCTAAAATGGCATAAGCATGTTGATAATATATGCGCGAAATCATTACAAACATGAGGCTACCTAAGAAGAACTTTAAAGGGCGCTACTAAAGAATGCAAACTAACTGCTCTCTGGTCAGGCCGCTTCTTGAATACGCGTCAGTCGTGTGGTCCCCTCACCTTGTGCATGATAAAGATAAACTTGAGTCGATACAGAAAAAAGCGATTAGAATCATTTTTAACCGGTACGATCGCAACTTTTCCCCTTCACTACATTACCATGTTTTATCATTGAATTCCCTCGAGCATCAACGAAAATGTTATCGGCTTGTAATGCTACACAAAATAGTGCACAAATCCGTTTCTTTAGCTGCCCCCATTTCATTCCCTGGTCGTACTGCACGCGTGACCCGCCGCACAGATCCCATGAACAATCACACCATTCGATCTTTCCTTGATTGCCACAAATTTGCTTTTTTCCCGCACACAGTTGAGATGTGGAATTCCCTTGATGGTGCGTTGCGACAGCTTCCACCAGCGCAATTTGTAAAACAAGTTCCTTTTCATGTATTATGATTTTCTTCTTTATGTAACCACTCCTGCTATGTGTCGAACCTGAGACAGCAGTATCTGTAAATAAATAATATAGAATACCGCCCCTGGTCTTCATTTTTTATGGTCCTGACGAAGGTACTCTATGATATCAAGAAATGAAAATCCGCCATTTTGTTTCCGTTTTTGCTCCACCTCACAGCGACCTCAGCTATTTGGCTCTTGTGTTCGTTTTTAGGAATTTGAATTTCTCTTCATGTGTGGCTTATCAGCATGCCTTTATTGCATGCCTTCGTCACATCCTTCGCAGTAAGCACCTCTGTCTTGCGCATTCGGATGCAATGTCGTCGATGGCCATGCGCCTTCTCCTAGAGGCGGCTGTCAACAGTTTGTCGTCCGAGTCACTTTAGCATTAACACTGCCATTGACGAACCTTCCTCAACTTTCGGTATGGGGCCTCGTCAGACGCAGCGAGAACTGCGCTCAATCTGTGACTCTTGGATGGGATTACATGTGTGGCCACGGACTTCCAATACCTGGGTGGCAGGCAACGAAGTTGAACGAGATCTACCATTCAAGCTTAGTTACAGGTTTAAGGGACTCTGAGTAAAAATTCAAGCCTTTCGGGATCGGTGGATTGTCAACCTAATGACAGAGATTACAATTTAGAGAAAAACAGAACTTTTATTCTAAGAAAGAAGAGAGCGAGAAATTATACATGTGAGTCCAGAATAGGCCATGCCAATTACGTAAAAATTTTACTTAAGAGCTGAACACGAGTTGTACATTAGAGAAAACAAAAGATAAAGCCGCTGACATAACGTTTATTTTCGTTTGGGAAGCACTTGTCAAGTGCTATTGGTCAAGCAGGACAGCAAGAAGTAACAATTGATGTGGGTTAACCACGCAGCAATTTTGCAAGAGTCCACCTTGTGTTGCGACTGAGAGAAGGATAAAAAGGAAAGGGCATGGGCCACCTCCGTGTCATGATCTGCTCAATGGCAACACACGCTGTGTTGGGGCTGGGTAATTTATTAGAATAATGTTCTTAGCAAGGATTTTATTGCCGCGACCACAAATAGGGTCTGCAGCAACGCAAGCGCGATATCAGTGCTGCAAGCCATAAGTACGACTATTTGCTATTGACCTGATAATTTCTTGTGGGAACGCCCATAGCGCACACTAAACGTCTAATCCGCGAATGCTATCCTAAGATTTGAGCGCCCTTTCGCTCGTGGTCTTTTGTGTTCCACCCTTTACTGCCATCTTTGGAGCGCTACTCTGTCAATAGTGCAAAGTTGAACTGAGAAGGCAACTAGGGGTACCTTTGCTTCTCCCCACGGCAATGTTAAATACTCAGGTATCAAAGTCATAAAAAAATGATTCCAAAAAAAAACTCGTGCATTTGCTTAACCCCGCGGCAATGTTCACTATTCTTATGTGAATCAAAAAAGTTAAATAATGCAATAGAACTGCTGTGAATTTCGACTTGCGTCAAATGTTGCGAATCTTCAGCAGCAGTTAACTCAAACACCATACCTAAGACTTTTATTCGTCGAAACGACATGGACAGTACTTTGCTCTTTAATATCCGTCACATAACTCGCAAGTCATCTTAGTCTCGCATTCAGTATAACTATAGTGCCTAGAAATATACTGGCTTGTGTGCGCAGCGCACGCGTTTCGTACGGGAGGGCGAGGCCCCCGCCGCGATGACTGCGCGGAGAGGCCGCAAGGGGCGCTCCCGGTCGGGTGGGTGCGCGAAAGCCGCCGAACTCCTGTCGCCTGCTGTCGCGCCGATACCGCAGCGTCGCGCGATTGCTCGTGTGAAATCAATGTTTGAAAGGCATCATCTCTTGGATTGTGAAGCTAGAAGACGCTAAACGTGAGCAAAAACATCCTGAAATATTAAAGGCTAAGCGGCAATGCAAAGAGAGGACGTGTTTTGTTCCGTTGTGTCGAAGCGGTTATCGGTCTAACGAAGAAAATGTGTCTTTGTTCACTGCACTGGCGGACCCAGCACGGCTTGCTGAATGGGAAAATAAGATCAAGAGGGCAGACAGAAGGCTGACACCGAAGGCTGTCGTATGCGAAAAACATTTCGAGAACGAAGGCATCGAAAGATCTTTTAAGATTACGGTGGACGGCGTCGTTAATGAACTCGCCCGAGTGAAGCCACGCCTGAAGCACTATGCAGTCCTTACAGTATTCGAAAATTATCCAGCTCACCTTGTGCCTAAAAAGGCGGTGAAATGGAAGGTGCGAAACATTTGCGACCAAGGACCGGCACCCAAACAACGGAAGCGAAATGTCGAGCTGGTGGATCACGAGTTGTGCTCTGCAGTCGACGGTGATGGTACGCGGGTTGATTCTCATTGCGTCGCTCGTGGAGGTGCATCAGAGGAACTCCAGAAGTGTTCCGATTCCGAGCAGACAAACACTGCTAGAGGACCGGTGTGTGATAGCGAAGAGGTACTGCAGTGTCCGTGCACAAGTGATGTTCGGCACCCGTTCGATGGAATTCAGATTCCGGTGACATGGATGAAGTTGCCTGTTGCGTGAAATGACGCTTTAACTTATGCCTGTTGCGAGACCGAAGCTGGTGACTTCTCGAAACTATTCATCGAAAGAATGGTGACTTTGGGAAAAGTTTTGCGTGAGCGCGCTTCTGTAATTGCCACAATTTACTTCCGAGGAAGAGAAAAGGGAAAGCGCGTGCTTACAGTCCGCCATGAGGCAGAGACATTAATCAAAGAAATGGCTCTGAGTCTGTAATGGATGTGGCATGATTCCTGTTGCAGGCAAGCACTCTTCATACAGAAGTATGTACTTTGCAGAGCAATGCTTGCTGACCACCGATGGAAAAGGAGAGTCATGCTTGCACTGCAAATACTTACGGAAGCTCTCGCAGAACAACATGTGCAGAAGACAAAAGACGAAAGATCCTGGCAGTGACAAGAAAAAATCAAGAATTTTTCTCGTGCTTCGATAAATACAAAGAAAAGCGTGGCCAATGCTCAGCAGCATGTGACTGAAATGAAGGAGCAAAACAATGCACTGAGCGAAGAAGCACTCGAGGCAAAAATATAGTCACTCCCGAAGAGGCAGCAGTTAGCTGTGAGAGGTTGTTTCCTGGCCGCAAGACGAAAGTCTCTGAGAGGAATGCCTTATTAATGATGCCTGGATTGTGGAATGTTTGCTAAAGAGGATGCGGTGCCCAAAGCTTTACGCGCACCTTCGGAATCAGAGCATTATGATCCTGCCTGGACGAAAATGCTTGCAAAAATACTGCAATGATTTAAAGGTGGGGCGCTTTAAATTTCACTGTCATAAAATTCTCGGTTTCAGTGTTTCAATTTCCAGTGCAACGAACATCTCGCACGTTCCTTCAGTGTGCAGTTTATTGCTTAACCTTATTGTGAATCTTTATTTCCACTTCAAGTACGGTCGAATGAAGGGGCTTTGGACTTTCTGAAATGGTTTGGTTTGGTTTATTGGTGTTGAACGCCCCAAAGCAACTCAGGATATGAGAGACGCCGTAGTGAAGGGCTGCGGAAATTTCGACCACCTGGGGTTCTTTAACGTGCACTGACATCGCACAGTACACGGGCCTCTAGAATTTCGCCTCCATCGAAATTCAGCCGCCGCGGCCGGGATCGAACCCGCGTCTTTCGGGTCTGCAGCCGAGCGCCGTAACCGCTGAGCCACCACGACGGTGCCTTTCTGAAGTAATTTTGCACTCGAGAGCTTAGTAAATAAAAAAGAATCGGTTGCATGGTCAGTATCGAGCTTATTGCGGTCGAAGGCAAACTGCTAGAATACGTCAACAAATTGATCTATATCTGGTATTGCAAAATATGGGCACTGTCAGCGAGCTCGCATAGTTCTTATATAACGGAATATTTTTTTTTTAAGAACGCTCCAAATACAAAAAAAAAAATAGTTTGCTTCACGCTGCTCCGCACGCGCGTATTGAACGCAGATGCACCCACCCGAACAACAGCGCACCAAGCGGACGCCACCGGAAATCATCAACATCGGGACCCTCGCCAAGCCCGCCCTTGCCCCACTAGCCAGTATTCTAGGCACTATAGTATAACGGACATGCCAAGCGGCTGTCTTTGGTGACTCCGGGACCTGACAAAGAGTTCCGAATCTGGAGAGTCCGCGCGTTTGTACTGACATCGCCAACTTTCCTTGAAAATGGGTGCAATGATCTTGTCATCAGTTTCAAGGCGACCCTCGGAGACGTCGGACGAACTCCGGTAACAAATCGTTTTTTAAAATACTGAGGGCAATTGTTTTAAAACATCGAAAACAGGCAACCGAAACTGGATCTCAGCCTATGGCCAGGATTGTGGCTTGGCGTCGTTCAATGAGGACGTCACAAATGTTACTATAAAAAAATTTGTACGCGCGATGAATGGTTCAAGCAGCGACTCAAGACTAATGTTTGCGTTCATAAAATGTCCGATACCCTAAGACGTATTACAGGCCTTAAATTTTTGTTAGTGAAGGCGTGAGCGGGTATTAACTTGCAAGGAATGTCTATGAGGTAGAAAATATAGTGCTGCCCGTCGAGATTATCTGAACTGAGGCAACAAAAACGGCGAACTTTAAGTCTGGTTTGCGCTAGAAAGAAATTTTCGCATGGCTGCCAAATTGCCAAATCATTTTAAGGCTCTCGTAGTTTTTGTTCACGATTAGTGTAACCTGCGTCTCCTAATTTCATTTCCTATTTCTGAAGACCAGAGCAGTCGTCTTCTTGCACTATTAAGCACAGTACCAAAGCCATATCCCTGGTTTTTAAAGTAAGAGGAAGACAAAAAGTTCCAACATTTGGGTAGGATAACAATAGTAGGGTAAATATTACAAGTCTATGGTCGAATGCAAATAGCTAACTATAAGGAATATGAAGAAGGTGGGACAAAAACAAGGATTAGGTGCAGATGAAGATATTATAGTGAGAGAAGAAAGCAGCACAGGATAAGCTTGCAAGGTGAATGTAAAAGCTAAAAATAAAGGCTCAAAAGCCACAAGAAATTAACCAGGGCTGTGATTGAAGATTAGAGGTAGAAAAAATTACAGGCCGCCTACGAAAGCATAACGCAACTGGTTGAACCTTAGCTGTGGTATGAAAGCAAATAATTTTTTTTCCAAACAGGCTGTGTTTTTTTTTTCTCACAAAATCAGACAGCCGGAGGTGCATCCCGAGCCACCCAGGAGAGCAGTGATATACCGAAGTTTGTTTCGGTGGGTTTCAAACCAACTACCTCTTGCAGCCGAGGCGGACGCCCAAGCCAATAGGCCGCCGTCCCCTCCGAATCTCTTCCCTATTCCCTCTTCGAACAGAGAGTTTCCACTCCCTACTTTGCTGCTCACCGCTTCCTTCCCTTTCCCCTCCCTATTTTTTCGCCATCATCTCTTGCCTTAAACTGAAAAGGGGATTTCCCGTCTTCAGTTTTCCACTTGACACGCGAGTGTGGTGGCAAACGCACTTTGCGCTGCGGACGCCGACGGCGCGAAACTGTGGAGCAAGCTAATAAGTGGTAACGCCCCGAAAAATAACTGAAATGGAATGTAACTGCCAGACCAGCGATTATTGCTCGCACTTCATAAGTAAAGATGCAAAACTGCAACATGTGTTCCAGAAATTTGCTTCGAATGGTCGGCTGAAGTTGCACAATTACTTCATAGGACACAGCTGACAATATAGCAACAAATAGAATAAATGCATGGCACTAGAAATGAAATCAGATCAGTTTTTAGGAGAGGAGGCAAAGTTAAGAAACGGTATGCGCTTTATCTTGCAGCTGTTCTGTGCGTTCGAATTCTGGCTTTATTGGTGAACATTAAACCGACCACGTTACCTAAGCCTGAAAATTAGTGCTGTTTATAGCATACAGATTTCACGACTGCGCATATGAGCCTTGCAGAAATAGAAAAATGACATAAAACGATGTTGTACTTCCCTGCTCTGCCTGTTTCTGCTAACAATGCACAGTAGTAGCGTCAGGCAACTGTGGTGGCACTCTTGTTGCAGCGCACATAATGCGGTATATTTTCCTTACAGAAAACAGAACAACCTTCTTTTCTGCATGCAACCCCTGCAGTGGCACGAGGGTAGCGCACAGGAATAGCGAAGCAGCGCCTCCTGTGCCAGTAAATGCTGAGTGCTTCATGTTATCTCGTAAGAAAGGCCGCTTTGTCACTCTCCCAAACACTTCTGGTTCACTTTACAGCCACGATGGTAATGACTGCGGGCAGCCATGTGAGGCATACTCTGCCGCACAGGCCAACAAACCACGAACAGTTAAGAACTCTTTGCGTGGCTTGTCACAGCGAGGTAACTGCTGCATAGTGCAGTGCTCGGAGTCCAGGGCAACGCGAGATAAATACATTTGACGCAGAATAACTCTCCGCTGTCGCGGCCGCTGATAATCTACATAAACGAATTCTTTCAGCTTGGTGTTGGTATTTCTTGCGAGCAGTAAAGAACAGCTTACCTCCATCCGATATGCCACAAAATATGCAGCACTGTTATGCCATAAAATGCGGTGAAATTTTGGCGCTTTTGAAACTATGGAGAAAGTGGTTAATGCTTTGATCAGGTGCACCAAATTAGTGGCGCCGGTGTGAGCATTGCAGGCAACATACTTGCCTAGTTACGATAGTTATGGCGGCGGCAGAGACCAGTAACAAAAGCAAGACGTGAATCCAGGGGAACACCACTCGTAGCTACTAGGCTATTGAAGATTTTGCGCCAACTGTTGGAAGTAAAAACCATCACGTTTTTTTGGTCGCCATGCGTAATTTATATAAATAACAAAGGGGTGCTCATCACGCATTTGCATGAAAACCGATTGGAGGGAAGGTATAGTACTCATCTGCTGATGTCCCCACCGCACGCATGTACCTGTATCACACGAGATAATTTTTTCCTGTCGAAAAAAATTGGCCCCTCAGGCGAAAATCTGTAGACGCGCTCTCATAGAAAACGTTTCTAAATCTTTCAGTCAGCAATTTCATTCCTACTACGCCCTAGTTCCGTCTCCATCACCAGGCTGACTAAGAGAGCACTTTTCAACAAGAAACTTCCCGATTAGAGCGGGCTTTTGCAAAGTTTTGCGAAGACTTTTCGCCCGATGCCTGGAAAATAAAGTTGTTAGAAATTACCCCCCCCCCCCCTCCACCGAATGTTACAGATGACTATTTGCAAGCAAAGATATTCTGCGAGGCCATGGGTCGATGGCCTGAGACTTCAGACCATCTTACAAGCGGGCACCACAGTATCGTTCTTGTCAACCTCAACACTTCATGGACGTAGAAATATTATTATTCAGTTTTATGTCAGAAAGCGAAATTGTGCGTTTTGAAGCACGCTACGCTGAACGGTGCTCGGTTGATGTTAACCACACATGATTAGATTAAAGAGCATCAAACTCTGAGCAGCCGCGCCCTTTTGGATTTAGGTTCTGCGAAAATGGATCGATGGTTCTACGGAAAACCGTTATATGACTCTATACCAGGCCACCAAAGCGCAAATAACCACGCCTTTTGTTTATATAGCAAAGACAAAGGGAGATTAAGAGTATTTGCCTCTTTTCGAAAATGCAGATAGTAAAATATACCCACAACGTTATATAAACAACACGCCTCAACAACTCTTCCCCTACACCTCGCTTGAGAAAAGCACTTCTATGGTATCTGTCCCGCATAAACCCCCGCAGGAAGCGTGTGCTTTAACTTCAAAAAGGCCATTACCAATGTCTGTTAACCACTGAAAATGCCCTTCTGAAGCTTGCATTTTGTGACTGCTTTAGATCTGACGAATATGTATCTCGGAGGGATTTTATATCTGCATGCATGAATTTTAAACATGTATGTATACGTAAGCTGCATTTGTTCAATGCTCTGTAACCAGTTCTTGTACAATTTGCTTTTGCCCTCCCTGCTTGGACCAAAAAGGTCTGCAGTATCATGTGAATAAAAAATATAAGAGACCGGAGCACCAAAAATTCTTTGTTCGTACTTTTGTCCATTTAAATCTGCTTTTCACGCTGTCCGCCAGCGAGGTCTCCTACAGCAGGTTCGCTTTGTAAGATGATACATACCGGCACGCGTTCTGAATGCTCAAATACTTCGTGCGGTGGGCCGGCTGCGTTACGGAACCGAGTAAAAATGCTACGAGGGACGAGGCTGGGACTTGGCGACGTGATGGATGATGCGGCCAAGGGGAGAACGGCGAAGTAGCTGAGCAGCGGACGTCAGCGAGAATTTGCGGCAAGGTTACGTATGCTGAGCATGTCGGCAGTCGTCCATCATATCAGCATGAAAACCGCGCCCCAATGGTTTACGTCACTTTGTGTGTTGAAAGAACCGGAAAAATGCGAGCAGCCGCCGCGGTGGCTCAGCGGTTATGGTGCTCGGCTGCTGACCCGAAAGAAGCGGGATCGATCCCGGCCGCGGCAGTTGAATTTCTTTGGAGGAGAAATTCTAGAGGCCCGTGTACTGTGTGATGTCGGTGCGCGTTAAAGAACCCCAGGTGAACGAAATTTCCGGAGCCCTCCACTACGGCGTCTCTCATAGCCTTAGTCGCTTTGGGACGTTAAACCCCATAAACCAAACCAAACCAACCAAAACGCGAGCAATAGTTCCAAGCACTTTTGCCGTCGAGGCTAAATTGCGACGAACACGAGCGATCGATATAAGAGCAAAACTGGCCAGACGTAATGTTTAAAACAGAACTATATACCGGAAATGTTCAAGCGTCTCCATATGTCCTTTATTTTAAGCCATTGTACAAAGATATTAAAGTGTGCTGACGAATTTTGTTTTGGTATGCTTAAAGCTTTCTTCGTGCAGCACCAGTTGCTCACAGTGTTAGGCACGTCATTATCTGAGGCTGTAGTTTAGAATCGTTTGTCAGCTCTTTAAACAACTTTCACAGCCATTCCTAAGATCACCGATGCACACCGAACAAGTTAAAAAGAAAGCAAAATTCCGATTTGACAGTGCACTAAAATAACGCCGATAGCAGCATATGTGGGGTTATGAATTATGCTGAGTGAGTTATACAGCTTGAGTCAAAATATTAGAATTAAAATTTCAGAGTGCCAAGCTGTTGAAACTCTAGCTGGTTCGATACGCACGTTCACCACCGCGAACACAGCATTAACTAAATCTGTTCGCGATGATCGCGCGGCGAAGTTTGCTCTAGATACACAGGGTATTGTGATTTCATGTTCTCTAATGCAAGCTGCTCTCTATAATCAAAGAAACTGTTAATGATGTCGGTCTCAATAAAATGTAGTTGTTTAAAGATAACACAGCATGCTCTACTTGTACAAGTGTAAACCTCGCGTTCATATTCGTTTACTGAGGCGTTGTAGTTACGCGCTTTGCAAAAACGACATCAGCTGGAAACAGCACTAAAGTTCACCATGCTCTCGCCTATTCATTTGTTGTTTGTTATACATGCATGCCAATCTTGTTTCACCCCCATGAATATTTATCTGAGCAGTGCCACACAAGAAATAAAAGAATACAGAGACGGATACATTTGAACTCGTCCAGCAGCGGCAACAATTTAATTCCTGGGTGAAGCCTGAAAGGTTCTGTGTAAGAAAAGCATCCTACTGAAATAGATTTGAAAGATGGTTGCGGAGTTTCGCGAGCATTTTTCACTATTAACGATGAACTTTTTGCTGTCCCAAGCAAAGAAGGAAATTCGGAACTTTCGACGATTTTAGTCCTCCAGCAGTGCCGCTTCAAGTAAAAATACCCTGTCACTCTAGAGTCTCTTCACAACACATATAAGAATATTTGGTAGAGAGAGGGTGTGGTAGATGGTCCTTGGCGATCACAAAATGAACAAGGGAGGGGAAAACCTCAGGTTGCTTGAGCCAACGTTTCGACAAGGGGACTTGTCGTTGGCTCAAGCAACCTGAGGTTTTCCCCTCCCTTGTTCATATAGGAATATTGCTTTTTATTGTGAAGAAATACACGTCACTCCACATGAACGTCCGCGTTCAAAGACTACTTAAGAAAGTATTGTACTGGGTTTGGCAGCACAGTGATGGCTCCAACTAACCGACATTTCGTCATCATGTTGCAGTTCTTTAAAGTGGTACCTTAGATGCCGTCCTTGGTCTGTCTGGCCGGTGTTCCGCCTTGCCCTACTGATTCCAGCTCGAAATGCTACCTGTCATCTACCTTGTTGCCTCTGCCTCCCGGAACGTGGTGCCCTTTCGAACTACTATCGGCGGATTACGGCGCGCTACGGGGCAACACGTCACGACCAACCCAGCCTGACCTACACTCATACCCGTATCTGGAAACCCGATTGCCATATCGTTAACGAACGACAAGCGTCACAGCTGATCAGGATATAAAGCCAGTTTGCCCGGAAGCGCCTTTCAGTGGCGCAAAATTCAGTGACGCTGTTGGCGCAAAATTGCATACGACTGTACTCTGAAGTTGCTGAACTTGCTGTTGTTAGCGGGAGATGTAGAGACTAATCCAGGGCCTCTTGATAGTGTTGACGCTCTCTCATTTCCTGAACTGGTCAAGATATTACAGGATCTACAATGCGGGCAGTCAATGATACTCGGCGAGCTTAAATCAATTAACGAAAAGCTCTCTGACCACGACAGGACTTGAGTAAGGACTTGAGTTCGAGGACTTGAGTAACAGGCTAGGAAAAATCAAGGTACTGTTTTAGGCTCCCTTCTTTTCATAATTTATATTAATGACCTGCCCAATAACATGTCATCTAACATACGGCTGTTTGCCGACGATTGTGTGATAACCTATCATATGTTACCGTCCTACAGAACGACCTCCTCAAAGTGCAAAAGTGGTGCGACACCTGGCTCATGAAACTAAATGTCAACGAAACCTGTTTAGTCTTTTTTCACCGCCAACGTAACTACTCACCTCCCAGCTACTTCCTTTACGGTTGTCCCGTAACTCAAACCGACAATATTAAGTACCTAGGTGTCCATATCTCCAGTGACATATCTTGGCACAGTCATATTACTAATATAGCTAACTTAGCCAATCACGTCCTTGGCTACTTAAGGGGTAATATTTTCTTAGCACCCTCTTCCGTCAAACTAATTGCGTATGTATAACTTGTCCGACCTAAACTAGAGTACGCAAGTTCTATATTTGATCTTCACCAAACCAACCTGTCGAATTTACTGGAATCTATTCAAAATCGTGCTTCACGATCCATTCTTTCAAAGTACTCTCATCGCGCTGGTGTAACTCAACTAAAATCCCAACTTGAACTTCGTACCCTAGCATCCTGTCGTTAACTAGCGTGCCTTTCTCTATATCATACGTTTTTTCACAGCTTGCCACAGAACAATGTACTCATCCGCCCAGCCTATCGTTCATCCCGTCACAGCCATACCAAAGCCGTCTACCCCCAGCACGCCCATACCACAACGTTCCAAAAATCATTTTTCCTCCGTGCTGCCCTGGACTGGAACGACCTTCCCGGCCACATCGCTTCCTTAAAAGATCTTCAACAATTAAAGACTGCCATCGAAAATCATTTCTTGCCATAACTGCCGTACTCCCCGCCCACCCATCATGTAATACCCCTTAAATGGGGCCTTTGAGGAAATAGTAAATGAAATGAAATGAAAGTTACTCTTGGTGCCTGTTGCATGTCACAGAAGGCTAAGCATAGTGGTCATTCTGAATGTTTTCTATAGTTACACACAAAACTTTTCGCCTTCCTCTGAACAGAATTAAGCAATACGCATGTTTCCTGAATATTAGATTCGCTTTATCAAGTCCATGATTACCATATTACGAAGACAATCTTTGGTGTGCTAAAATTTAACAAATCTAATGAGGTGACTTTGGCAGACCAAATACTTTTTGAATTCTTTCAACGGTACTAATATGTGTATATTTTATTAAATTGAAACTAGAGCCATGAAAGTTTCGCAAATTTCATTATTTTTGTTCTTAACGGTCAGTAACAAAATAATGAGCGTAATGAGTTGCCTTGTTCTGAGGTTTTATATTTAACATATTGTGTTTAGTTAATTTTATAACGAAGTGAACTTGCTCGACGATGGAATGTGAGGCAACTCTTTCATGTGCACGAACAATTTGAGGCCCTATCGCGTAGACAGTGATGGAGTCAAACATACGCGACTTATGCGTCGTCTAGTTAGTATTGTCACTTGTGCAGGGCACATTAGGCCAGTTGCGGTAGTCGTGTAGTGAACATGCGCACAGTCAGGGCGGCCTTCTCAAAGTGGCCACTTTTGAGAACGCAGCTCAGTCCGCTATAGTGACTCGAAAGCGTCACAAGAATGCCTGCTATCAAGGCTGCGATGTAAGTGTCCATGGTGCTCCGATATAAGGTAGCTCTCAAAGCAGTGCCCCGTAATATGAGTGCAAAAAAAAGAAAAAGACAGGAAGCCAGTTGTCAGGTGCTGCCAGATTTACAGGCCGCGTAGACACTATTAGTGATGCACTTTCCGGTAAAGCAGCTGAATCTCCTAACAAACAGCCTGCGCGTGTGTTTGTGCACTTGAGCTTATGCGTTTATGCGCGTCCAACAATCAGAGGCCATACCTCAAAGATGTGATCCACTAGACCTGCCTAAAAACGAACTCTGCATTGACTATGATGAAGAAAGAAAGTCATGCTCGGTCGGCTACTGCTGGAAATGTTTTAATCTGTGCGCCTCAGCCATTTTCTGTATTTACGCACTACAGTAGGAGAAAACTCTCTCCTTCAATTCACGTCTCTTGCCTACGTACACAATCATTTATTTCTGCCCTGATCTATGCTGTGCAGAAGAGTTCATGTTTTTTTTTCTTTTTTGCGTTATCTGACTGGCCGCTGAACCCCGTCGAACACCGTAGCAAAGGGCGCAAAAGCAATTCTATCCTTCATCAAAGAGTGCCCTGACTAGCAACATATTTGCTGAAGTGTTGGCTTTTTCCATTTTTTGGCTTTGTACACTCGCGATTGCATCTTGATAAATATAAGATGACAAACTAGAAGTGATGTTGTGCTTATGCTCCTGGTTTGCGATGACAGACTGTGAAGTCAAATTGAGATGACTTGTAGCTGACAGTGCAAAGCGTGTTGGAAATAATAATAACGTCGTGGTAGACTTGGTAGTCAAGCGGTGATTTCTGTTCTGGCGTTCTCACCAGAAATTAATATAAAGCGCGCATACAGTGTGAGTGCAGATTTGTTTAAGAAACGTTCTTATTGGTAGTCACTCTCATGTATCACGAAGTATAAATGGAGGTATTCGACATCAGGCGAGAGCGACTGTGTGAGTGTGCCGTCATTTGGGTCTTGCAAACTGTTTTTTGTGCCTTAACGGTGCGAAAACAAAATGATTTTTTTGTGCTGCTGCAAGCGCCTTCCCATTTTGTGTTTCGAACTTATGCAGTCATGTTTATTTGGGCTGAACTTTCGAATGAAGAGGTGTAACGCTGGAGGCGCAGGCACAGTGAAAAGCACTCCATATTTTTTCGCTGTGTCACAACTATTGGCCGGGGTGCCACGTTTTCGAATGAACTTTAGTTATATGTGCGCGCTTTCTCTGTTGTAATGCTCCGTGCTTTGTTTTGTGCGCGCTTCACCTAATGCATGACTTAATAACAGGCTTCAGGCCGTGCCCAAGTGATTTTCGGACTTTGTCCGTACTTACGTTACAGTTCCGTACGGGGTGCAAAGCGTAGCTCTGCTGCAAGAAATAGTCATATATGACGGAATTACTGTTAGTAGGCAGTTAATCATTCCAGTCTTGAAACATTGATGTCTTTTTAAGTCATCTCAGAAGCACAAAGACAATTATCTGAACTGATAACCTATCTTCATTTAGCAGTGCACGCTTCATGACCAACTGGTGCCATATTGATTGATTTTTGAAAAGCCTTCGGTAAAGTCCTGCATAAACGTTTGATATTGAAACTTATCAGCATTAATATCAACATTAGCATCGTTCGGTGGATTGCACTTTTCCTAACCATTCTTTATCAGTATGCTTTGATAAGTTTCACGAGGTCTCTCTGGCTCATGTAAAATCGTGGTGCCGCAGGGTACAGGGCATGGGTCTATTATTTTCCTCATCTATAATAAACACATTAGTACCAACCTATCCGCCAGCATAACAGTATTTTCAGACGATTGCGCTATATACGGGGAGATCAATGGACCTTCGGATATGGTTTGTTTACGGTAAGACATTGATGAACTAGCGGAGTGGTGCGCCCGTTGCCGAATGGAATTTAGCGTTGCTACCAAAAAATCTGTAAGATATACCACCGTATCGAAAGCAAGAGCGAATGGTTATTCAATAAGCAGCTTAACTACTGAAGCGATCAGCATATATATATATATACGTAGGGTTCATATATCAACTAACCTAAGATGATAACATGACATCGATACAGTCACTAGGAAGGTATTTAAATTATTCGGTTTCATAGACACAATCTACATGATTATAACGCGTCTAAAAGATGATACGGTTTATGGGGGTTTAACGTCCAAATCGACTCAGGCTATGATGGACGGCGTAGTGAAGGTGTCCGGAAATTTCGATCACCTGTGGTTCTTAACATGCATGGAGAGCGCACAGTGCACGGGTCTCTAGAATTTCACCTCCATCGAAATTTGACCACAGTGGCCGGGATCGAATCCGCGTCTTTTGGGTCAGGAGCTGAGCTATAACCACTGAGCCACCGACGTGGCTTCGTGTTCAAGAGTTCTGGCATACTAAACACTTGTTCGTCCCGAAGTAGAATATGCTTCATTAATCAGGATCTCCCATCGGACGTATTAAATAAATTAAAATAAGCTCGAAATAAAGATGGCCGGTTCATCACAACAGACTCTGCACGAACATCGAACGTTAAAGGATTAAAAAGATCACTGAATTTAAGCCCTTTGGAAAAAACAGATACTGTTTTTTTCTCATATAAAGCCTGCTCATTGAATTTTTCCACGCCTCGATCGCAACTGCAATGTCCATCCCGTATTTGCTCGTAACAATTTACTTCGTTGCGCACCGGTCTTTCGCGCTGTTCATCACTTGAACAAACTTCCGGAAAACATTGCGTCAATTGCGAACTAGGCTGAATTTGTTCCCAGATTAAAGCTCTTTTTTTTAATGGTAAGCGTTTGCCAAATTGCTTGTTTTTATTCATGTCTTTTTTTTTCATCGCCTCAGTAATGCTCCCAAAACAATAAACTCTCTCACACATCCTACACCAGCATGTTCACAAAGAGCGTGCAGGGCTTAAGGTAAATCATCTTTTCAATGCAGTGAAAGAAGAACGATAGACGCGTTATAAGGTCATGGCAACAACCCACATAACACCAACTGCACTTATTAGTTGCCGGGACCAGATTGCATATATCACGTTGTCAGCATGGTACTCAAGCAATACAGGGATTATTGAAACAACGAGCATGTGTAATTAGAAGTGATTGAAACTGATCTCCGACAACGACGTAAACCGCCCGCCACTGTGTAAGCGAACACAGGACATCCAAGCAGGCCGCGTTGTGCGAATTACAAACATACTCGACAGGAGCACGCTGATGCTGGTGCAGGGTGGGTGGAATCTGTGTGGGCCGCTGAAATATGTTGCCCACCATCGCAAGCAGTCAAACGAACATCAAAGCAGACAGCATCACGGAACTAAACGAACGCATAGAGGTGCTGCGGGCATTCGTCCCAGAATACCTAGATCCTCCGCCCCCGAACTACAAGTGTACAGTTGCCTCTCGTTCTTGTTGGAGTTTCGAAACCACGCCGCCTTTTGTCGGCTACCGTTTCTACGCGCTGATCGGCACTGAAACGCCGACAGAACTACAGCACTTGTTCCACTTACATTCTGCGTAGATACACTTGAAATTTATGTAGCTTTGAGAAGGCGTTAACGTAACAAATTCTCGCCTTGCAACAGCGACGGGATATTTTGAGGGAGAGGAGAAACACTGTACTTACATATAAGAAATGAATACCTAAAAAAGAAGCCAGAGGGAAAAAGGAACAAAAACAGAGCACGCAAAAATTCGAATAAAAAAGTCCACATTCACACAACGAATAAGAAAAAAAAATTCAATTGGAATAGAGCAATAAATGTTAACAGAACAGGTATTTTCAAAACCTTATCCCTAATTACGGAATATATTCGGTAACTCAGCTCAGTGCTTAAGACCATTCGGCATGCTGGGAAAGTTTTAGTGCTTGAAAGCAGCTGTTCAAAGCTTGACTTGTTTGCAAGCTATCATAACAACTTTCTGAAACAAGACGATGGTGCCATCGTTTTGAGAAATCGTGGTGTTTTCGGAAAAGCGACGAAAGGTAAAGCAAAATAACGAGACGTTCGAGCATGATCAAAAATTGTTCTGTAAAATTTCACTGGTATACATCAATTTTGGTTTCATGTGGGCATTGCTATATCTCTGATCTATGCTACTCCTATTGTGAGGATGAGAGTGGCTTCGCACTGCTAGAGAGATCAGCTTTCACTCGCAACTGCACATGAAGAAAGTGATGTGAACTTGTAATACTTGTGAGCAGTGATACAATGTGCGATAAAATACAGGGATACATATTTCATACAATGCTGTACAGAGGCAATAAGAAGTGTCGAAAAATTTTACGCTTTTTTCAACATTTAAGCTGCTGTGGATGTAAGCCTACACAAACACGTTTAATTACACTTGTATATGAACACCGCGTCATACCCGAAACACAAAAAATACGCGGTTGTAGCGATAAATTCCCAGTTCACCCCGGTGTTCGCTGCCTCCGTCATAGCCGACTCTCCAGTGAAGGAGGAAACCGCTGCAGTTGCACTTGCCACATGACACTGCGACTCGCAAGGACGCAGCGCTCACGTGATCACGGAATCGCTGCAAGCATGCCGAAACTTTCTGCGAGGATGCATCCCAAGACACGTCGCTCGACTCATGGGTACCCAACCCCTCAATAAACCCCACCAGATTACGTGGACTCCTGGTCACGAGGGACTAGAGGGAAATGAAAGTGTTCACGCCTTAGCTCGAGCAGCAGTTAACCCAGCGGAGCCATCCAGCGCATTCCAGTTCATACCGATTCCCTTCAAGTACATCGGACGCTTAGAGTTCCAGCGTCTGCAGCACCGAAAATACCCTCCTCCTCTAAAAAAAAAAAATTAGACACCCAGAATGCTGTCTCCTGGCGTCAGATCCAAACGAAAACTTTTGATTACCTCCACAAACTTCACCTAATACACCCAACCCTATACCCCAACACATGCACATGGTGCCAGGGCCGCCCGGCACTCTTCCACGTGTCGTGGGGATGCGGGACGATCCGTACCACTTACAGACGCAGCACACGTCATAATAAGGGAGTAATTACTCATTGACATCCACCCGAGTGCAGCCTTACTGCTACAAAGGAAAGCTATACAGCTTTCTCAGAAACTTCATAGTTAAAGAAAAATTTGTCCTGCTCCGAGGTTCCAACCCGAGACCACCGCTTCACCGGAGCAGTCGCTCTACCAATTTAGCTAACTGGGACGGCAAGCTTATAGTAGGGTGAGAGCGAATTGATCAATAGCTCGAAGTGGGAACTGAGTTAGTCAAATGTTTAAGGAGAATCTCCCAAGGTGGAGTAGATTTGTTATAAGGGAGTATTTATTGATTGGCATCCACCCGAGCGCAGACATACGGCTACAAAGGAAAGCTATACAGCTTTCTCAGAAACTTTGTAGTTTCTGAGAGCAAAAAAAAAATGGTGGGTGTTAATGAGTAATTACTCTCTTATTACAAATCCATGCTTTCTTGGGGGATTTCACTAAAACATTTGACCAGCACAAGTCATATTGAGCGGTGGGAGGCGATGCTAACCAGCAATCGTATCGAAGACCAAACAGCCCTCATAAAACAGGTCCGTCTTACAGCTCAAGCTAGTGGATTCCTTGAATGAGGACCCCACCCACGAATCTCAAGAAACACTCCCCTCATTTCATTCATTAAAGTTTACCCACCTACCTACCTTACTGATCAAAGTCCTCGAATGTTCCAATTAAGGGCACCAGCGGCGAGTGCAGAGAAAACTAAACTCAGTTTTAAGCGGCAAAAATGGCATTTGGATATTATAGATTAAAAGTAGCTTACCGAATCGAGGCACCGGGGAAAGTATGTAAAGTAATGTTATTTCATTGTGCGAGGTTTCGGGCGCCGCAAAGACTAGTTAAATATAATGTTTGTTCAAGTACTAAGACTGTAGACAAAAAAAACAAACTTGCCATTTGATTTCCTCTACTCTTTTCTTTGGTCTTCCGTAACACTCAGACAAGGCAGTTAGGCAAAGGATTTCGACTGACCTAAGGGATGGAGATTTGTGCTGACGATGAAAAGCGTAGGTATAATTGGTAAGTTCCATAAAATCATTTATTTGAAATCTCATATTTCCGCTCGCTACATATTTGTAACGAACAGTGTCCTTATTGATTCAGGCTTTGATAAGACGGTGCATCAAAATATGATTGCCTGGCACTCTTCGCAGACAAAGCAAAGTTGTATCCCAGAGAACAATTTAGGCTTTTCCCTGATATTAGGAGACTTAGGTTTGCCAGTTCGGTACAAATTACACCGCGAGAAGATGACCGCATAGGGCAGTTTAAAAATTCCAGACGTTGCCTTGATATTGTAGATCCGAGATACTTTAAACAAAAGCTGTATGGCAAAATTGTCTAATATTATTTTTCTCATTTTGTGCTCTGTGAAAAACTTTTAGTGAAAAGGTAACCAGCGCTTTTTCAGCAATGATGTGAATATCAGCACAAGTTCATTTGTGGAGTGCTCTACCTGAATGCTTCAAGGTATACTGAGCGCTAATCAATCCAGTGATTCTGCGGCTCTTTCTGACTACGATGATGATTGCGCGCCAGCGAAATACGCGTTTATTGTCGAGAAAGTCTAATACAAAAATATTTCCTGCAGTCGATTCAAACTCTTGACGTTGTTAGCTAAATGGACGGGTGTGAAGAGGGCGTAGCGTTGCCTGTGGCATCTGCGCAGAAGATCGATGCCGACCCGCATATTTCCCTTGCAAAATCGGCCGGTATTGGCGGCACATGTATTACGTTTTTTAGATTGTTCTATCTTATAAGCACTTCGTTTTCGCTGAGTGTGGTCTCGTTGTGTTCAGAAGGCGCTACCCTATGATAAGCAAGGGACTCCGCAATACAAACATGGACGTGAAGAGCGCAACTACAGGCGCAGTCCTCGTGCTCTTCACCTCCATGTTTATCCTGCGCTGTACCTTGCTTGAAGATGTACGATCGACTTGTCCAACAGCATGCACTCTCTTTATCGATACAAGCCAGTTTATACTTTTCCTCCGTGTTCCTTTAACTGAAAAGTACATTATAGCGGTTTTTCCTTAATCATATGTAATAATGGCTGCTTTTTGGTCCAAGAAGTGCATCATAACGCTCGAGATTGCCCTACACTGCATCTACAGCTCAACGCCAGGGCGGTTCAGGCACTGCGATTCATGACCTTGGTGAATATGTTTTCCTGAGAAGGGTTAAGAGGCTTTTATAGATCAGTGAGAACTATGCCGCTTCCGAGTTTGCCCGCGCTCATATCTCCCGTCTCTTGCACGCTTTCATCGAGAATGATGTCGAATGGGTTCGCGGGAGGGAAACTTGGAGAGTCAGTGGAGGTTGCAATGTGTAATACTCAAGTAAACTACTTGAAGATGACATTCACTGAAAAATTGAGTTTGTAATCGCACATAGGTGACGTCTGTACAATAGCACACCGAAAACTTGGATTCGTGCGAAGAAAATTGTCAGCTGCACCGTCATGTCTAAAGCTAACGCCGATAAGACCCTAGTAAGACCCATTTTCAGCACAGCGCCATAGTTTGGAACCCCCGTAGGTCATATTTGAATAAGAAACTTCATAAAATTCAAAACCTAGCAGTCCGTTTTGCCTATTCTCGTTACTAACGTTACGATAATGTGACGCTTCTGCTCAAAAAAGCGAGAAACTCGACGTTAGAATCCTGACTTCAGGTTGCGTATTTATCAGCAGCGCGAACACTACTCAGGAAGAAGAAGGAGAAGAAGGTAAGGAGCGCTGATGTATCAGGCTGCGTGCATGAAATTACGTTTTCTTCTGTATTATGACTGTATCAGCATAGATAAAGATGCCTACCTAAAGCCACCTCATCACCGCTTTTAAAGAATCAACCACGACGTGTGCTTAAGACCGTTGAATACAAGGAATGACATACTCAATTTTTGATTTCTTCCCTGTGCCAAAAAGTTATAGAATAGCCTGCCCCACCCATTCTTGAACGATCTGTCACTTCATGCTTTTGTTAGGAATGTTGAATCTTTCATTTAGGAAAAGTCACTTTGTGAAAATTATTGTCAGCCACTGCTTTGTAATAAGGGAGTAACTACTCCTTTGCATTCACCCAAAGCGCAGCCATGCGGCTGAAGAAAAAGGCTATGCAGCTTTCTCGCAAACTTCGCAGTGAAATAAATATTTGTCCTACAAAACAAAAAAATGGCTGAGGCTTAGCTTAGGTTAAGCCTAGTCAGATGCGAAGCATATTGTCGCCGAGTTGCATATCGAGCACGCCGCTTGGCTAGACGTTCTTCATGCTCTTCATCAGTCTCTGTAGCACGCCGCAACTTTTGCTTCTCATTCCAACGAGCAGCCCTGTCTGCAGGAGGCATCTCTATCCCGTGTACGCCTAGCAGAGGCAGGCGCACCCCCTTGTATACCGCCGCTCCAGCATCACGTGTTCACTACAGCGCACCTAGCGGCAGAAGCAGGAAACACATTGGTCGCGACGCCTCGCGCGACGGCGCGAGCTGCGGCCCCGTTTCTCCTATGTCGTTACGTCACGCATCACGTGGTCCTCCTTGGTCGCGACGCCTCGCGCGACGGCGCGAGCTGGGCCCCCGTTTCTCATCTTCTGTGACGTCACGCACCACGTGGTCATCCTTGGTCACGACGCCTCGCGCGACGGCGCGAGTTGGGCCCCCGTTTTTCATCTGCTGGGACGTCACGCATCACGTGGTATGACATGGAGGTCACGAAAGGTCAATGGCAACGACACCGCCGCGCTCGAGGAGCTGGGTTGGGCTATTTTAGTATGCTTCGCATAAAAATGAAGAGGAAGCGGCGATGTCACGTAGGTCAAGCTAGCCAGCCTGTTACCGCGTGAGCTGTGTCTGTAGCAGTTTATGAGGGATCTCCCAGGACAAACTTAGTGGGCCACTGAAGCCAGACGATTACGACAGGCTAGAGAGCGTCAGCTCCTCCGTGGCGTTTGAGGTTTGCAGCACAAGTTGTTTATTGCTTCCCCTGCGCCAATGGTCCACACCCTGGGGCGTTCGCAAAGCGCGAGCTCTCCGTGCCTTCCGGGCTCGCGAAAGCGTCTTGTAGTGCGCCTTTTTGTCCGCCGTCTCGGGGCCGTGGTGACGGCTGGAGAGCGGGAAGGACCGCCTGCGAAGCCGCGTTGCAGTTAGCCGCAGGTTTTGGACGAGCCTTTGTGGGTCGGCGAGGGGCGGCAGTCGTTCGCACCTGGGGCTCCGAATCTGTCGACCGAGACCGCAACTCGAGCCGGTTAGTTTCTTCTCATTGTGGAGCCTGTCGAAGTGAGTGCCTGCTGCTCCTTTTCCCACGCTCAGAACCACGCGCCTCTTTGCAAACTCGGTTGAGAGTGCAACAGTACAGTAGTGCCGAAACAGTCGCGTTTTTTTTTTCATATTTTTCGGGCGCCTTCCTTTAATGCCGAAGAAAGGATCACGCAGGGGGCAGTATACTCAATCGTCTGATCCTGAACTGCAACTATACAAAACCCGTCTCGGGCTGAAAGTTAAAATTACATGATTTGAATAGTTACGCTTAGTCAAATAACTTATCAACGGAAATAAAAGAAATGTCAATTGCGCCACAGGATGGCAAACAATATACCTTCGATTTCACGCGTTTGCGACGAGTCACATTTTTTGAGCCATAGCTCGTGTTAAGTGCCACCGCCCGCATAAGCTAACGCTCTACAGAAGGGTATATGCTTGGGCTTGTTGGTTCATATTTGCAAGGTAAAAACGTAGCGCAAAGAAACAAGGACACACAAATACAGACAACTCACGGCGCTACCTATCACTCTACCTAACGCTCTACCTATCGGCTTTTTTTTTGCGCATCAGTGGCTGTTTTAAGCATGAAATGCTTTTAGGTCCCGTTGTCGGCAGTGTGGTGACGTCACGCCGAGACCGAGAGCCAACATCCGGGCACTGAATTTCTATCATCCGGGCGCTGAAACGAGAGCATCCGGGCACCGTGCGAGATTTAACAAGACTCTCTAAGAGAGAGGGCGGCTTAGAGCAAGAGGGGAGCTCCAGGGCGAGAAGGGCTTTGGTCGGAAAAACTGCTTCCGCGCCGTCCCCAAGGATGGCGCAGCGGTCCCACATTCACGCATGTAAAAGACCGGCCGCTGGGCCTTCAGCTCATGACGTTTCCCCCTTTGGCAGGCAGATGTATACACGCTCGCGAAGTATTCGAACGCACTGCATATACATTCTTGTCAGGCCTGCCTCTCGTCGTGTCCGCGTACGCTTATGTATCGTCCTGCATTTCAACGCCGCAACCGTCACAGCTGCTTAAGCCAAGCAATGGAGCCTGACAGAAACCGGATGCAGCTGACGAGGCAGGGCGGAAGAGATTCCCCAGGCACTCACAGGAAACGATTGCGTCCACATGAACCAGTGCACAGTATGTGTGGTGTGCTGTGTCGAACACTAGGCCCATTTCAAGATTTTGGCTAGTACCATCTACAACCAATGTGTTATGCCCGTAAACATTTCATGCTTACTCTACTCTCGGTTACGGGAGAAGCAGTTTTTTTTGTACTCTTTTGTTGGCAGAAAAAGATTGTATGTTACTTCCGGCAAGCAATTTAAGTTAATTGTGGTTGTGTTTATCCTACAATTGTGTAGGTAAGAATTTTACGAACCCTTGGAAAGGCCGGCATATGCTACGCATGTTCTTGACTTTTCGGCTCCCGCATGGCAGCCTTCATCGCAATCTCGTATGTTCATAATATCACAGATTTGTTTTTTACATCCTTATCTCACAATCTGGCTTCGTTTGCTCCGCTACCGGAATGTGTTTCTTCCGCACATTCAGGCGCTGTTGTGAAACCTTGGCCTTACGGGGATGCCTGCAATCTAGCAAGATATAAGAGCCGCTGGGGGTCACTGCTTGATTTTCCTGGTTCAGTAACGCAGATAACATTCGACAAGGTTTCTCCACTACAGTGGCACACTGGCAGAAACATGACAGCGCAGTTCTTATCAGGTAGCTAGTTTATAATCTAAAAAAAAAGACAATTTGCCTACAATAGGAAGGCACATGCAAATATGAGGAGCTGCATTAAAAAAATGGTACGGGTTTAACGAACTTAAACCGAGTACACGTGTGAAAGCAGGGGATACTCTAATGGGTTAATGCCCATACATGTAGAATTGGTCATCCTCTACTTAACCTTCATAGATCTCTGGGAGTCCTCATACCACTACCAGCGCAGTGGCGCAGCGGTTAAGCGATGCGCCGTTTCTAACACAGCCACCGATGAGACTTGCGCGACCCAAGTTGCTCTTCCCGAGCAACCTCTCGCGACCAATCATTAATTGAACTGCCACCTGCAACGGTGCTCAGTTTGCTCACAGTCCGGTGGGCAGGTTGTGATGACGCCACAAGGTCACGTGACAAGAAATACAGTAAAGGATTCTTGCTCAGGGTTGGTACGTATTAAGTAGTGTTTTCTCGCTAAAAAAAATCCCGAACACGCAAGACTGACGAGCAGATTTCAAGCGGCAAGAATTTTGTGCGAGGCTGTCTCTGTATTGCAGGGGACATGCGTGCGTGTTTGGTGACATGTCGTGTTTGGTGACAATGGACCTGTTGAGCTTTCTGCTTAACAACCTGGTAAGCTGTAGAAAACGATTGTTTCTAAATCAATAGCTTCAAGGGATCTTGAGGCGGTTTCTAATGTAGTGAACAACATGCAACCGCCAGTTTTAACCTCGGCTGTGGTCTTCGCACTACTCTGAGAAATTTCACCGTTACATTCCTGAAGGAGTATAGAGTGAAAAATTAATTCGAGAACAACTTCCATCTTTGCGCATTTCGTAATTTCTTCTCGTTTTTGCTGACTTAAGCGTCTCGCTAAGCTCTGGAGTTTATTTGCACGAAGAGTAATTATTACCAAGAGGACATCTAATGCCAACACATTGCCCTGCCTTGTAGCTTCTGATAAAAATGAAATGGTGGTCCCAGCGCGCAGTCAGTGCGTTGTGAACTGAGCTGAAGAGCCGAGAGAATATTGGCAATAAGGATGTTACCTCGGCTGTCTACAAACATTCCCCGTGAGTTCATGGACGCTGAGACTGCAGGACACGAATGGAAATAAATGGAAGTACCCTCTTCAGGCCTTCTAGTCCCAGACATTGAAAATTTTATACCCTTATTAAGACGGTGTATATTTAAGCCAGTGCGAGATAGGCTACTACTTGAGAAGTGCTGCTGCTCCAGTGTGAGCTAATTGCAGGTATATATCCTCTTCTCCGAGGTGTATCTTAAACACCTACCTTTGCTTAAAATGTTTGAAGCCATTTTTGCTGCTGACCCGTGTTATGGTAGTTTTTCGAATAAGTGCCTATCAAAGGTTTCTTCTTGAGCTCTTTCACGAGTGACCCGCGGTGTGAGACGTTGAAGAATTTCTGGAGACGAGTGAAAGCATGGACTAAAAGAAGACAAATTCTGACCGTTGTTTTCTGCTCTCTTAAACCCACCGCTGTCGCTCAGTGACTATGGCGGTCGACTGCTTAGTCCATGGATGCCGTATAGAGTCCCGGCCGTGGAGACGGCATTTTAATTGCGACGAAATGCAGAAACAACCCTAAGTGGTGTGCGATGACCACACGCATTAAATTGGGAGGCTTCGGAAGTAGTAATAATGAAATGTATGGCAGCAATCGTATAATGTAAGCTACTTGAATGAATCATGGCTAAAATACTGCACAGAATCGGTGTTCAATATAAAGCATTGCAAAAAATTTTTAAAATTAATTTGTTTTTATATTTTGCACATTTAGGCCTTCTTCACAGAAATCGCTCTAAACACAGTGCTGCAATTAGCAATGCGGAAGTCACATTTGTGTTCCCGCAGTGGACTAAAGTTACAAGCATTCAAGACGAACGGCGTTTTCAAGAACTTTGTCCTTCTTTTCACTTAGTGAATTTAGTCACTGTAAACAAAGAAAGCATTCTGGAAAATTTCCTTTCTTTTGGCAGCTCACAATCTAGTTCCACTTCTCTGCGATAAATGCATCTGCGCTGCTAATTTCAGCGCTGTGCTGTGGGCCAGAAAAAGGCACAAGTGTGACAAAAAAAATTAACTGTGCTTTTATTTTTGAACTGTCTGCGAAGTTTGAGTTTTATCGCCACTACTCTTTCTGCGCAGGGCTTGACTGAAGTTTTCATAAAGTAGTTTTAATATACCATTGGTAGAGAATATTTTATTATTGCAAATTTTTAATTTTCACCCTTGAAGAGTAGTAACTAGTCCCAGTCAATCCAAAGGCCTTCACTGCGGCGTCTGTACTAGCCCATTTGCTGCTTGGGGACGTTAAACTCCAGATAACATGGCAATGTTTTGCTCTTTTCCTCACATTTATTAAGAACTGGACGTTCGCTAGCGCGCTTGTGAAATACAAAATATTATAATCTGCAGTCTGGTCAATGAAAGGAAAAAATCAAAATACAGAGAACGTAAAATATGAAGAATGACACCTAATAAGGCAGCTTCTAGTAATTTTTATCCCAGGTCAGCCTGTTTAATGCATATATACGGTTATTTTTAGCTCGTACGTTACGTTCCCAGTTGTTCTAGTTTTCGTTACCTCGACTGCCTCAACGTCCTATATTCTGTTTGTTTTTATTGGAGAGCTGAATGTCACATTTTTTTCTCCCTGGTAATAACTCTTTCCTTAAGCGAAAAACATTACTGGCGATCCCGTTTGAGAGGGAATTGTGAGCCCGAAATTTTCGCGAGAATACAGAAGCAGGCTTGCTTAGTTAAACGGACATATATTATATTGAACATATCCATCTTCCAGTATTATCACCCCCATGCTGTTGAATTTTCACTTAACTAGAAAAATGAGCTTTCATGGTCTCTTCCTTGACCCACCGCAATGTCAACCAAAACTTTTCGCACTGTGAAATCCACCGCCGAAGCCTTTTTGTTTAGGTGCATTTAACTTCCCGTGAGGAGGCACGGCTGACGCGCGCTTCGATTTCCTGTTTTAAATTCTTTCTAGATCGCAAAGATCTCTCTCGGAAACTTCGCAGAGATCCTTCTAGCAACGAACCTGCATGCATTGCATGCGACCCCCCCCCCCCCCCCCCCCCCCGCCTCTTTCCATCTCGAGTCTGGATTCTTCTCTCTGAAGGAATTGCTTGTTTCAAAAGCATGCAATACACCCTTCGAAAAGACAGTGCAAAGTGAATCTATAGTAATTCTCTGCCAAACTGTTTCACTTCCTTTCTTCACAACGGTCTACAAATATATGTAAATAACCTGAGGCGTTGTTTTGCTGAAATTACTAAAGAGCCGGAATAAGGAAGTTCGTTTAAATAACTGCTGACGCAACACCTGTAACGAATAGTAGCGAAGTTGGTACGCACAATGGTAATGAGATACGTAATGGAGAACAGAATTTCTCCTCGGTTCCCTCTGACGATGTTTAGGAAGACCTGGTGCAGTGAGTGCCTGCGAGCCCTTTGCATTTGAGACGTCCGTAAGAAAATCTCTCAATCTAACGACATCTTTTCGTTGTCCTCCAGCTGGATTTATCATTGTAGACGGGCCTGCATGCATTAGATCTTTCCATGTGCTGAAATATCTTCTGTTCCATGAATGTACAGTCCTACTGCAACTTCTTTTGCCCCTGCAACCGTTTCGGACCTGAAGATCTCATGGATGACGACGCATTAGTATGATATTCCGACGCAGTCCCTAACGCTAAGCTCGATGCTTGTTCGTAGAGGCAGCGAACAGTTCCAGTTTGGGTTAGGGTGCTGACGCACGCTGCTACTCGTCTCCTCGTCAGAACAATATCCCAAGATTGCTTCAATATCCGCCGGAACTAAGAGAGAATGCGGGCCGGATGAGATTAGCAAGGAAACAACAACGCGGCCGAGGCACAAATCTGCCTGTCTCAGCAAGCGTGCAGGCTTAAGGTTTCTACTTGGGCGAACACAAGCGCGATCCTGGGCCTCTTTGCAATCGAGGGCGCGTAATCTCTATGCAAGGCAGGCCCTTGGAAGCGGTCGCGGGAGAACAAATAGGATATCTGAGTGGAAACCACTTCAACCGAAACCTACCTGATTGCAAGTATGTAAGCGCGCGGCAGTAAATACGTGGGTGTTCGTTTCCGACAACAATCCCTGGAAGAACAATGCCAGGCTCACTTTTAAGAATAATATGAATGTCTTGCAGTTTCTAGGAACCGTGCCCTTATTTTGAGCCCGAAGGAACGTCAGGCGTACCTAACAACACGCTCAAGGATGACGAAATCGTTAAATAGGGAAACGTAGAAAGCTGAAAGGGAGCATGGTAGCAAACA
Source organism: Amblyomma mixtum (assembly GCF_055824585.1). NCBI lineage: Eukaryota > Metazoa > Arthropoda > Arachnida > Ixodida > Ixodidae > Amblyomma > Amblyomma mixtum. The sequence goes on along the minus strand of NC_143016.1, from coordinate 84,788,303 downwards.
CGAGTACGAGGTGCCACAAATAGCTTTAATGAGATTAGAGGACACTGCGAAAACACTGAGACTGCATGTTTTTTCTGATGGTTTCCTCCCGGTCTATGCTTTTTTTTTTTACCTCGTTTTCTCCCCATTCCTTGGCGATAATCTCTTCCCCCTTTATTTGCTTCTTCAGTTTAAAGTACTGAAACAAGCTTAGGTTCTGGAGGGCAAAATTCAACAACGAAGGCTTGCGAGATGTACAGGCGCGGCCATAAGTAAACGGAGCACGCTATTGAGTTCGAAGTGCAATCATGCTTTCTCAATTGGTAATGAAGAAGCGTTGTTTGTCTACAAGAAAGCCCACCAACCTCCTCTACCAGCATGTGCGTACCACTGCTGGAAATTTCAATTAGGTGACGCGTGAAAAATATTTGGAGACAGTTGTGCGCTCCGTTTACTTTTGTCCGCGCCTGTACAATAAAGAATGCGTCTTCCTTTCGCGTATTTACTGCCGAATTACAGGTCGATCAAGAAAGCTCGCTTTCGCACCGGTATTCTGCGGAGCATATATCTTATTACTCTCAAGGCGGTTCCGGAGTATGCGTACTCCACCTCAAACGCAGTGTCTTTCACTAAGCTGGCACATAAAAAAACAACGGTTTTGAGCATTCCAAGAAATATTTCTGTTCTGTTTCTGATTTACCGAAGGAACCTACGGCTAAGGTAGAAAAGAAAAAATTAGAAGGGATACTTAAGCTCCACATTAGGGGTATGACGCGATTGCGTAATCTGTTACTGTGCTTATATGCAGAATTGGTCACTCTCTACTGAATATTCATCAATCCCTGGGAGTCTTCATACCATTCCCGAGGCAGTGATGCAGCTGTTAAGCAATGCGCAAGCAATGCGCTCTAATGCCTTCTATCTCCAATATGTCTCCCCTTTAGGCACAGGAAGCATGAATTGTTTGTTTTCCTGTCCGGTATATCCGATTAGCATCAAGGCGCACTAAGCTGATACAGACCCAGCACGACTAGCTTGTGAGGCAAGATCCGGATGAATGGTTCCGGCATCCTGCTCTTACTCGGCGGTGTCATGAAACTTTCCTATACAGGATGAGACGGCTTTCCGCTGCCTGAACAAAAAATAGGCTGCAAAGACCATCTCAACCGTCCATCGGGCAGATCTCCGGAGAGCATTACGCATTCTCCGCACCAGCTTAGAATATAGGAACCCAGGAGCCTTCCAGTCACTGCAGTTTTTTACACTTCTTACTGGGCATCCGCATTTAGCCATAAGAATCGCTAAGCTTGTGATGATGTTGCAACTGCTTGGTGTATTTCTGGTGCTTTCCTCAGAACACTGTACAGGGTGAAAGCTTGATCATTGTTGCAATTGTTGCGTCAGGTTGGCAACCTCACATGCCCTGTACAAAGGGACGTGCAAGGCACCTGCCTGCATTGTCCGATAATTTGAACTGTAGTGTTTGGATAGCTCACTGAACCACTACGCCAGCATCAACATGATCCCTTTGCCTCATCTTCGGTTATTCTACGCCCTCACATTGGACACATGGTCTTGTGCCTGACCACCTGGTCTTTCTTCATTGAAAGACCTCTATTTTTTGTAAAAAAAAAAAGCCTTTGTTGTAATTCCTGCTTATTCTCCGACAGCAGCAAGACTAACAGAGCTGAAGCCTGTCTCAAAAAAGTCATACGGTCAAGGCAGAACTTTAGATTTTTGTTTTTTTCTCCTTCAGGTCTCCAGCTACCACACCGCAAAAGGCAGCACATAAGATTACCCTTTGAACATCAAGGTGTTCACCGCTGCTTTTTGAAATCGACGCCGAGAGATGTGTTGGCAGACGGGTAATTCGTGAGATGAAATATCAGGACCTTGAGGAACTTTAGTGCCGGTCGCGCATGGCAACATCAGTATGCATTAGCCGATTAGGCGCCTAGTTTCAGGTCCTCTAAGATAGTGGTAGGCCGGAAAGGTGTAGCACTGCCACTGGATTGAAATCACTATTTTAGGTGACGTAAAAATTCTAATTAATGTACGATAGATGGCAGCAGGAAACACGAACCTGCACTTTGTATTTTTTCGGAGCCGCCGCATTGGCTCAGTTACGGCGATCGGCTGCTGACCCAAAAGACGCGGGTTCAATCCCGGCCGTGGCGATCAAATTTTGATGGAGGCGAAATTCTAAAGGCTCACACACTGTGCGATATCAGTGCACGTTAAATAACCCCACTTGGTCGAAATTTCTGGCGCCTTTCATACGGCTTCTCTGATAGTCTGAGCGCTCTGAAACGTTCAACCCCTATAAGCCATAAACTTTTTTTATCAAGCGATAATCTTCAGGGCGCCAATATTTTTTTTCATGTCATTAATCTATTTCTTCCGCTTACATTGGTGTTCACTTAAAAAAGAAAAGGCAGAAATCACCTATATGTTACTCTACACTAAACACCTTCCGAATGTCATTCCTGCGTATTATTCCCAGAACAGCAAATCTTCCGTCGTTGACATAATGAGACCGTCTGTAGTCTATTTACTTTCCGGTTAGGGTTACAAGCGTGTTGTCAATTTATCTGAGGTGTATTCAAAGCATATGACTTACTCCGTGCAGACAGCTCCACTTTCCACCATTTCATGTATAGCGATGTAATTCGATTTTCGGGCCACTGAAAACAGCCTACGGGAATCCAGAATCCAATAACGCTGCGTCAACGTTTGCGCCTAGATTTCGCGAATGTATGTGGAATATGCAGCGCGCTCTTTCCTTAAACAAAGGCTTATCGTGAGAGCTAGGTCCTGAGGTCTTAATATCATATGCGGTTTAGGAGAGTAAAAGTTCGGTCTCTAGTTGTTCCTGCCATTGACTGGGGTGCTTTTAGTGGGCTTTAGTCACATTCTTTTTAGTTATTTTGGTGTTTGCGTCAATCTTGGCTATTTTAGTCTTTATTATCATCCTTACATTTACAACTTCTTACCACCGCTGCCATTTTCTCGTGCTCACTCTATTTCAGATTTCTTCTTTTGTTCTTTTTATTTTGCTGTTTATTTTTCCTTCGCCAATTCCTAAACCAGAGCAGGCACTTATGAGGAAGACAGCAAATTTAGACCATAATAGACAGCCTATTTTTTGTTCTTTTCTTTTACTTATACTTTCTTTCAGTGCGACTGACGCCAGGAAAAAAATCGCTCATAACGAAGTTTGGCCACCAGTCCGCATTCCCTGGTCTTGATTGAGAGGAAAACAGCGCTGAAATCTCGGAGCCACTGGATTTGCTATTTTCGGCGCTACCTAAATAAGCAGCGCACAAACCCGCACGAAACCAAACGTACAAAGAAAAAAACTTTTCATTGTGCATGCCTAAGATCTGACTTGACATTCTAAAGGAGTCCGTGTAAGCAAGAAAATTAAATAAAGAATCAGAAACGCAAATACGGGTGGCTTCACAATCGGTGACTTCAAAAACAGCAAACAGTCTGGAAATTCTCTTCACCCACTGGGGCGACGGTTGAGCGAATTCGCTTTTTATTTATTTTTGTCGATAAAAACAATCCCCCGAGTTTACCTTTTGGTTACAACGTAAGCATTTTGATGAAGCCAAACACAAATCCATTCGTGTTGTGAGATTATGCTGGGTGTTAAAGAACTCCAGGTGCACTTCAAAGAGGCCCGCTGAAGGTTATCGGAAGGTTGAGCTGTCGACTTTTTAGCCCCGTTTCTTGAAGACTGCTTTCATCATCAAGCCACTACTCTCAATGCCCGACAAAGGCATCTCCCATAGCTCTCCAATTAACCCTGTCCTGTTCCTGCCGCCGCCAGCTCATCGTCGCAAACCTTTTTAATTTCATCCGCTCACCTAATTTTCTGCCGTCACCTAGTGCGCTTGCCTGCTCTTGAAATCCAGTCATTTGCCGTTAAGGACCACTGGGACCTAAATCAAGCACGAGGACTTTATTTGGAATGCGAAGTAATGGACTTTGTGGTTCCTGTATGGCCATACAGGTCGTAGAATATTTTGTGTTTTAATAATGCTGTTACCGTTTTATTCAAATAAATACACAGCTTTAATCTAGCTCACATAAGCGACGGTTCGCTTTCTGTTTCAGGACAAAAATGCTGAATAAAGTTGATTGATTGATTGATTGATTGATTGATTGATTGATTGATTGATTGATTGATTGATTGATTGATTGATTGATTGATTGATTGATTGATTGATTGATTGATTGATTGATTGATTGATTGATTGATTGATTGATTGATTGATTGAGCAGACCAGCGGCGATGCAGAGCAACTTTAACAACTGGCCACTGTGACAAAATAGCAGATCATGTCAAAGAGCACACATGTGTGTAGGTAGGTGTAGGTGTGATCATGCGTAAAACACTTTCCGAAAAAAATAACCTGACAAGATGGTTCTTCTCAAGAGAATAATCGTCTCGAAGAATTCTCATTTCGAGCCGATAGTGTCGCATCTCAGCGACGATTTTCTGCAGCGGAAATGAGGTGACATCCTGTGTGGGCGCTGTCTTTCTGATGGGTTGAGCGTTCAGTTTGAACGCAGTTCCTTTATACTCGCGAAATCGATCCAGAAGATCAGGTCTCTGAGTGCTATTTTAAGCTTGTTGCATGCTATAGAAACTGAAAAGAAGTTGGAAAATTGAATAAACACCAATAAGAATAACGGTATGGGTGAGACTATAACATTTGCGAGAAGCTTTCGTGGGTGCAAACGCTGTTGTTCGAACCACACCAAGAGGGCAGAGCAAAAAAAATAATAATAAAAGGCGGTCGACACGCCCAGCTTGCTCAAAAATGTGACGAGAAAAGAGGGGAGGTTGGGGATGGGGAGAGGCAGGTCAGTCTTCCAATTCTACGAACAAGGAAACATCGGGGAGCTTTCTTTGTTTAGTTGGACACCCCTGCCCTGTCTGCGGTGCGTGCACGGAGGAACGAAGCCGTAAAAAGGCGCGGCCGTGGGCTGCCTCGGCAAAGCTTCCGCTGCGTGTTGCCAGGCGCTGTTCCGATTAGTAGCGGCCAATCTCAGTACTGAGTGAGTGAAATGGGCTAGGGAAACATGCTAGCGTCTGATCTTTTTATTTAGATTTTTAAGCCGAATAACTTTCGTTTGCATGCTCGATTTCGATTATTCTTTTGGTACTTGTCTACGGAATACACAAGGAATACTTTTAATCAGATTAATCGGCACCGATAGGAACATCGCGGAACCATTTAGCGACCATCCGTTATCTTGCTTTCGCATTACATGCCCTGCCCAAGCCCACTTCTTCCTGATATCGACACGGATGTCATTAACTCGCGTTTGGTTCCTCACCCACTGTCCTTTTTTCCTGTATTTTAATGTTACATCATTCATTTCCTTAGCTCGCTGCGTTCTCCTCAATTTATTTGAACCCTATTCGTTAGCCTGCGCATTTGTGTCCCTTTAGTGAGACTAACTTGTAGGCATTTTTTGCGCCATTCCCACCTTCAATGATTGCAGCGTCGGAGCCGCCGTCCGAAGTAGCGCCATTGGAGGGAAATAATAGGTCTTCTTTAATATTTGTCTGCAATATTCTTTATATGAATTTGTGTGTCCTGCGCGATGGCTAATTGGCTCTGTATCCGAATGTTGAGCCCAAGGTCGTGCACTCGAATCTCCACTGCTGCGGCCGAGTATTGGCGAAGGCGAGCTGTAAAAGACACGCATGTGCTGTGCCTTATTAGAGCAGGTTAAGGAATCCCAAGTGTTCGAAATCAATGAGCAGCGCTCTACTACAGCCTCTCCATAACAAACATGCATCTCTGACTTTCCAGTTGCGTACAGTACGTAGGCACCGGGTGTATCTAACTCAGGTGGAACGCTATCAGTCTCCGGCTTTTTTAGGTGCTTTTTCGTTTGTATTGCAGAAACGCCGTCTCCCTTCCTACGGCGATCGAACTGGATCCTTCTGGGCATCCGACAAATCAGGCGGCTTTATCCTCGAGCTCGTCGAAGAAGTAGTGCAGCCTCTTGTCGACTCCAAAATCGATGACACCACCCGGTACTTCAGTGACGCCATCATTGAAGATGGCATTAAGGCCTACCTAAGCCGGAAGACCAGAAGAACACTACTGATAGGCGGATAGTCATCAAGTGAGTCCAATTTGAAAAAAAAAATGGCCACTCACCGACGCACACAATCCTCGTCCTTCCTGTGCAGCCAACCGACAACATGACGCGGCTCAACAGGAAAGTCGTCTTCGAGGTGCTTGAGGCCCTCGTACTTCTTGAAATTAAAGATGTTGGGGTGAATACGCGAAAAAACATGGTTGCAGCTGACGTCCACCATGCGGCTGCGTTGGAATGACTACTAGCTATAACTCATTTCGGCGGTTTGTCAGTCCGTAGAGTTATCCAGCTCGGCAGGGCACAAGTCTCTTCCGGTGTAATCTATATGTCGACGAGGTTATCACTAAAGATGATTTGCCCATACTTGTGAGGCCAGCGAACGAAAGCACAGTAATTCTACGTGTATCAAGTCTGGGCAGTTCTCGCTGGGTGAAGATTCTGTTCCAAGGCGGCGACTACCCGTCACATGTGAAGGTAGGTATCTTCCCTCTTTCAGTGCCGCCTTTTATGCCAAAGCCCCCCCCCCCCCCCCCCCCCCCAATGTAACTAATTTTTGAAACTGGGTCATATGAGCATTGCCTGCGACAACGCGAGAGTGTGCTCTCGTTGTGCCCGAGCACACAGCACTAAGTCCTGTAATGCACAAGTACATAAGTGTTCCAACTCAACGGGCCCCATGAAGCCTCGTCTATGGATTTCTCGCGCATAAGGGACGAGCGTGCCATCATAAATCAAATGGTACAGGACAACTCTACGCACAGCGACGCTGCTACGGCTGCTCGAAAAAGACGCACTTGCCTTAAAAGAATTCTAGAAAGGCTGCTACCAAAAGCAGCCTCACTGACACGCCCATGGCACCTCCTTTACAACACCCTTCCGTGCCACCGCGTCCAAGTATGTCCAGTAGCGAACTGTCCTCAAAGATGATCAGATCTCGAGGTGTGCGGATGCTTGGCCGGCGTTTCCACCATTATGTACTACTGGGCCTCCTCAGCGTAAGCTCCCACTGTCAAACCTAAAAGTAGCTACAGAACGGGCTCCCAGAGAAAGATCTTGAAGCCTTCGTGATCCTCAGGACGGTGGCCAACGCCATTCGCCTTTTGCTACAGGCTCTGCAGAGCAACTGACCTCAGCGGCTGCGGAGCAAGTGACCAAGGTAGGGGTCAGACCTGTGACTCAACGGAGGGTGCTTAGAATCTCTGGCTCCGGACAGGCCACCATCCTAAACTAAACCTGGCAACGTTTAACGCTAAAACCTTATTCAGTGAGGCTAGCCTATAGCAGTACTGTTCGAGGAACTAGCGGGTATAAAATGGGATGTCATAGGGCTTAGCGTGGTTAAGAGGACAAATGAGGCGTTTACAATACTAAGGGGCGGGCATGTACTGGGCTATCGTGGATTAGCAGACAGACGAGAACTAGGTGTGGGATTCCTCATCAATCAGGATATAGCTAGCAAGATAGAGGAGTTCTATAGTATTGACGAGATGGTGGCAGCTATCGTAATTACGCTTAATAAGAAGTGCAAGCTGAAGGTGGGGCAGGCCTACGCGCCGACATCCGGCCATGATGACCAGATTGTTGAAAGCCTCTATGAAAACGTGGAACCGGCGATTAGCAAAGTAAAATCACAGTACACTGTACTAATGGCCGACTTCGATGCGAAGGTAGGCAAGCAGCAAGCCGGACACCAGGCGGTAGGTGACTATGGGATAGGTTCCAGAAATAGAAGGAAGGTGTTATTAGTAGAGTTCACAGATAGAAATAATTTACGGACTACTTTCTTCCGAAAACGAAAGAGCAGGAAGTGGACATGGGGGAGCCCCAGTGGTGAGACTAAAAATAAAATAGACTTCATTCTATGCACTCACCCTGGCATCGTGGAGGATGTAGAGTCCTCGGAAAGGTTCGTTGTAGCACCACAGAATGGAAAGGTTTGGAATTAGCTTAGACCTGAAGAAAGAACGGAAGAAATTAGTGAAGCGGAAGCCCATTAACGAGTTAGCAATACGATGGAAAGTAGAGGCATTCAGAATATCGCTGCAGAACAGATATTCCGTTTTGCCTGAGGAAGACAATATTTATGTTCAAACAATGAGCGCTAATCACTCAGCTATCGTTAAAAAGTGCGCAGTAGAAGTAGGTAGTAGGATAATTCGATAAGGTACCTGCAAGCTATCTCAGGAGGTGAAAAATCTGATTAAGAATCGCCAAAGCCTGAAAGCGTCTATGGACAGAATAGAAATGGCAGACCTATGAAAGTTTATTTAAGCGGCAGGTAGCCGACCTAAGGGAGTAATCAGCTTTGTCCTTTGCCTTTGCCTTTGACTGCCCTTTGCCTGTCGCGGCCACCGTATCCCCACAAATTTCTTAATCTCATCCACCCACCTAACTTTCTGCCGCCCCCTGCTACGCTTGTCTTCTCTTGGAATCCGCTCCATTGCCCTCAAGGGCCAGCGGTTATCTTGTCTTCGCATTGCATGTTCTGCCCAAGCCCATTTCTTCCTCTTGATTTCGACTAGGATGTCATCAACGTGTGTTTGTTCCCTCCCCCACTGTGACCGCTTCCGGTCACTTAACACGTCACACCTATCATTTTTCTTTCCATAGCTCACTGCATTGTCCTTACGTTGAACCCTTTTCGTTAGACTCCACATTTCTGCCCCATAGGTGAGTACCCGTAAGATACAGCTGTTGCATACTTTTCTCTTCGAGGATATTGGTAAATGGTCATTCACGATCATAGAGAACCTAAGATCATGACCAAGCAGGGGCTCTTCAAGAACCCCAAAGTCAATTATGCTGACCTCTGCGTGGTTTGTAAATAAATATGAGCTTTACTTTGCTATGCATATACAGAAAACTTTAACAACCTATTTTGATGAGCGCATCTCACTTTACCACGCTCTTGCGGCACAAGAACTCCGCGGACACAAATGCGACCTCTAGCGCGTGCACCAGCTTTACGTCATGACGCAAGCTTGTAGACTTATGAATATTACCATCATACGCTGCTTACATCAGCCGGATACTAACGCCGGGCCTCGTAAACCTGCGCTTCGTACGACCACGGGTTCAACAGAAAGTATGGCGCAATCAACGATCTCGAGCTTTTTGTTCTAGGCATTGGGAAAGTGATATAACGAAAGTAGCATCAATGTACCTGTTCTAATAAGGGCCAATCAACAGGCATGTTTTGACATTTTTACGCAGTGCCGCAGGCCATCGACAGTAGTTGCATGAATGAAGAGCCAGAGAGTGTTTGTGTGCGTCGCTGCTTTCGTGAGGCAGCGCGCGACGCGGGCAGCATTCAACGCCGCCTGGCCTTCAAAAAAAGAAGTGTGCATTTTTCAGCGCGACCAAAAATTGCTCGCAGGGAAATCACTGGGCTTAAAGCGCCCTGCTGTTCCAGCCGCGGGCGTTTTCTCAACTACACCGCCACCCCTGATCACCAATGCACCCTTTCTGTTAAACTGCCGCCGCACCACCTGTAGGAGCTGTTGAGAACGTAAAACCGGGTTTTGCAGAACTTTTTCAACATGAAACTAGTACCTAAAAATCGGTTCAAATCTGATTTCAACAAGAAAATGTGCCTTCTGGGGAACGTATTGTGCATATTTTAGAGGGGTGTTTTCAGATACCTCATTCGCAACGTCAGTTAATTTGTGGAAAAGATAAAAAAAAAACGCTTCAGAAGTGAGGAGAAAACTCCCGGATACTGCCTTCGATTTATTTTCATCATTGTATGAGGCTCTCAATAAGATGACTAAATCCCCTTTCAAGGCTATCGAGCGCTTAAAATGGTCGCTGTGATGCCTAACGAATGCTCAAGCAGTGTGCCAACACAGGCTGGAAGGTTTCGCAAGTGCTTGTAATTGCTGCACCAGTGATAGTACATGCGATTAAATTGTTGTTACAAACGAGAAAAAAAGAAAAATAACATACGTGAGCTTTTAGCAGAAGCTACCATTACTAAGCATTTAAGAAATAATCGCAAAAAAAAAATATGGCACTCCTTTTTTGCTCAGAAACAGATCTTAGCCATTCTTTCTTGCTGGAGAAAATGATCCCGAAAATATTGAAACAATGCAATTTGTCGCCGAATTTCGGCTTAAAAATAATCGCCCAAATGTAGCTCCCCTGAATCCTGAAAACATGGAGCCCTAAAAGGGAGTGCCCTACTTATGCCCCGCTTTCATCAACGGGGCGTCAAAAACCACATAGCAATAGCGATGCCATGACAATGGCGCCGTTAATGCTTAAGTCGCCGAATATCATTGTATCATTCAAAGTCAATCGTTAATGCGATCGTGTCTTCCGCTTGACGTGTACGAAGAGATAATGATGCGAGTCGCAGTGGCTTCGCTTTACAATCGCTTTTTCGATTGCTCTTGCACTCGTTACGAGGCACCTCCTCTTTCTCACTGTAAAAGAGAAAGAAGGGGCGAGAAAATGCGTACTCTGCCATAGCGGGACGGCTATTTTGGGGAGCTTCAAATACCCGCTAACTATAGCTGCATTCTTTTTCATTCTCACTTCAGCATTGCATACCAAAAGGTAAAGACGCGCAAAAGCAACCCCTTCGTTCAGATGTGCGAAAATCCACGCAATGCTGTCAGTCGGGTTATCGATCACATGGGAGAGCAAACAACGACTCCATAAAAATAAAAGGACATTGTGGCTTTCAAGAATAGGCGCGACCAGATAGAACCTAAACTGAACGCACGCGTCATGCCTTGAAAAGTGAAAGTTGAAAACTCCTGGCACGCGTGTTGTTCGGTTCACCATCTTTCGGATTCGGATCACCATCTTTACGCGGCACTGCACTGTGCACTGCACTGCACGGTCGGCTTGCTGTGCATAACGTTTGAGTCCGCTTAGTGGACAGCGGTTCGGTTTTATGGAAGTTGTGAAAGAGCGAGTTCTTGCATGCGCCAGTCATGGCTGCTATGTTTGCCGTAGCGTCACCGTCCGCCTGCTTCGATGAGTGAAGCTGAGGTGTACGTGCATTAGAATTGCAAAACGCATTCCGAGCGATAAAACTCTAGGTGGCCCGTTCCCATCTTTCGCGCAAACCCGTTTAGTCATGCCACACACAAATAGCACAACCTTCGAACTGAATGCAAGTTCTCTGCCTTGAAAGCATTACGACCGTTGTGCTTTGAAGTACTAGGAAAATATTGACGCATGTCTTTTATCATCTGCAGTCACAGTCAATCTACATTCGACAGAACCTGCACAATGGCTGTTATAAACAACGTTATAAAGAACTGTAGACCATATATCATCGCAAATTGGAATTTTTTGTTTGACACTATACTGTCTCTACCTAAACGTTGAGTTCGTGCCCCGTTTTTATTAGAACATGTCGGCTTGGCCAGTTTCAGGCATCGCTGCTTCCCTGACGACATTGTGTGGGCTACATGCTGGCTTCAAGAACAGCCTCTTGGCTCTGGCACGGTGACGTACTTTGCGATTATCCTTCTTACTTACGACAGGAGTTTACATGCCCGAGCCTTGTTATTCAGTCCATCTTGGATGTCTTATGTAATGCAACCTATGCCATGCCCTGACTGAGCATTTTAGGTCTGCCCTACTGTCTGCACTGCACTGAGCATGCCTTGAAGAAGTACACCCTCATTTTTTCTTCTTTTGCGAATGGAGTCAGTCAAAATAAGAACACAAAACTAGCGTGTTGTTAAAATCAATAGAAAAGAGGTGACCTCCGTCCCTAATTTGTTATTTGACGAGAAAACAGCATATGACGATTACGAGAAGGCTTGCTGTTTCAATTCTTATTTTCAATCCGTCTTTACTGCCGCATACTCTGGTGAATTGCCTGAAACACAAGAAAAAGCCTATGAGAACATGCCCGCGGTTACTGTTACATATAACGGTGTTCTCAAGTTGCTTACTAACCTAAAAACAAATCAGCAAGCGGACCTGACACCATCCTGTCGTATGTATTGAAATCTTGCTCGCAAGAAATTGCGCACTTCTTGGTAGCCTTGTTTAATAAATCATTATACAGCACTTCTTTACCTGCGGAGTGGAAGGTAGCCAACGTCATTCCAGTCCACAAAAGTGGTCCCAAAAAGAAATGGCAAAACTATAGACCAATCTCTCTTACATGCATATGCTGCAAAACTATAAAACACATTATTTACAGCTCTGTGATGAAACATCTTCAAAACAATAATTTCTTGTCAAATGCAAAACATGGCTTCCGGCCTGGACTGTCGTGCACGACTCAACTGGTAGAATTTTCCCATGATCTCTTTTATTATTTTGATCTTGGTTTTCAGGTAGACTGCATCTTTTTCCATTTTCGGAAAGCATTTGATATAGTTCCTCATGCTTTGTTGTTATATAAATTATCTTCTCTCTGTATACACCCTACAGTAGTAAACTGGATTAGCGATTACTTATCTGGGCGAACTCAAAATGTTTTAATCAATAATACTAATTCATCAAATGTCACCGTAACCTCTGGCGTGCCCCAAGGGTCTGTTTTGGGGCTTTTGCTATTTATAGTCTTTACAAATGACATTGTTGAAAGGCTTGAATGTTAAGTGAGATTATATGCCGATGATTGTGTCATTTACAGAGGAATATACGAAATTATCATGATGTAAGCAGTATACAGAGTGATCTGAACAAAATTCATTGTTGGTGCACTAAATGGGGCATGTCTTTAAACAGCGTTAAATGTCAGTATGTGTCATTTGGCCGTAAGCGTCTTCCCGTGAGATCAGTTTATAATTTGGACGGGCTACCGCTTGAAAAGGTCCAACATTACAAGTACCTAGGGGTCTATTTTTCTGAAAATCTGATATGGAACCGACACATAGAATACTTAACCTTAAAGTCATCTAGAACTATAAACCTTATTAGACGAAATTTTCATAATGTCACAGAAGCAGGTAGGCAGGTTTGTATTTGCCACAACGTCCAAGCGCCAGCGGAAACGGCCCGGCCGGCTAACCGACTAGCGAGCGAGCTCACGGGCGAAGAAGAGCGCGCGCCAGCCCCCTCAGCGCGACTACTAGGCGGCGCCAGTAATGCGTTGCGGCATTGCCCCTCCCGGTGGAAAAAGCATCGTCCCGATGCTGCGTGGCGAGGTCAAGCAGAACCGTAGGCTTGACCTAGCGGGCGTGGAAGGGCTTCATCCGGACAACGTGTACGACTTCCGACTGTGTTTGCCGTCGGGACGTACGAACAGTTCCTTGCGGAGTCACTTCGTAGGTGACGTCGCTGAGTTTGCGCAGCACTTCGTACGGGCCGAAGTAGCGGCGCAGAAGCTTCTCGGAGCTACCCCGCTGGCGAACAGGAACCCACACCCAGACTTTATCGCCAGGGTTGTAAATTACCTCCCTGTGACGAAGGTTATAGCGTTGAGCTTCTTTAACCTGCCGGAGTAATGCCGCAACGCATTACTGGCGCCGCCTAGTAGTCGCGCTCAGAGGGCTGGCGCAGGGGTACGCAACGCGTCGCTGTAGGACATGACGTGCGGCGCAGGCGGCTGGGGGGATGGCATTGATGGCACTGCTTGCCGGAGCTCTTCACGTATAACATCCGAGATGCCTCCAACACGCGGGTGTTGCTCGAGAAAGGGCAGCTTTTGCAGTTCTTCACGTACGATGCTTCGGACAAGCTCGCGAAGGGCGCTACTCTCGTTGCCGTTCATCGGCAAGCGGAAGTCCACAGCAGTGATGTTCGCAGAACGATCAAACTGTACGAACCGCTGTTGTAGGGCACGCTCCATACTTGTCGCCTCCTTCTTAAAATCAGCCACAGTACATGGAGGGTCACGTACAAGGCGGACAAAGATCTGTTCTTTAACGCCACGCATAAGATGGCGCACCTTCTTTGCCTCCGACATGGACGGATCCGCGCGGTTGAAAAGCCGAGTCATTTCTTCCACAAACATGGCGACGCTCTCATTGGGCCGCTGCGCTCGGGATTGTAGAGCCAGTTCAGCCATCTCTTTTCTTGCGTCGTTGCCGAATGTGCTGAGCAGCTTTTGCCGGCAATCTTGCCAGGTGGTGATGGTAGCCTCGTGGTTTTCGAACCACATCTTGGCGGCGTCTTCAAGTGAAAAACAAATGTTCCGCAACTTTCGCTCCTCGTCCCACGCATTAAACGCAGCGACCCGGTCGTAGTTGGTCAACCAGTCCTCAACATCCTCAAATTTGTCGCCATGGAACGGCGTGGGCATACGCGGAGCAGGGAAGAACAGCGGGTGGGCACTTACTGGAAGGTGAACGGGCTGGCTTGCCTCTGTAGTCGTCATGGTTCGCGGTAAGGAAAGAAGGGGACCACACTCGGGAGCTAAGCCTCTCAAGCGGCGGCTGGCCTTGGGCACAGGTGTGTCCACGGTGTCCCTTAGCAAAAACTAATACGTTTGGAATATACGGTGGGCTATTTAAATTGTATTTTAAACATATTTTGTATTCATGAATACACTAAAAATATGTAGGAAATACGTTCCTGAAATTTCATGCTTGGTATTCGAAATATATTTTTAAAATGTGCCAAAAATACCTCACTTAAAGCATACTTCGAGCACTTTTCAAATACGTGAAAAATATGTATGCAGTTTTAGCATCTTGTCAGTGTATTAAAAGTGTATTTTCGGAAATATGAAATTAATTCATCGAAAGTATACTTCAATTCTAGAAAACGGGCAGCCCTTGTAAACGTATATGTATGTAGTTTTGGCATCTTGTCAGTGTATTTATTTATTTATTTATTTATTTAAAATACCTTACAGGCCCCATAGGGGCATTGTGTAAGGGGGGTTACAGAGTAAGCAGCAAAACATGAAACAGGAACAACTGTAGTAATGAAAGGCCACAAAGGTACACTTAAGGAAATAACATGAGTAAAACTTAACGTAAGGCATTAGTACTAGAAAGTAAAAAAAAAAGAAAAAAAGAAAAACGCAAAAAACGCAAAAAATGACCATATCAGGGAGTACAATTCGTGAAGTGATATTCAGGGAAAAAGACGCAAAAAAGCAATAATATATACAAGGCATACAAGTGAACACACGACGCAGCATAAAATAGCAATTCACAAGAGCGAGGTAGCAATGAAAAAAGAAAATCACAAGAAGTTCAAAGCAGATTGCCAAGTGTAAGAGACAAGAAAAAGTGATTTGTAAGTGCTATTATGAAAAATGCTCGTGTAGGAGATGACGAAATTTTTCTTGATCTGACTCGGAAGCAATGTGATCAGGCAGATTGTTCCACAAGCGAATGGCGGTAGGGAGTGCGTAGAAGTTAAAAGCATGTGTTGTACCGTACATGCGCGCAAAACTTAAGTGGTTATTTAATCGACGAGACGTGTTCGAGGCGGTCTGGGTATGAAGTGTGGATTGTGTGGCATTATAAACATATTTGTGAAACAAGGATAACAGAGCGATATTACGGCGAAGAACTAAAGGCTGTATGGAATGATCGAGTTTCATTTGCGTTACGCTGGAGTGATGGCTATAATTACGTGAAATGAAACGGGCAGCTCGGTTCTGGACTGATTCAAGCATGTCGGTTAAGTATGTAGGATGTGGGGACCAAATGGATGATGCATATTCGAGCTGTGGACGAAAAAATGTCTGATAGGCCAATTTTCGGATGTTGTAAGGTGAATTACCCAGATTACGACGTAGGTAACCTAATGTCCTTGAAGCTTTTGCGCAAACGGCTGCAATATGGTCTGTCCAGGAGAGGTTTTCGGTTAGTTGAACACCCAAATATTTATACGATACTGTATGTAACAATTCTTTATTATTGACGTTGTATAAAAAATGTGAGTTATCACGCTTACGACTAAAAGAAATTACCTGACATTTTGACACATTTAAAGCCATTAACCAGGTGTTACACCAACTATGAATTAGGCTAAGGTCATTTTGAAGGGCCAGGTGGTCGTCAGTACTGTTAATTGATCTGTAAATAATGCAGTCATCAGCGAAAATACGTAAGCGAGAAGAAACATTAAGTGGCAAATCATTTATGTAAATTAGGAAGAGTAAAGGGCCCAAAACGCTGCCCTGAAACACACCAGAAGTAACGTAAGTAGGAGACGAAGCAATATTATTAACTACTGTGAACTGTTGACGATTCGAAAGAAAATTTCGAAGCCATGTTAGGGTGAAGGAGTCAAATCGAAGTGCAGTTAATTTAGCAATAAGGCGACAATGAGCTACACGATCAAAGGCTTTGGAAAAGTCAAGGAAAATGCAATCGGTCTGCTGGTTATTATTCATGTTAAGGTGCAGGTCAGTCGTGAATTCGAGTAACTGTGTCTCACATGATAATCCTTTCCTGAAACCATGTTGATGGCGAAAAAAGAAATTATTGGACTCGAGGTGATTATAAATATGAGAAGCAATTATATGTTCCAGCATCTTGCAGCAAATGCAGGTCAATGAAATTGGACGGTAATTTTCCGGGGAGTGTTTATTCCCAGTTTTAAATATGGGTATGATTTTTGCCATTTTCCAGTCATTAGGCAGCTGTCCCGATGACAAAGACTGCTTGAATATATGGTACAGAATGTTACTGGATATAGAAATGGTATTTTTTAATATCTTGGAACTAATATTGTCAATACCAGATGAAGTAGAAATCTTCAAATTATTAATAAGACATGCAATTCCCTCAACCGAGATTTCAATACTTTCCATGAATGGCCAGTCATAGTCAGCAACATCAGGTACATTGGTATGATCCTCGCGGCTGAAAATCGATGAAAAAAACGTATTAAACGCAGAGGGGCACTCATTGTCAGGGAGGGGAGTATTTGTATCGCTATGCAAGGCTATCTTGTTAGAGTCACGGTCAGGTGATATAATTCGCCAAAACTTTTTCGGATTCGAATTTAAGAGAGAAGGTAAATCTGTGGAGAAATATTTATGTTTGGCTGCAGCTAAGGCAGAACAGTACGTTTTTAAGCAAAGGCTGTACCTTTCCCACGAAGGAGCATTATTGACGCGTTTAGCGGTATTGTACCGACGTTTCTTTTTATTCCTGAGCTTACGTAGGGCATTAGTAAACCAAGGATTTGTTTTGTCATTTGCTATCGAGATCAACGGGATATATTTGTTAATTAGAGAAGACATTTTATTCTTGAAACATACCCAGTTATCTTCCACCGAGCGATTATAAAAAGAAGGAAGTAGCGTGCGGTTGAAAAATACTTCAAGTTCATTGTTTATTTTAGAGTAGTTTGCTTTGTTATAATCACGTATTATTTTCTTTGAGATCCCTGAAAAGGGTAGTGGAACACTAATTGTAACCTGAAGTAGATCGTGATCACTAAAGCCGTTTAGGTGAACTACGGATTCAACGGTTTCGGGGGAGTTGGTGAGTATAAGGTCTAGAATGTTAGTACCACGGGTTGGTTTGTTAACGACCTGGAACAGGTTAAGATCTAAAGTTAAGTTAAGAAAATCCACAGATGTTCGACAAGATGATGATAGATTACGCCAATTTATGAGCGGAAAGTTAAAATCACCGAATAAGTAAACTGAATGCGCAGGACAGAGCTGGAGGGCTGTGGATATGCTATTGCGTAGTTCTGTAACGAAAGAAGTGCTGTAGTCAGGTGGACGGTAACAGGCACCTACCAGTAGTTTGGTCGAATTTATTAATACTTCAACCCACACAATCTCAAGAGATGAGTTCGAGTCGATAATAAGTGAAGATAATGATTTTTTAACACCAAGAAGAACGCCCCCGCCTCTCTTGCTAGTTCGATCTTTGCGGTAAATATTATAAGAATGGTTATCAGGAAGAATTTCGTCGTCTGTAATGTCAGGATTTAGCCATGTTTCGGTAAGAACAAGAATATTAGATTCGTTATCGTCAAGCAGAGAGCAAATTAATTCGCGCTTGGGCATGATGCTTCGTATGTTTGCGTAAGATAGTGTCAACAAAGACCCATTGATTGGTAGCTTTGACTGTGGAAGAGCCCGTGAGCAAGTGCTTATGTCTAGCTATCTTTGCGACATGACAACGGTATCAGTGTTTTTGTCGTACGTGTAAGTCTGATTACTTATAAGCAGCCGATCAACTGACAGTTTAAAAGGAATTTTTTGAGGTTTGGCGAAGTCAAGCAGCTTCCTTCTAGCTTGTCGCGTAGCCGGGGAGAAATCTTCACCGATTGAATATTTTGAGCCTTTTAATTTGTGTGCAGATGACAAGATGCGTTGCTTGTCTTTAAAGAAAGTTAGTTTAGCTATTATAGGTCTGTTCTTTCCTTCTTGGTATTTCCCAAGCCTATGTACGCGTTCGAATTGCGAACTTGTTGTTGCAGTTTGCAGTTTTTCAGAGCAGAATTTTATGACTTCCTTTTCAGGGGTAGCCCTGTCCTCTCCAGGGTCATCTTCTATACCGAAAAACAGCAAATTACTTCGTCTGAGCCTGTTTTCTGCGTCCTCACATCTTGAAGTTATTGTTTGCAGCTGATCTGTGACATCACGTAAAGTTCTGCTTCCTTTTCCGTTCACGCTCGAATTTGCAGCGCTTTCTGAGGGAGTGGCCAACTCAAGCGCCGCAACTTTGGCTTTTAGAATGATGAGTTCATTGTCAGTGGCAGCTTGTTTGTCCTTTGCGCTTTTTAATTCTGCCAAGAGCGCCTCCTGTGCGGCCTCTAGTTTCTGTATCGACTCAAGAGCCGAGGCAAACGCATCTGCCTCAGCTTTTGACATGGGACCTGGGTTCGTCTCAACGTCGCCAGAAAGCAAGAGGAGCAACTCAAGCATTGCAGAGTAGAGGGAACACAGGAGTAAATTAGAACGCTTGAAGAGATCAATCCACTCAAGAGGGCACGACACCGCGATCAAACAGCAGTTGTTACTCTTAATGCATGAAGCACACCGTACGTAACTAACCTGCAATAGCAGTAGCTGAGTACGCTGCATACTCGATGCGGTGCCGTGCCCGAAGTGCCGTGCCCGAAAAGTGAACTTTCGTAAATATGAAATTAATTCATCCGAAATATACTTCAATTCTAACAAACGGGCAGTCCTTTTAAACGTCTTTGCACACTTCTAGCTGCCGTTGAACAGTCGAGTGCTCGAAATCGCGTTTCAGGAAATGGCATTTGCGTGTCGTCAATGTATTTGAAGTGTACTTCCGTAAATACGCAATTAATTCGTCCAAAGAACACTGAAATTCTAGCAAATTGGCAGTCCGCATTAGCATGTTTGCAGCGCACTACAAGCTGTTGTTGAACAATCTAATGCTCAAAATCGAGTTTCGGGATCGCATTTTGGTGGGGAGACCGGTTCTGACCTTTGACCGAGTCGGACGTGTTTTTTGACGCTCCTTCGACTTCGGCCGGGCCTAGCTACGCCGTGCAGCAACCGGGTTGGGCCCGCATCGCATGCACGTACGACCCGCAGGCAACGGACCTGGACCTAGGATAGCCACCTCCCGTGGCCCCCCGGCCATGGAGCCCCACCAGGAGGCCCGCGGCCGCGAAATGCGCAAGCCTAGGACTGTGCCGGACGGACCTCGTTCGCAGAGCGCACGCCGCGACCGGTCTATCGAATCATCTCCGCTGCTAGAGAGGTGGATAGAGTGCGTGCAACGCGCAACACAGCGCGCTGCCCTGACTCCGGAGACGGCGAAGGCAACGTTACGCACCTTGGCCCTTCCGCCACGTGCTGCTGCGATGGCGGCGCGCGCGGACCAACACGTGGGAGCCGCCATTGCCAGCCCGGTCCTGCAGCCACCACTCGGCGGCGGCTACATTCCAGCAGCGGTGGAAGCAGCTGTAGAAGAGCCAGAGGGGGACGACGCCATGGATCAAAGCATCCATCGCAAGCGGCGCCGTTCCACCCACTCTGAAGAGGGGGAGGGGAACAAAGGCAGCGGGGGCGAGGAATCTGCTGCTAAGCGCGAAGCGCTGCAGCTAACTGCACCTGTCTCACCTCCCCCTCCGCGTCCTGAGGGAGCGACCACAGGACAAAGAGCCAGGGAGGTGACAGCCGACAATGGCGTGTCTGCCAGTGCTGGCTGCTTTCCACCTGCTCTCACCGGAACGCAAGCCCCCACCCCGAGGGACCAGCTGCCGGTGACGACATCGGCTGACGCGGCGCAGAAGCCAGCAAACCCAGCACGTGACCCAGAGGCCGCAGCTGCGGCTCTCAGACGGAGCGCGGCGCACGCTGCCAGCGTGCCTGACAGCAACGAACGCCACGCCCCCCTGGCATCCTCATGCTCACTGGAGACCGCCAGCCTGATCCCCTGGCGACAGGCTTCAACCCGAGCACAGCGAAGGCGTAAGGCTGCCCTGCAGAGAGCTGCTGCTGCTGTGGCGGTCCATGAGGAGCTCCACTGGACAGTCCTGTTCCGGCCAGCGGAACGCGGCGTGGCCATAAGCAGGGAACAGGGCTGGGAGATTGCTGAGGAGCTGGGCCCGCGCCCTGGCGTGCTGGCGGTTCGCGTTAACACGCGACGGAACGTCGTGGCGGTGGACACCGGCTGCGCAGCTACCTTCGGCTCGCTTCTGGCCACGACTGTCATCCGTGGCCTGGCTGTGTGCGCCAGGGAGCCAGCTCCTCGCAACCAGTCCAGTGGGCTCGTGTTCGGCGTGGACGCGCGCCGCTCAGCGGATCAGCTGCTTGCCGCGGTGGAGTCGGCGGTGGCAGTGACGTCGGCGTCGCTGTCGGGAAGCACGCTGCATCTCCGATTTGCGGCGCCGATCCCGCCGCCGCATGTGTTCATTTACAGGCGGCGCCTCGCTGTCCGGCCCTGCCGCCCGCGCCCACTGCAGTGTTCCCGCTGTTCCAGCCTGGGCCATGCCACCGAGGCCTGCAGAGCTGCTGCCCGCTGTGCCCGCTGCGGTGCGCCACACGACACTGGAGCGTGCACCAGCGGAAAATCGCGCTGCTCAAATTGCGGCGGTCGACACCCTGCCACGGACCCTTCATGCCCCCACTGGCAACGAGAGAGGCATGTCGCCACGATTTTGGCTTCGTCAGAGGTGCCTCTCTCACGACGGGCCGTGCGCGCAGTTGTATGCGAAGAAACGGCTCCGCAGGCTGCACAGCAGCAACCAAGCAAGCGCAGCTATGCGCAGGTTGCGGGCCACAGCAAGCAGCAGCAGCAGCCTTCTCAGCAGCTCCGGCCTCAGAAGCAGCGGGGGCAGCATCCCAAGCAGCAGGCCGGTTCCCGCACCGCACCAGTGAGGCCCGCACCGACTACCTCCGGTGGCTCCCCTCTGGACGCACGCGACGCCTTAATCGAGCGCCTGCAGGCCGCGCTGCGAGCACTAAGCGTGCTCCTGCCAGAGGGCTCCGAGGGTCGCCGCATCTGTGAGGAAGCGACAGGCCCTCCTGCACTAAACAGCCAACAACATGGCTAGTCGCCGGGCAGTATCCCGCATTCCCACAGTCCTGCAATGGAACGTCCGCTCCCTTGCAGCGCGATACGCTGAGCTCCGCTCACGCATAACATCCGAACAACCAGAGGTGATCGCGCTGCAGGAAACTTACGTCCGGCTGCGGGATGGGGAGCCCCAAAGGCGGCTGCCCGGCTACATCGGTTACCATTCACCAACGAAGTGTGAGGAGGAGTCATGTGCATCGATCCCTTGCGGCGACCCAGCCCATCGACCCGGGAAATCGCGGGCCTCCATTTAT
This sequence comes from Amblyomma mixtum, assembly GCF_055824585.1. Lineage (NCBI taxonomy): Eukaryota > Metazoa > Arthropoda > Arachnida > Ixodida > Ixodidae > Amblyomma > Amblyomma mixtum. The sequence goes on along the minus strand of NC_143016.1, from coordinate 84,766,540 downwards.
GTGCGACGCGACGTCCAGCACGCGCTCGTCGGCACGGCGGCGGCGACGAGTGACGTTCAGGAGTGCGTGGCAGTGACAGTGCGCGTCGGGGGTGTTGACACATCAGTGGCCAGTGTTTATGTGCGCCCAGCTGTGGCGTGGAACGCGCTGTGTTTTCGTGCAGTGTCGTCGTGTTGTGCCCCGCGCCAGCTCATAGTTGGTGACTTCAACGCCCATCATTGTGCGTGGGGAAGTGCGCGCAACGACCGGCGCGGCGACGACCTGCATGACACAGCAACGCAGCTGGGACTCACTCCTCTCAACACTGGCCAGCCCACCTTCCGACGGCGTGGATCGTCAAGCTCCTGCATCGACGTTGCGTTCGCGTCCAGCGGCATCGAGGCGACCTGGCGTCGTGCACCATCACTCTGGGGCTCGGATCACTTCTCCATCACCATAGAGCCCACTGCTAAAGAGGCGCGCCCCATGCGTACGTACGCAATCGTGAATTGGGGCCGCTTCCGCCAAGAGGTGGACGCCGCCGCTGCGTCCGGCGCCGATTACTTCACCAGTCTTGTCCGGAGCGCCCTCGCAGCCACGCGTCGCGCAGAGGTGCGGGCAGGTCAGCCAACACCCGACAATAAGCTGCTCGATCTGCGCGACAAAAGGGACAAGGCGGAGCGCAGGGCGCGACGGACGGACAAGCCAGAAGACTGGACGGTCTACAATCGGCTGGACGCAGCGGCAAGGCGTCACTCCAACAAGCTTTATCGACGGCAGTGGGCTTCTCTCTGCAACACGATGGAGAAGGATCGCAGCTCGCGGCGGCTCTTCACCACCCTGCGGCGCATCACTACACCTCAGGCGAACCCTCAGCCCCTGGCCGCTCTCGCCATCTCGAGCGGCCAAACAAACCAACAGCTGGCTGAGCAGTTCGCTGACCGATTTGCGCCACAGCGTCCCGCGAGCAGTGCAGTGACGACATCGGGCCCCAGTTTTGACGCCAGGTACTTTTCCCCCACCCCGGATGACGGCCCGTGCAACGCGCTCTTCACAGCGGCGGAACTGAACGACGCGCTGCACCACTGCACCCGCCGCTCATCGCCCGGGCCAGACGGGGTTACGTACCAGATGCTGCGCAACCTGGACGCGGAACAACGTCAAGTCCTCCTGCGGCAGCTCAACCTGGTGTGGGAACGCGGGGTGCTACCTGAGGAGTGGCGCACAGCGGTCGTCTGCCCGATACCGAAGCCAGGCCGCCCACCCACGGAGCTCAGCGGATACCGGCCAGTGGCGCTAACGTCGGCGGCATGCAAGCTGATGGAGCATATGGCGCTCCAACGCCTGCATGCGCGGGCCGCGGAGGCAGACTTGTTCGACGAGCGTCAGACAGGGTTTCGCGGGATGCGCTGCGCGGCAGATTCAATCGCGGACGTTGTCTCCGCACTCGAGCACGCCGTGGCGGCGCGGCAGGTAGCACTGCTCTTGCTGCTCGACGTGTCGAGTGCGTTTGACAACGTCCACCGTGCGGTAATTCTCGCGAGGCTGGAAGAGGCGGGCGTGGCCGGTCGTCTGTTGCGTTATGTGCAGGGGTTCCTCAACGCGCGCACTATTCGCGTGCGCGTGGGAGCGGCTCTCTCTCAGCCCCGCCCGGTGGATCTAGGCGTGCCGCAGGGGTCGGTGTTGTCCCCGTTCCTCTTCAATGTGGCGATGTCGGCGGTGCCGGGCTGTCTGCCCACAGGCAACCGGCACCGCGTGTACATCTCCATATACGCGGACGACATCGCTCTGTGGTGCTTGGGACCTCCGGGCGAGGCTTCCCGCGTGAGAGACTGTCTCCAGGGGTCCCTTGACGCTATCGGCGACCGGTTGCGGGGCCTCGGCCTGGCGCTTTGCGCGGAGAAGACTGCAGCCATGGCCTGCGCAGCTCGCAGATGCGCCCGCCTGGCGCCGCTGACGTTGGCTGGGACGCCGCTGCCGTGGAAGAGCTCCGTGCGGTACCTCGGCCTGGAAATCGACCAGCGCCTCTCCTTCCGCCCCGCGGCGACCAGGGCCTGCCAGCAGATGAAGAGGACTACAGCCGCTGTGCACAAGCTCACCGCCCGGGGCCAGGGGATTTCTCAGCAGGCTGCGCTGCGCCTCTACAACGCCGCAGCCTTAGGGGCGATACTCTACGCGCTGCCCCTCGTCACGGTGCGCAAACCATCATGGAAGGCACTGGAGGTGCAGCATCGCAAAGCGCTGCGGACCTGCCTCGGTCTACCCGGAAACTCGCAATGCGAGGCGACACTGGCCGAGGCGGGCGCGTGGCCGCTGCAGCTACAGGCCACGCAGCGCTCGCTGCACCACATTGACCGCCTTCACCGCGCACCAGACGGCGCGGAACTCCTGCAGCGCCTTCGTCACTACCCGCGCTCAAGAATGGGCGCGGCACTGCAGGAATATGACCAGCTGACGCGCGCCACGCCCCCCTACGGCCTCTGCTCCCCCTGGCCCCTCACGACAGAGGTACAGCGAGAGATCGTCGGCATCGCGGGAAAACGCAGCACACCACTATGTGCAGTGCAGCAGCTAGCCGGAGCCGTCATCTACGAGCAACTGCGCGACCATCTGCTTGTGTTCACTGACGGCTCCGTGGTGAGCGAAAACTGCTCGCTCGCCGCAGCGGCCACCATCCCCGCCCTGCAGCTGCACCGCCAGCAAAGAGTGGCTTACCTGGGCTCTTCGACCACGGCGGAGCTACTGGGTCTTCGCCTGGGCTTGGACCTGGTGCTCACCCTTACTCCGCCGCCACCCAGGTGTGCTCTGCTGTGTGATTCCCGTGCCGCCCTCAGCCGCCTGCAGACTCCCGGCCGTGGCACCCCGTTGCTGTGCGCGTTACGCGAGCGCATTGAGCGCCTCGCGGAGCGCAGATGCAGTATTCGCGTGCAGTGGGTGCCCGGTCACTGCGGCATACGCGGCAACGAGCAAGCCGACGAGCTCGCCACCGCCGCACATCAGCTTCCTCCCAGCGACGAACCGCTCGCCCTGGAAGACGTGCGTGCGGTGATCTACGACCACCTCCGTCAGCAACACCCGGACCCTCGCATCGCGCGAGGAGAGCGTATTTCTCTCGTCGGCGCGCGCTCACTGTCGCGCCTCCAGCGGGCGATGATCATCCGAGTGCGCGTCGGCTGCGTGTGGCCCGGGGAAAGACGGGTGCGCCACGGACTTTCGTCGAGTGACGCGTGCGCTGAATGCGGCGCAGTGGAGACATTGGAGCACATGCTCCTTCGCTGTACCGCTTCTGCAGTGCCGCGTCGCGAGATGCTCGCGGCCTACAGGGCGCTGGGAATCATCCCGGACAGTCTCGAAGCGCTCCTGTGGCCGCGCGGCAGTGCGCGCACCCGTGACAGAACAATGGTGAGCCTCTGTGCGTTCATCGAGCAGGCGGACTTGACTCCCCGCTTGCTCTACGCCAGGTAGTGCACGCGTGACACGAACGCTCCGTGGGTGCTACCTCGGACGGTATACGCGGCCGGGCGCCCCACCCCGGCCGCTAGTGTAGTGTGCCGCGCGCGCGATTAATCCGAGACAGGACGCTACGTGCGTGCGGCTATGTACATACAGTTTACTTCTTGTGTAAGTGATTGTGCGCAGTGGCCGCTCGCGCGCACTTATTTTCGGACAATGCTTGGACATCAGCGCGCGAGCGGCGCGAACTTGATTACTTTTGTATTTTGTAAATAGTGTCCTTTCTCGCTGTCGCTCCCCTCTATACTTCTCCTCACTATCCTCTTCCTTTCCCTTTCGTTTCCGCCGGCTGCAGCTCGGGTGCTTAAGATATTAGATAGCAATTGCCGCGGCCGGCAACACACTTTTGCTTCACTTTTTATTTTTTTAAATAAACCACTACCTACCACCACCACCATTTTGGTGCTGGCCATCTATTTAAAGTGTACTTTCGTAAATACACAATTAATCCGTCTGAAGTATATTTAAATTCTAACAAATGGGTTGTCCGCGTAAACATATTTGCATTACACTTCAAGCTACCGTGGAACAATCTAGGGCTCGGAATGACGTTTCAGCGAAGAGTGAAAACTTTCCCTTTCTTGTCATCCTTTCGTTTATGGTAACTTCTAGCAGGAAGGTGATCACCACTTATACCCCTGCTACGCGGGCGCTTCGAATGCCTTCCAACCGAATGTCATCTAACGATGCTACACGTGTTCTGTCTAAGGGAGTGCATGCTTGAAGATAATATTACGCCAATGAATATTAACCGCGTCAGCATGAAATTTCCCCGGGAGTGCGCCGATGAGGACGACTGCACTCATACTGTTGTTTACATCGCTTGTTTACATAACATAACATAAAACGCAATCTGCGCTTTCGTTCTATTAAACAATCTGTTTTCTTTTTTACTGGTTGTACTCGTGCTTGTTTACGCAGTGCGACAATGTGTGAGAAGCGATGCTGCGATCGCACGCCTGAGAAAGCCGGGTTGTTGGCATCGCGCAGGACTGGCGCTTCTCGCTTCTTGTCCCGGCTTTCTCCGACGTGACCAGTACTTTTTTTAAACTACTTTATCCAGAAGTATGTCTGGCGACTGTTATCCACAAGCTAGCGACGGCGACGACTGCTGCTGGCCGTAAAGCACGGCTCGGCAGTCTGGGTCACACCGGCGATTCCCGTTCATCGTACGCGTGCCCTGCGATGTAAGCAATAGTTTATTTCAGGTCACTGTTGCCAAAACTACACCTGGTGACTATTTTCATTCGCTAAAGCTTGTGATTCGCTCTTCACAACCGCCGAAATCACAGATCCAACCCTGCGAACTCGCTGGGCCTAGTCGTCGCGGAAGGGAACAGAGCCGTCGTCGACTGAAATTGATTTGGCAAGCGCTTATCGCTGGTGAGTGCTCAGGTGTGCACACGTGAAATATAGCCGTTCGTTTCGCTCGTTTAGAAGCGCGAGCATATACACACCGCCGCCTCATCACCGTGCTCTCGCTCAGCCGCAGACAAGGCCGACCGTCCGCCGACCGGATTCGTCGGTGTCGTTGGCCTGAAAAACGTGTCCCTCTAGAATCATATTATAGTAAACTAGATATTTCACTATAATTACATGCTGTTGTTCAGCGTGATATATACTGTCGTTGTCGGACTAGTGTGACCGCCGCCGTCGTCGTCGCTGTACACTGAAAACGAGCTGAGGCTTTCGAATGCGTTTCGAAAGTGTCGTGCAGCACCGCGGCAGTCCGTCGAGTCCGAATGTCATTCCTATTCTCGAATGTCATTCCACTCAATGTCATTCGAACATTTCCGTGTGAGAACGTGATAGCATTATACCAGCAAAAGCGCCTTGGGTACTTCTGGGTCCGAATAAGCCAGCGGAAAGGACTCCGTCTGGCAGGGCAGACCGGCTCCCTTACACGCCCATGTATCTGTTGATTGACAGTTCGACTCCTGACCTGTGCCTAGCAATTCCGTTCTCAATTAACCCCAGATTCGAACGCGAGCAGTAGGGTACTTCTGCGATAATTTGGCAGCCCACAGTATTTGCGCAAAAAAAGGCCTCACCGTGCAAAATAGTGCGTCGCTTTCGCTGGGTATATATACGGCAAGCCAAGTATAGCGCTTGTCGTAGGATTTGTTGTTTGCTGTGTCGCTGTCTTGGTATGCTGTGTGTAGGTATCTGCCGTTCCCATTCAATCACGTGACCTTACAATATCAGACTCCTGTTGATTAATGATTAATACCCGTGTACGATTTGTTCTCCAGTTGAAGAATTAACCCGTGTCATTCCATGGAGCCGCCCAGTAGACTTTTTTCAGCTCGAGTAAACATATTTTTGGTATATTTCTAATGTATATTTTTATTATATTTTTAATGCATTATAAATATGCTAAGCGGGCAAAAGTGTACTTTTCACGTATTTTTAAGAACATTTAAAATATTATTCCTAGTATACTTAGAAAGCATTCGTATTGCAGTTTGAGCATAGGGAAAAAAAATGCGAAATAAATATGAAATTAATACAATACGTTTGAAATGCATTTTTAGCACATCCTCTTTTTCGCTAAGGGGTGTAGCGGGGCTTCGGAGGCACCCAAAAGCTCTTCGGACATGGGATGTACCCAGCACCTCCACCAAAATGTCACAGAAGCAGGTAGGCAGGTTTGTATTTGCCACAACGTCCAAGCGCCAGCGGAAACGGCCCGGCCCGCTAACCGACTAGCGAGCGAGCTCACGGGCGAAGAAGAGCGCGCGCCAGCCCCCTGAGCGCGACTACTAGGTGGCGCCAGTAATGCGTTGCGGCAATAAATTTCCCACAAAAGTAAAAGAACAGCTATACGTAACTAATGTTCGTCCAATACACGAGTATGATTGTGCGGCATGGGGCCCTCAAAGCTCTTATCTTGTGGAAAAACTTGAACGCATCCAAAACCGCGCTGCCAGGTTTGTTTCTGGCAACTATAACTTCCGTAGTAGCATCACATTAGTCAAAGAAAACCTTCGGTGGAAAACACTCACTCACCGGAGACTAACCGAAAAATTAGAACTTTTTTTCCAAATATACTCTGATCTCACGGGAATAAACAAGCTTGTACAATCTACCTCCACATTTTATCTCTGAACGCCGCAATCATAACTTGAAAGTTCTTGTACCGCGATGTCGAACTGATGTGTTTCGTAATTCTTTTTTTCCTCATACTTCTTGACATTGGAATAGGCTTCCCAAGAGCATAGCACAGTGTAAAACGGGTAAACATTTTCAATCTTTCCTGGCGGCCAATGTGTCGTAGAGGCTTTCTACCCTTTAAAAACTTGTTTTCTCGGACTCACATTTCACTGATCCGTTCTATTTTATTTTAGACAAATGTGCCTTATTGTATATTTTCAGTATTTGCGAGATGCTCATTTTAGGTATATGTTTACTGTTATTGTCCCCCTGCTATAATGCCCCTGGGCGCTGCATGTACTTGTATAAATGTAAATTGTATAAATGTCTAAGACACACTGGCGCAAAAAGCTACAAAAGGAAAAATGAAATTCTCCATAAATGACTTACAAGGCCATGCTGTTCGGTCATTAATGAATGTTTTCAATCAAAAGAAATGTAATCTGGGAAAACGTTGTCACAGTTTGACGCAGTCCGTCTTTGGCTCCTTTTGTATGAGCGCAACAGTCTTTTTTTTTCGTCCACCAAATATGTTAGCGTGCTTCTCCACGTAGTGCGTCATAGTCGACAAACATCAGCGCTCTCTGGTACGAAATGCACTTGTGTGTCGTTAGATACTTCACTCGCCTCACATTCCCATTAAAGCTATTCAATCTGCTGGCATTATTCACCAAAATGTGGTACACAATTCAAGTTAACATAACTATGGCCTCAGCTGAAGCGTTACCGAAAGCAACCTGAATCTTGCAACCTCTAAAAATTCATCGTTCTATTGGAATTTGAAGTCTGTTCCTGTATATCACTCGCACCAGATTACCTCTCTTTTGCCTTCAATATCCACGGTGCATGCCCCGGCGGCTTCAGGATTGATTTAGCTTCAAGCGTATTTTCGGTGAGACACGTGTTTTCGATTTATCAGTGCTGCCTCATGTCATTTTTCATTGAAATGATCTTCCCGATCCCACCGTTTCTATGACAGATCACTAAATGTTTTGTGACCGCCCATGTGCGCATTTCCTTCGTGCTAATGCGTTTACATTTTTATTGTTGACTGGGCTGATTCCGTTCCATGTCCATTTATCACTTTGTGCGATTTTCTTATATAGATTTCCTCCTTCGCCCCCTCCACTCCACCTTACTCAATGCTTCCGAGAGGCCCTGCAATGTATTCACAATAAATACGTGAGTGATATAAAAAGCGAAATTATAAAATTGTTAAAATATCACGTATTTTCTAGATATTGAAAAGCACTCAGAAAATGCAGGGCCGGAATTAACTTTTCTTGTACTAGAAAACATGAAGAAGATTGATGTTCCAGACAATATAGCCAGCCTCATTAACAGGGACTGCTCCGAGCTCCAAGGGCCTTGCTTGGTGCCATATCGCTAACTTGATTCAGGCCGCACCTCCCGCGATCACCATGGCACATTCTGACACTCCACGAGCGCCATCACCAAACTTCATCTTCACGTCAGTGGTGAGATAATTAAAGGCTTGGGCAAAGCCAATGAACGGCCCTTCGTGTGCCACCTAGCTCGAGTTGAGCGTCACTTTACTTCACTTGAAGCCTCGACGATAATATCGTAGACAGATTTTGCTTAATTACTCAGGCTAAAAATTTAATTTCCTTACATTCACAGCGAGCTCATTAGACTGCTTTGTGTAAAGATAACATTTGCGATAGCTTCTTATTCGCTGAAGATTTTTTGTGTGTTTAATGCAGAAGTAGCCTTCTTTGCTCAAGCAGACGAGAAAATTCTGGGAATTTGTTCTTCTGCGGCTGCTGCTTCCTTTTCGAAGAATTATATCGAACTTTCGGTACTGCGATATCCACTGCAGCTTTTAAGGAATGAGACAGACAGAAAAAAATTCAGGGGGCACTTTGGCTCTCTAAAGTGCTGCAAGGCGAAAGCCTTTCCTGGCACACTGTTTTTTTTATATGTCATATTCTTATTATATCTTTATTTTATTTATGAGCCGCCGCGGTGGCTCAGTGGCTATGGTGCTCGGCTGCTGGCCCGAAAGACGCGGGTTCGATCCCGGCCGCGGCGGCTGAATTTCTTTGGAGGAGAAATTCGAGGCCCGTGTACTGTGCGATGTCAGTGTACGTTAAAGAACCCCAGGTGGTCGAAATTTCCGGAGCCCTCCACTACGGCGTCTCTCATAGCCTTAGTCGCTTTGGGACGTTAAACCCCATAAACCAAACCAAGCCATTTTATTTATGAAACCCATTGATCCACTAGATGCGCCTTTCTTCATGCAGAAACCCAGAGCCTTCGTGGCGGAGTGGTAGGGTCTCCACGTCAAATGCCAAAGGCCCTGGTTCGTTGCCCAGCCTCGACACAGGTTTTTTTTTTTTTTCAGTAGTGACGCCGAAACGCGGACACACTTGCTAACACAACTTGGTCACGACAGTATGAGGCATTACAGGCTTTCGCCTTGTAAACTATGCCGATAACTATGTCGCCGTCAAGGGCAGGGTTCCAGGAACAGAGCCTAGAACCAGACCTCGGTGACTGGCCGTCCTACACCATTCTTGCGACCACGTGCCAGCATTGGCGCAGCCTCTCTCCTACTTTTAGGGATCGCTGCTCTCCAACATTGTGCGATTGCTTTTTTTCTCAAAAATATTTCTCGCTTATACCTCTTTTCGCACACGGCCTTCCCAACCAATCGACTGAAGAACGCCTAGCGCTGTGATTATTGTTTTACTGCGATGTTTTCATTTCTTCTCTTTTCCAGACACTTGTCGCCTGACATCTCAGTGCTATGTTAATAAATAGTTGAAGATTGCGAATAGTTATTTGAACGAGCTCCTCGGGCGTAGCTTCATATTTGATGCACTTGGTGATTTAACAATACTGTTTACAAATTTAGAGTCTGGGAGACTCATCTTTCATTCGCGTGTGACAAATATCCAGCAGCAAGACTATGGTTTATTGGGGTTTTAACGTCCCAAAGCGACTGAAGCTATGAAGGACGCCGTAGTGATGGGCTCCGGAAAATTCGACCACCTGGGGTTCTTCAACGTGCACTGACATCGCACACCACACGGGCCTCTAGAATTTCGCCTTCATCTAAATTCAACTGCCGCTGCTGGGATCGAACCCGCATCTTTCGGGTCAGCAGCCGAGCGCCGTAACCACTGAGCCACCGCGGCGGGGCCCTCTAACAAGACTGCTGGGCTATATGTTTTCAGTAGGCTTAACACGTCAGCGCCAAACTTAATCGAAAAACAGCATTTTCTAAGTCAAGTGTTAAATAAAAGCAATGCGTCAACCATACAGCCTAGCCAGCTTCGGAGTGCTGTGGTTCTGTGACGGAAGATTCGTGCCTTCCACGTCAGTTTGAGCCATCTGATCTAAACAGCTTTAGAGGTGATAATTTTAACGAGAAAGGCCGTCTTCATATAGATAACACATTTTTGGGTGCAATACTGATAACATAAAGACAACGTTGTTTGCTGCCTTCATTTGCCCTGTGAGTATGGAGAGTCTCGTTGAGTGGCTGTGATGAGAAGGGTATCAACGCCATAGCATTGCAAGCCTCATCAGGGAAAAAACGCAACGCGGTTAGTTATGAAAAACATGGCGTCGTTAGTGAACAAATTTGCTTATGGGTCCAGACGGGGATGACCTCAAATGGTCACATGACGTGGCCAAGCGCTTATTGGTCGACGGGGCTTGTGACGTCATGGAGCCACATGACATGGCCCAGATGGCTGGCGCACTGCAAAAACATGGCCTGGGTATACTCACTACCCTTGTTGAAAGCTGAACTCTTCAACTTTCCAAGGTGTAGAACAAACTTTGGCTTTCAAAGCATATCAAATATCCTACGCTGCGCAAGAACAAAACAAGTGGTAAGGTTTTAGTGTGGTTAAACCGAGTAGACGTCCGAAAACATTTGTTTAGCCTGGTTTAGCACGTGTTTTGCTTTGCTGGGTCGTCGTCACCTCTGGCGACGGTATTAGTTCGACAATTGGGAAGGGTGCTTTGTCGGGACGTGAGATGCGCCGGCGGTGAAGACTCTTGGACAAGAAATCGATGAGCCAGCGGCGCGAGAGGCAGGCTCACAAGGAGCAGTTCTCCAGCACGAGCGTCAGCCAGCCGCCTCAAGAGCTTATTTATGCCTCAAGAGCAGTATTTATTTCATTTATTGGCTTATCGTTTGGCCAAGGCCCTTGAGGTCAAGCTTCACACGAATTCGGTGAGCCTGCTCGACTTCGTGAAGTAGTGCCGTCGCGCCGCAAGAAATCGATCTGCACCGCATCAACCCACGCCCAAAGCCACCACGTGTGGCGTCCTAACAAAAACGTTGCGGTTATATAGTTATCGCCGTCATTTCCTAAGCCATGAACCATTAGAAATAAAGTCTCCAGTAAGTGTGCAAACTGTCTGGTCTTCCACGACATAATTAGAAAACATGCAACGTTATGGTCACTGCAAAGCAGTGAGAGATTCGGAGACGCTCTGTTGCAGTACTGCATTTATTAAAATCTTATTTGCTTGCAGCAAATAAGTCCGTTATAGATTAATAGGTAGTTCCGCACGCCACAAGAGCTGCGTGCGGCACAGGCGTCCATTTCTTCTTCTCTCAATTGATGCGGTACTACGTGCTATGAAAGCTCGGTGGTGCCGCTCTTTTTGCACCTCTTTCGTTAAGCTCTCTTCTCATTCCTTTTTTTTTATGCTTATGACCCGTTTCTCGATCGCGCGGTCCCATCGCCAGGCAAAGCAAACAGCTTGAAGGCTTAAGTGCACTGTCGCATGGCGCGAAAGCAAACAGAGTGGCATGGTTACCACGCCTCCCAGAACGATCTAAGCCGATCAGAGCGTTTCCCTTATAAAGTATTTTTTTTTCTTTCTGTTACGGTGAATGCCGGTCCTGATGCAGTTATCATGCATAGAGTGCTGCTATACGGAGCACTTCGTTCCACCTTCTGAGAAGTTGGGCTAGTCTACGGTGAGGATGACAAAAAAAAAAGGGAAAGCATACCGGGTTATATGTTTCGTCCGTGGCCTTTTTATGCTGGCTATGGAGTGCAATATAGAGGAAGATCGGCTTACTGAAATAGCTTGGCCAGTACCCTACGCCGCTGAAAGGCTTGGTAAGGTAATACATATAGTATATGGCGCGGGAGTGCAACAGCAACGCGAAGGCAGCCTGCAAGTCGTACATTTCTCAATCACGCATTCACCTGGTTTCATTCCCAGCATCTATCTCGCAGTGTGGGTGCGTTTGTTCTTACGCACGTAAACTGCTTCGTTTCATAAGCCCGATGCAGATATTTATAACCCGGGGCTAGGTTCACCCACTGAAGAAGCGATAAATAGAGAAAGAGGGCTAGAGAGAAATGGCTTCACTGCACCCGAACGGCGCAACCCACGCGAATTGCACTTACCGTTTTGTGCGTGGGAATCGTGGCCAGCATATCATGCTTTTCATGTTTGAAAAAGGCCGATTTTTACTAGTTTATCACGGCCTCAAGCTTTCAGTCTAGTGTGGCGTGTAAGGAGCTGCCGCCGTAGCTATGTTTGACCAGGACCTGTTTCTGCTGCGAGAGAGCTGTAGTAAATGTTTTTCATCCTCGAGGTTTCCGCTGTGCACGCAACTGTTGAGCCTGGAATGCAAGCTGGTCGAGGCGAGCCCTTCCACTCCGCGTGTGGAACTGCTTGAAATTGCGATGCATTAGCTACGTGTCTACTGCCCGCCATAAATCAATTCGTTTGTTTATCTTCTGTCATCGATATGTTTTCTTTCTCTTGGCAAACCCCCTACGCCTCCGTGTTCCCTTAACCAAATAAAATGCTGTTACGCTTTACTCTGAACGCGAGCGGCGGCTGGCTAAATCATTCTTGCAGTGCGAGCATAAAAATTGTTCTTTCTTCTGTGAATAGTTTTGTGCAGTGAAAATTGTTTGATTGCAAAGTAATGTTAATGTTAAGCTGCAAAGTAATGTTGTATATGTGGTGCTGAACAGACTAAGCAATGAAAGTCTGTATGTACCAACATACATCCATGTCTCTCATAGGTAAGGCAACACGCTTAAATATTATGAAGCGAGTGATTCAGCGAAAGTGACGGCGATATGTTGCTGCCTGCACGCAGCGAACCCATTTATACTCTTCGCCGGCAAAAGCCGTCAAACATAATAATGCACAGTGGAAAATGAGACGATTACAGTTTTCGAAAGCATTTTTTTTTTTTGGTGCAGAACTTTCTCCGAGCCATGCAGCCTTTACGTTTTGGACGAGACCAATTCGAATTCGACAACCCTAGCATGAATAACGCGCTCATAGAAGAGCCACATGCGTTGAGCCGAAGTGGCTCTCACTTTTAAGCGTGTTTTGCTTCAGACTTTAATGGCCCTAGGTCATCGCGTTTTGTTCATACGAACCATTTGGGGAACAGTGTGTTCTTTAGAATTCGGCTAGCGTTTACACTCTGTCATCATTTTGCTACGTTCTGCTGAAGGTTTTCAGCTGTCGAGAACGGCTGAACGTAAATATACTATAATAAACATAACCATTTCTTAAAGAGAGGTAATAAAAATACGCCTTCATCCTGAAACATACGAATGTATTTATAGGTTTCACCTTCCTGCAGGGGCAGTATTTCTCGACTCCCAGTTTCATTGGCATGCGTAAATGTGATAATACTTGTCTAGAAAGCCTCCTCTAAAATTCTGCTTAGCAAGAAAAGAATGTCTTATAGTAGGGGCTGGGCGTCAGGGGAGAGAGAGTAATGCTTTACTGAAAGAACAGAATTAGCAGGCGTTTAAAAATGGCTGGTATGCTACTCTACGTGGGCAAAAGAATTTGGGCGATAAAGACGGAAGGACAGCGGTGGTGGAAAGATAATATAAGAGAAAAAGACGAGAAGAAAAATGCGACCATGAATTGCGTGCAAAAATGTTTTGGCGAGAAATGATGTAACAAGTGAATTTATGAAGTGCAGATGGGTTAATAAATTTTACTGCTTGAAGAATGCATGAGGGTGATATGAGGGCGTCAGACACAGTGCTTGCTGGACACTGCAGCCACGTTCGCACTCAATACATCGGCTGAGACAGGGACATTTTGGCTTAAACCGCGTGGATGCTTAATACAAAAGCGTTGAAGGTGAGGACGAACGAAAAAAGACGATTTCAGTTATGACTTCTATCTCCGGCAGAGCAACGCTCACGCGTTGAACGCAAGTTGATCACCATCAGCCTGGCTACGTCCACTGCAGGGCGAATGCCTCTCCCATGTATCTGCAATTAACCCTGAGCTTTGCCAGCTGCGGCCACCGTGTTCCCGCCAACTTCTTAATCTCATCCGCCCACCTAACTTTTTGCCGCCCCTGCTACGCTTGCCTTCTCTTGGAATTCACTAAGTTACGCTTAAGGACCAGCGGTTATCTTGCCTCTGCATTACACGCCCTGCCCAAGCCCATTTCTTCATTCTGATTTCGGCTAGAATGTCATTAACCCGCGTTTTTTCCCTCACACACTCTGCCCTCTTCCCGCCTCTTAACGGTACGCCTATCATTTTTCTTTCCATAGCTTGCCCCGTTGTCCTTAACATAAGTTGACCGGATCTTAATTTTTTTGTAGTTCGTGACTGCCTTCTTGGTGCCACGAAAAATAAAATTTGAACGCGGAGGGAAGCCAGTAATGGGCAAGTACTAGACGCGACAGGACTTGCGCAAGTTCTGCACCGGGAACCATGTGTGTTTGTGCTGTCCCTGTTCTCTGCGTTTGCATTTGTCTGCATTAGACTATACGTGTTGGTATGCGTCAGTCATGTCTGGCCTTGTAAGTCTTCTGCTGGCAGAACCTTTCTCATTTAAATTCGAAATGTAGCGAGTGGACACAATTGCAAACTACAAGTAATTTCAAGCACATGCTAGCTTGCAGCGCTGCAAGTGGGTTACTCTAGGGTAAAATCGTTCATGACGGCGCTTTTTTAACATGCCTAACATGGCCGAGTCACAAAGCATCCGTGGTGTTCCGTCTTAGGGATATTCTTTCGGAAACAACGGTATCAGCGCGAATAAAGGACAAGATAAACAAAAAGACAAATGCTGGTATGTCTCTTTCTTTATCTGCACTCTAAAGACGAATAAGCCCATACGTGAGTAAAAAGGGATTGAGCTGTCTTCTAGAGCGTTCCCCTTTAGGATATGGGTATTTCGAACAAGCTTTTTGGTAAATTCCATCAGTTGGGATTATTTTAACCGAGGTTTCAACGTCCTTTGTTCGCTTACCTCAATACCTCATGTCCAGCGTTTAAAACGCTCTCCTATTGATAAGTGCATTAAGTTACTGTGCTCTGCTCTTGGAATATGCCTCCCCTGTCAAGAGAAAACGTTCTGTATATTAAGCGATCGAAATCTGCCCTGGGACTTGGCCGGCATTCCCTGCCCTAAAAGGAAGTCCTCTGGACTATAGCTTACTGCCTTTTTACTCTCATATCCACTTAATCTTTGTCCTGTTCCATGCGGCGCTAACGTTGTTTTCCTGAGTATTATCAACTCGCCCCTCTACGCCATTCTGTCAGTTCTTGTCGACTCACCTGAAGCACTTACGTCGTTCGACGTAGTCTGCCTCAGCACTTTTAGCGTTAAAGCTCTTCGAGAAAGTCACATAGTGGAATGTCCAACTATCAGACATGCATCAGACTCAAACTCGGCGCTCACAGCCTATATTCTTCAAAAGTTGACGTTGTCAGAAAAGCTTCACAAATCGCCCGGAGGGCGAGCATACCGTCACTGAACTGCATGTCACTTTATTCTTTTTTTTTCTGTTCAGAGTTATGATAGCGCGTCTGTTTGCAAAGCCATTATGATGACGGCATGGCTGTCTTGGCCAGTCAGTATCTTTCAGCTTCTCAGTGGAGATATCTATTTGCGCTTTCATACTGCGGTCGCTGTCATCGTCCCTGATCCTCGTCTAAGACCATTTCAGCGAAAAGGCCTTTCCATGTCAGGATTCATAACCACACCACTATATATAAACTACTGCCGTCTTTTTCCAGCAGGGACTTAGACAGCAGGAGGGAGTATGAGAGTCGCAATAGGTGGGTTAGACTCACTCACCCAAGACACAGATTTCTTAACATCTCCGCGTTTTTGCCCCCGTCCACTGCCCTCCTCATTCATTCTTCCACTGTCTGCTCGAAATGCTTACCTAAACCAAGAAAGTTAAAGCGGTTTTCAATTATTCATAACCTACCACTAGCCACGGTGGTACAGATGGTAGCTTTCGGCTGCTGAGCACTAAGTTGTAGGATTGAAACGCGGCCACGGTGGCCCGCTCTTCAATGGAGGTGAAATTCTAAACCGTCCGTGTGCTGCGTGATGCCAGAACCCGCAAAAAAACTTTAAAAAAAAGCCTTCCTTTTCGGCAACCTTGCCTTTCTGCTTTCACTGTCACCTTCTTCTCTTCAATCACGGCGCTTTTCAAACGTCCACCTAGAAATGGAAGTTCCCGCGCTATTCTTTTACTATCGCTGAGAGAATGGTTATTATTATTATTATTAATATTATTATTATTATTGTTATTATTATTATTATTATTATTATTATTATTATTATTATTATTATTATTATTATTATTATTATTATTATTATTATTATTATTATTATTATTATTATTAAGAGTAGTAGTAGTAGTAGTAGTATTACGTCATCCTTCATCTAGAAGTCTTAATAGACCACCGATTGCCAGCTGTGCGATTTCACGCACTGATCACTTCTAAATAATCGGCCTACTGTGTACCTACCCAAGAAGCCCTATTTTATACTGCACTAGGAGTACTCGTACAAAAATAAATGCTTGTACGAGAAACGAAGTTCCTTCGTCACCGATGTCACCACAGCTGTCTTGCTGCCGAAGCAGCAAAGTACCAACAATGGACATTGTATGCTACTTGCAGGAATTACAGGCCTTGAAGAGCTTGAAAAGCCTCGAAGAGGTGCAATGGCCGAAATAAATACGCTTCCCATTGTCCAGTTTCGCACAGGTTCAATCTAAACAAAAATAGGGCCCTATTCATCCCCTTGTTATTTCGTTTGTTTTAGTCTCATCTTGAGAGAGAAACGAGTCAAATGCGCTTATGCAAAATACAGGACAATAAAAGTGTTCAACAAGATAGATAAGTATACAAGATAGGTATAAGCAAACCTGAAGCACCGAATCTGGCAACAAAAAGCGTCTTCAACAAAAGGTTACTGAACAAAGGAAGTTGTCTTCAGCGGCAGCTGAAATGCAAAGCCACATTCGCTCAGTGCATTCTCACCGGAATGTAGGCCGTGGAAACAGCGAAGCCTCTTCACTGGAGAACTGTATCTTCTCATCGTAGTTTACATAAAATTTTCACGGCTTTGCTCACTGCTTTTGGCTCCCAGCAAAGTCGTTGAAAGAAAAAAGTTTTATGAAAGACATTTCAAAGTCGGTGTCACGCTGAAGGGACAGCAGTTGAAAGCTACCTGAGCTGAAGGCTACCCGAGAAGCAGAATTAGTTGGCTGAGTGATTTCGTGAAATAAGACGTTTACGCAGAAGAACAGAAAAAAAGATAGGCTGTTGATAACCTCAGCAAGTTGGAATGAGACTGCTGTGAAATGAAGAAAAATATAAGTTGTTTTCTTTGAACCGCTGGTGTACCAAGGATAATATTTCTGGCATTTCGCGAAAACAGTTGTTTCTTCCTTTGAATTTGGTATCAACTGCATTTCTTTGCTTCCTTTAATCTTTTCACGCCCTCCTCAACACTCTCCGCCGGTGTAGGGTAGCCAACCGGAACATCCTTCTAGTTGACCTCATTGCCTTTCTTCTACCACTTTCTCTGTCTCTCTCAGACGCGGCATATGCTTGCAAACTCTCCCCTTTTGCTGTTTGCTACCAGGTCGAAAGCCGCAACTTCGTTGTCCTTTACCACAGCCTAGTCTGTTACTGCTACCTTAGTTGTTCGGGTACCCGCAGTTCATGCGAGGTTCGATTCCCAAGGCCGCCGGCTACCTGCCGGTTTTCTTCGGTACAAGGTTTCCGTGGCTTGGTGCTCGACTTCTTTGAGATGGAATGCTTGGAGAATAGGTCTTTAAACCTACCATTCATAGCCAAAAAGACCCTCCACCATGGGGCTGTTATTCCGTGGCTACTTTTGCGCCACTTAAATTCGTAACCATTAACATTGCTTTCTTTGCTATAAAGTGGTTCTGTGCCATCTTACTGCGACCGAGACAACAACTTGGACGATTGTTGTAAAAGAAGTACTAAATGTTTTCCCAGGTTTGATTACGAAAAAGAAAAAGACAGATAAATGCTGCACTCTAAAATACTGAGACCAAGCTAGACCGGCAGCTGATGAAGCTGTACTGATATTTGCGTGACTGCTTACATGTACCAGCCTCCTACCTGCCTCACGCCGCAAACAGGACTACACAATAGAAAAAAGGAAATGTTTTTAGCGGGTGTTTCAAGCTGTTTTTAACAAATGTCTCTTTCATAAGCTGTGAAAGATGCAACCTTTCAATCTGCCCAGGCGGTTCGGGAGGTAAATTCGGGATTTATTTACGTTATATAATTAAATCTAAACAACAGCTAATTAACTCAGGCACAGTTAACTTCTCTATCTTTGTATTTAGGGCGCAAAATTATATTGCGCAATTGAAGCTGGTCAACACCGAAGGCGACCCCTGATTTTAAAATATTAAAGTCGGCATTGTGGTTCGAGATGTGATATAATTAAAACTAAAGCACTACAAATAAGTAACTTATCTCTGTTTCTGTTTAGGGCGCAAGATTATATTGCGCAACTGAATCACGTCAGCATCGAAGGCGACCCTGGATTTTAAATTATTAGAGTCGACACTGTGGTTCGAGATGGAATAAAATTAAAACTAAAGCACCAGAAATAAATTAAGATCCTTTTAGTTCTCTATCATTTTTTCGGGCGCAAGATCATTTTGCGCAACTGAAGCCGGTCAGTATGGAAGGCGAACCTGGATTTTAATATATTGGAGGCGGCACTGGGGTAAGAGATGTCCTACGTAATAAACGCGGTTTTCAAAACTCGCTAGGTTGTTTTCCCGCTTCGCACATTGTTCAGATAACACCATCCGAATATATACTGCAGGAAATATGTGCGCACTTGAAGCGTTTTATGACGTACCAGACGTTCACATTAGTTACGTCATGACAACGCGTGTTGCGACGCAAGTTGATGAGGGAGAAAAAGCGTCGCGAAGTTAGCAGGAGAGGTAGGGGGGGAGGTTCGAAGACGGGACCATTGTGTTCCGAGATTACGAAGGAAAGAAGCACAATCATTTCAACTTGCCTCGCAAGAGAGGCGGCAGTTGAACGTCCTTGGATCCCTGTACTTATCACCTCATTTTAGTAACAAGCATGAAACGCCTGGCCCAAGAAAGTACGTATTTTGGAATGCTCAAGAATGTGCATACAGTCCTACAACGAGGTAGTGTTAGGGAATATCAGGGGGAAGAAAGTCGCAAAGGCAGCTATAAGTCTGTGTGGTGCCTGATGACAACGAACCGAGGAAAAGATGTGGCAACAAGAAAATTATACAAGCACCGCACAGGACATCTAAAGATTATAATAAAACGACAATGGAATTAAACAGTGGTAGGGTTTTCACCTAGCTAAACCGAGTAGACTTGCCGAAAGGAAGGGGTGCGACAGCGCCCCTTGATTGAAAGGCGCGAAAGCAAAGGAACGTTACGGAGCTAGGCACCCTCAAGGACATGCTGACATTGGCTACAACTGCCGCGGCGCTCCTCCGAACATACGCCAGTTTCCTCTACCTGTCTGCAGCTTGCGCGACCCTCCTCCGAATTGACCCGAGCTTACCCGATTTACTCCGAGGCTTCACATAAAATTTCTGGATAGAACCGTGTTAAGTAGTGTTTTCGCATGTATGTATGTATGCATGCATGTATGTATGTATGTATGTATGTATGTATGTATGTATGTATGTATGTATGTATGTATGTATGTATGTATGTATGTATGTATGTATGTATGTATGTATGTATGTATGTATGTATGTATGTATGTATGTATGTATGTATGTATGTATGTATGTATGTATGTATGTATGTATGTATGTATGTATGTATGTATGTATGTATGTATGTATGTATGTATGTATGTATGTATGTATGCGTGCGTGCGTGCGTAGGTGCCTATACATACCTATAAATAGACACATATGCATACATACCGTTCAGCCCACTTATAACGAACTCAGTTATAACGAATGCTCTCTTATTACGAACTATTGCTGCGCTACCGTAGAAATATGTATTTTGCAATGGCACCGCGCCTCCGAGAGAGCAAAAAGCGCGGGCGCACTCTTATTGTGAACAAGGAGGCGCAGTAAGCTACCCCTACAGCTCAAGAACTCGCGATTTCAGCAGGAACGGAGATCGGAGTGCGTCTGTCAGCTCCCTTCATCCGAAACCCCTGAAAGAACGTGGCGACCCTGAGAATGCAATAAGAATTGCAGGACACACAATGCCGCCGAAACGGTTTTACCAGGTGCAGTCTTCAAAAATGCATGTCTTGAAAGGCGGAGCTCGCGCCGCTAGAAAGCACAGCAGGGTATGCGTTACCGTTCTCCTATGCAGGAGCATGCATGATCGGCAGGGACCCGGGGCTGCGCTTGTCGTCGCCATCTCTAGCTAGCCGTGATACTTTGGAAGCCACGTTCTCCTACGCTACAGGCGCAACAAAAGCCCGGATGACGAGCAACTTTATTCGACGAGTATGGGTCTCGGCACAATTCAGGAAGAGTGACAAGACCGGCGCGTGATTTGTTCGCTGAGTGCTTTGTTGAATTCTACCATTACACGGCACAACGAGAAGGAAGTTCGGCTTTCTGTTTATCAAGGATTACCGACTAGCCCGCACCCACAGCTTACTAAGTTCTGCTCGGGCTCGAAAACTGTGCGCAGAGCCATGGGCTCTCTTCCATGGATGCGATGACCACGTCATCAACCTAGGAGGCAGGTGGGCCGTACGTCACGTAACCTTGTGACGTCATCCCAACCTGCAGACCGGATTGCAAGCAAACTGCGCATCGTGAATGATAAGTTCCGAGAGATTTCCCGCGAAGAGCAACCTGTGTCGCACAAGGTTCACCGATGGCAGCAGCTGCCATCACAAGGCAGTGGCGCATCGCTTAACCGCTGCACCATTGCGCCAGGAATGTATGAATATTAAAATGACCAAATATTCGTATAGGGGTGTTAATCTATTAAAGTTCTCTCGTCACGTACCTCAGGCCGAGCTTAAGTGTCAACTTCAATCTTTTGGGAGACGTATACTGTTCTTCTTTTAATGTACCTATAATTTTGTGACTAGCGTGAAACACCGGCAGGTGGGATGTGCCATTGGATAGCCGAGATCGCTGGCACTGTGTTCGGTGGTCTATGGCAGCAAAACTGCTTTCGAATATTTTCTACAACCCTGGCTTCCTGCGCCTGTGGAAGAAGATCATAATCGTCATCATGGTTATACCAGTTACCTCTACTGCACCACAAAGGCATCTCCCGCCGACCTTCATTTAAAGCTTTCCTGTCCACCCGCAAACTTCCTAACCTCATCTACCGAACCTCATTTCCTGCTGCCTCCTGCTACTTTCACATTTTCTTAGAACCCGAATAACACAACTTGCTCTAATCGTTCGCTCATCGACGATTCAATGCAGCGCAAAAAAAGAACAGTGGGCAAAAAAGGAGGAAAAGTCAAAAGCGCTTATCTGTTCAAATCCTGTACCGTGTCTTCTCTTGCTTTGTCGTCTGAACCTTTTGTTTGCGCTTTATTCGTTCCACTTGGAATCCACTCCGTTGCCCTTGTAGATCATCCCTCATCTATTTTCCGCGGAAATACTTTTACTTTGAGTTATGAGATGGGGATGAACTAGTCACGCCAAGCTTTCCTGGAGATCATTAACTAGCTTCATCTGTTCGTCGCCAGTAGCGAACACTGCGTAAATGAATAGGAATATTTAACTCTTGTAATTTTCAGAAAATTGAACAGTCTAAAGAGATTCTGATTTAAAATGGTGGTTATATACCGTATCTTCTTCCTTGCTCCAAATTCTAGGCTCTAGAGTGCTTCCAGCGCTCGCAACTATTTCCGACGTCCATAAAAATCAAAAGAGTGAACCAAACATTCTGAATTCCCAGGCAATTCCGATTGTCCAAGGCCACACGGCTCTTATCGGCAGCCTTGAAAACTGGAAATGTTGGTCCAGATTTCCTAGGCTTGTTCTCGTTTACTTATCGGGGCCTCAAAGGCCCTGCAGGAACATTAGATAAGGGGAGGGGCTATTATACCATTTAATTAGTTCTCCAGTGACTGACTTGAAGCATTCAGAGACAGGTTGAATTATCACGGCCGCTTGGCGGGGGGGTAGTTCTAATCCCTAGCGGTCTGACCGAACAAGGGCTTGACATACACAGAGTGAGGGCTCAAGCAGAATGCTCTCGGATGGTTCATGCGAAGTGAAGGGTGCTGATAATAGAATAAAGAAGAGGTACAATGGTATAGACCATGGAAAAGGTGAAGTCTGGTTATTTGTCCATGAGATTCAAGGTTGGGGAGGTTACCTTTAGGTTT
The DNA here is from genome assembly GCF_055824585.1 of Amblyomma mixtum. Taxonomy (NCBI): domain Eukaryota; kingdom Metazoa; phylum Arthropoda; class Arachnida; order Ixodida; family Ixodidae; genus Amblyomma; species Amblyomma mixtum. Next base: position 84,744,265 of record NC_143016.1, on the reverse strand, counting down.
TAATGCTTTAACGTTTGTATGGCACGAGTATTCTCAACATATTTCTTGCCGCGTGACTCTAGACGGACCCTAGGCGTTTGGTAGGGTTATAGTTTGTTCGAGGTCCCAGACAGAGAATGCATAATCTTGCTTAGGTCAGTCTAGAGTTAAATATCCGGACAGTTTTAATGAGGGCTGAAAAAGTCGCAGGATCCCTTCCAAATAACCAAAGACGCGGCCAGCTTTATTGTTTTTTTTTTTCGTTTTCAGTTAGATTATCATTGAACCTTTCGCATTGCGGCTTCATGTTATGTTGACGATTTATATCCGTAATGGCTGACATACTGGATGTGAAAATAACTCCGCCTAGAGATTAGCTCCCCCAAAAGAAACACCGCATACCATAGCCAAAACTTTCGAAAGCACCTCTAAAAATGCTGTGTAAAAAAAAAATACACAAGATGCAGATTCACTTTAAAATTGTATACTTTTTCGTTTTACTGGATATGGATTTTAATTTTCGTAATATTGAGCCACCACATGAAGTTAAGTAATACATAAATTTCAGTCCTTTCTGCCAAGCCTCCCGCTATTTGCAATGCTAATAAAACTTTTAATTAGCAGTTGATACTGGACACCCATATATCTCGTCTCCTCTGGTTACCAGCACTTTTAATTGGAAATACAATCCAGAACACTGTTCGGGCATCCCTCAGCCTAACTTTAATTAGCAGGGAGCTCCCCCCCTGGTATAGATGTCACTGCCCAAGGCTAAACTTGTGTAGTTAGATAAGCTAAACTTTTGTTCACTGTACGCTAATGAAACAGTTGCTCAATTAATGCAGACAGCGGCGATCATATTCGTCGGTGTGCCGGTCGTCGTCACTAGGCTTGAAGTTCCTGTTGCAAATTACTACTCCAATATACTCTGCTCCCCCTCTGCAATAGCAATGCTCAAAATGGCCACCCCACAGTTGGTTAATTAATTTCAGGCTCCTTCATTCCCAGCTTAGCACCACCACATTTCACAATCGCCTCGACTATTGAAGGATGTCCTCCTGCCACTTGACATAAATGCAATGCGCACGTCTTGAGAAAGTTTCACGTTTCACAGTACCATGCCGCAATACCGAGGCACCCCACCACCAGACGAAGCACCTCAGTTCTCTTTATCAGATTCTCTCAGGAAAATGATTACAACTGGTCTTAAGGGCACAGAATTAAATATGATACACAACCTACTTCAAAAAAGTTGGCGACACGTTTCTTCCACTTAGTATTACGAAGAAAACCGCATTGCCTATGCAGCAAAGGTGTGCCAGTGTTTCTGTGCTTGCATGTGCGTGCGTGTGCGCGTGTGCATGCATGTGTATGTGCGTGTGTCTGTGTCTATGTAAGTGTGTGTGCGTGCGTGTATGTACGCATGTGCACGTGCGCGTGCGTGCGTGTGTTTGCGTGTGAGTGACTGTCTGTGGGCATGTGTTTGCGGCTTTGTGATGTGTGTGTACACATGTGTGCGTGCATGCGTGTGTGTGATGTCTGCGGGCATGTCTTTGTCCATGTGCGTGTGTGTACATGTGTGTGTATGCTTGTGCGTGTGTTTTGTGCATGTGTGTGTGTGTTTTGTGCATATATGCGTGGGGGGGGGGGGAGTGCTCGCGAGCGTCTGTCTACGTTTGTGTGTTGTGCGTGTGTGCTTGTTAGCTTCTTTGCAGCGGCTGCAGTCATCCAAAAGACGAACGGCGCCGTATCTATACCTGCGGAAAGAAAGAAAGACGCATGAAAGGAAAAAAACCTTGAATAAGACGCTTTTATTTCCACATAAAAGAAGGGTCATCTTAACCAAGGTAAAAAGGCCGTGGGTTCGTGGCCATTCGTTATGTGCTACGTAGGTAGGGTTTGACAAACTCAAACAACAAGCACGAAGCAAACAAAAGGCACTCAATACTGAGCTGTGTTTTTCCGGCTAAATAAACAAGAGCTAAGAAATGTCGACCGTGAGCCCTTTAAGGGCTCTGCCACCGAAACTTTCGTGCTCGTTTTTCGTAATTGTGACGGGTATTAGGACCATATGCTCTCCGCTTTGGCATTACCGTGTTTTTGTCGCTGTTGTTTTTGTTTTGCTAATATTTTCTCCGATGGGCTTTCAGAAGTGGTCGGGATTTACTCCTTGCCTTTTTGTCCTCTCTTCGATTATTGTTCTTCGACATTTTCCTACTTTTGCGAAGGAAGGCCGAGTTCACGCTGCAAAAGAACAAGAGCGTCGAATAAGCGCCTTTTCTTTCATGTTCGCAGGAAGACTATTCGGTGTATGGGGATCACAAGGTTACAAAGGTGCCGAGACTGTTCGTGTCGTTTGCTCCAGGTTAAGTTTCAGAACAAATAAAAGCAGTAAATAAATGAAAACAGAGGTTTTGTCTTTGGCATTTAAGCGTGAAATGGTCATAGTAGAAAGATTTCTTCTCGTAATTAGCCCCATTTTGTCCATTTTATAGGCTGAGATTATGCGCAAAAATACACGACGAAACGCTTGGAGGTGATTCGTTTTCTTTTGCTTTGGCAAGCCTTCTTTCCTGCCTGTTTTCCCGATTTTCTAGCATGGCGCAAGCGAATAAAGTACTTTTGATTCTTCAAGGCTTACATTAACGGCCCGATGGCTGCATGCACTTATCCTAGCACGCAGTTAACGAGAACGAGATTCGCTCAATAAATACCTGGCATGTGTAAAATTTTCTGCTCATTCGGTCTTTGTCTGGAACCGTCTGCAGGCACTGGTCAGCAGTGCACTGCAAAGTTACCCAATAAGTTGCTACATTTTCTATTGTTACTTTAGTTACAATAGCTTGGGGGCGTATTTTGTAAATATTTGCTTCTGTGATCGCATTTGCCATGTCTAGCCACCTCCTGTGACTTCATTACTTATAGGTAGTAAATAAAAACAAGCATCTCTTCTGTTGTCGGAAGCAGGGCTGAAAACAGCTAGAGAAGAAAATCAGTGCAAGTATTGGTGCAAAATATGCACTTTTGCCTTCGACCGCTCCTATTTTCTACAAGGAATGCTGGCTTTTGCTTATAGTGAAACTGTTTGTTACTGATCGCTCCATCAGCGGTGGTGCTTACGCGTCCACTGTTCGCGTTAAGTGGCGTGCTTCGCATTAAACGCGTTTTAGTGCGTCAACGCTTGATTCATTTCCAAAAGAATACCCACAAGATTCATAACGAGCAGTCAGTGTCATGTTCTATGTAACAGCGTCTTTGTTTTCTTCTGTTTTCATTCCTGTCAGTCCTGCTTTTTTTCGTGTGCTTAGAGGTAATTTTAGATAATCTCAACCAATTTTTTTTTCGTGTCACCCATGTTGTCCTTAGCATAGGATAGCCCAGTGCAAAATGAAGGCTTCTCTTAATAGCTCCGAATTGTATTTTTTTTTTTTTTTGCATCAGTCGCGACAACGGTAAACGGGTAAAATCCCTTAGCTGACCACTCCATCTCACTCGCCTGCCGCGGATTACATCTCCATTTTCTCGATGTCCCATCTGTGACTTTAATATACTGCCTGGTGTCAGCTGTGGGCATTAAGTGTCCATGCAGTTAAGCCATATTTCGTGTTGTTGCGCGTTGCTTCCTTTTTTCTGTCTTGTAGTGTTAGTAAAAATTTTCCTTTAGCGTGCTCCAGATTCGCATCCTTGACACTTATTTTCTGCTTTGCTTAGCGTTCTTTGATTATTAGGCTGCCGAAGTTTCTTCTGATTATAGTACATCTAATATAGGATTTTTTTTCGAGTTTGAAGTTTTTATTCATAAAACATACAACGACGTTGGTTTACCAAAATATTGTTACACTGTTACACTAGGACGCCCCAAAGTGCAAACTACCGGGAAGATCCCCTAACAAGCACATTACAAGGCCGTACAAAATGCAGCAAACAGTGATAACATTATTGCGTTGATTAAAGTTTAAACTAGTAACAGCAAAGAAATAACCAAACGCAGTGAAAGAAAAAGCCCTTTATTCAGTTCGTTAGGCATCAGTCATAATCCTTATAAATATGCTGTTCAATGCGAGCCCGAAATGAATCTAAAGCATATTATCATTTAATTTTAAAAGGCAAAATGCTCCACAGTGATATGCCACCAAGTTTAACGGTAGATTTGCTATAATTAGTTCTTACATTATGTAGAAGAAATTATAGCGCTCGCGAAATCTTTTATTTCTCTTCTTAAGTCGGAAAAAAAATGTTTCAATCGGAATAAAGTGATTGATTAATCCGTACATTATGGATGATAGGTTGAAATAGAAAAGTTACCTGTAAGGCGAGATATTCAGCTTAAGGTTAAGTGGGGCTGAGGGAGACAGTAATAGGCTAAGTGTCATTAGTCTAACTGCTTGGTTTTGAAGGCACTGATTGTGGTCTAAATGTGCATAGTATGCATTAGCACAGGAAGATAACTACAAAGGCTGTTCACCTGACTGGGTTACTTCTCTTCTCTTGACTAAGCTTAGCTGCAGGTCGTAAATCCGCTGTTTTTCTTTTGTTTCTTGATATCGGCGTCATTGTTTTCCCGGTACATTTCTGTTAGTTTTGTCCATCAAATTAAGGTATCTTCGTTTGGAATAGCAGCACGTGGAGTCCCCAGGGTACGTGGAAAAGGGTCTCTAATAATATCGACTATAAGTCACGGGCTACACCTCCTGTATAAACTTTTCTCTCTCGCTGAACTTCCTTAAACCATTTGCTATTAGATCGTGCTCTTCTACTCCTTTTCCGCTCATACCCACAACTTACGCTTATTGCAGCCGGGCTGTTCGGCCCAGCAAAAATAGAACATTATTGTGTTCAGCAGCACGTCTACTTGCAAGACAAAACAGCGCCAAATGTTTTGTTTATTTTGTTTTAAATATAGCTCATGAACGATGAAATGGCTTCGTGTGCGGTGTGGTAAAGAGGACGCGACTGTGGACTTCTTTCGCGGATTACCGAAGTCCTTGAACAGCATTCTCTCTCCATTGCCCTCAAACATGGCTTGCGCACGAAATTTAACCTTGTGGGCTTTGTCTGGTTCATACGAATTTCAAGCAGGCCTCAGGAAATGAACGGATTGTTCCAAGAATATACTCACACGAACGCCCTGGCACAATTCTCAAAGAAAGAAGACACGTGAATATTAGCCAGGTAGCAGCTACCTTTAAGTGTATTTTCTCTTGAAGTCGTCTTTTCTTTGCCTTATAGATCAATCTGCAGTTTTCTTTTTCACAAGCCGTGTACTGTGCGATGTCAGTGTGGTCGAAATTTCCGGAGCCCTCCACTACGGCGTCTTTCATAGCCTTAGTCGCTTTGAGACGTTAAACCCCATAAACCAACCAACCGTTTCCTTTTCACAAGGCCACCTCCGTGTCTTTAATTTTTAATGCAATGGTATTGCTAGCCCCATTAAGAGAAAAGCTGGTGGAGTGTGCGTGCGTGCGTACTCACAGATTGCACCGAAAATCTCAGCAATGACAAGAAAAATAGGAAGACGTCATCAGGAAGACCTATGACGCACACAGCAAGCCAAGCATCACCACTTCAGACAATCCTATGTTGCTGTTGTGACTGAGAGAAGGATGAAAAGGAAATTGCACGGGCCTGCCTACTGGCTCGAGCCAACCCACCACCGCTGCCACGTGCAGATAGAGGAGAGTTAAAAGATCAGAGGAAAGAGAAAAAGGAAAGAAAAGAAAAGACGCGCGTCGCAGCAACAACTGCGTCCGCAGGAACGGACGCTGCTGAAAAAAACAGATAAGCGGCCGAAGTCGCGCTCGCCGAAGCGAGACCAGATACTCCCTCCCAATCCTATGTTGTTGTTGTGACTGAGAGAAGGATGAAAAGGAAATTGCACGGGCCTGCCTACTGGCTCGAGCCAAGCCACCACCGCTGCCACGTGCAGATAGAAGAGAGTTAAGAGATCAGAGGAAAGAGAAAAAAGGAAAGAAAAGACGCTCGTCGCAGCAACAACTGCGTCCGCCAGAGCGGACGCTGCTGAAGCATCAGATGAGCGGCCGAAGCCGCGCTCGCCGAAGCGAGGACAGACACTCGACTTGTTGTTGTGACTGAGAGAAGGATGAAAAGAAAATTGCACGGGCCTGCTACTGGCTCGAGCCAAGCCACCACCGCTGCCACGTGCAGATAGAGGAGAATTAAAAGATCAGAGGAACGAGAGAGAGGAAAGGAAAGACGCGCGTCGCAGCAACAACTGCGTCCGCCGGAGCGGACGCTGCTCAAAAAACAGATAAGCGGCCGAAGCCGCGCTCGCCGAAGCGAGAACAGACACTGTTGTTGTAGTTGTGACTGAGAGAAGGATGAAAAGGAAATCGCACGGGCCTGCTACTGGCTCGAGCCAAGCCACTACCGCTGCCACGTGCAGATAGAGGAGAGTTAAAAGATCAGAGGAAGGAGAGAGAGTAAAGGAAAGACGCGCGTCGCAGCAACAACTGCGTCCGCCGGAGCGGACGCTGCTCAAAAAAACAGATAAGTTGCCGAAGCCGCGCTCGCCGAAGCGAGAACAGGTACACTCATGTCCTTCTTCTATATATATACTTGCCAATGGCTGACCTCCATGTGGCGCCAATTTTTTTGACACTCGTGCCAAAATTGTGAGGCAACCGTTTGTGATACAGCGGTCCGGGCGGTATCATACGAATTCTTGTTGCATATAGCGTGCAAGTGCTAGTCAAGTTGAAAGCTAGCTAGCGACCGGCATGCGAACAGATTTCATATGCAGCTTCAACTGTATGCCTTCCCAGACTTTGGTATCATAATGGTGATGCAAAGGTACGTCGTGCAGCGCTGCGAGTGGTGTTATATGAGCGTATAGGTTGGGAGGGGGGGTTTTCATACATCGTGTCACCAGAAACGTCGCACTCAGTCGAGCGCAGTGCCAGCGGCGCGTTACAGCAATGCCCTCGCATACCCACACTTAAGCAGTCTTCAGTGCGTCTGGTGAATTTTTTAAAGAATTTTGGGCATGTTGCTTCAATCCAACCAGCGCAGTACTCACACTTTTACCCTACTGAAAGCAATAACGCTACAAGTCGCACGCATGATTATCCGCATCACCAACAGGCGACATGGCATGCCTGAAGAGGACACACTAAAACTAGTCAGAAGCCTAGTAGTTAGTCGAATCACGTACAGCCTACCCTACCAGTGCCTCAACAAAACCGAAATACAACAAGCGGATGCCCTGCTACGCAGAGCGTATAAGACTGCGCTCCGACTACCACGCTACGCGTCTACAGAAAAACTTATGGCCCTGGGATTACATAACACCTTTGAGGAGCTACGAGAGGCGCAGCTTGAGTCGCAAAAACTCAGGCTGTTGCAAAGAACGACTGGAAGAGCGCTCCTGCAGAGGCTCGGATACCGCGAGCAGATGCGAGAAATGTCGAGGACGGCAACGATCCCCGACGAGCTTCGCGAGACCCTCAAGGTAGCTCCAATACCAAAAAAAACATAGATCCCAACCTCCATCGAGGCAGAAGAGAAGCGATGGCCGAATTCATTGAGAAAACATACGCTCCTCAAGCCACGACCGTGTATACAGAGGCGTCTTGGAGAGGAGGAGATACCAAAATCGCTGTAGCGGCGGTGGTCGATTCGTCTTTACGCGAAATGACCAGCGCGTCTCTCCGATGCTGCACAGCTGCAGAGTCCGAGGAAGTAGCCGTTGCTCTAGCGGTTGCGGAGGGCTATAGAACCGGGCGGTCATTAACAATACTCACGGACTCTCAAACAGCCTGCCGAAATTACATGAATGGCAGGATAGGTCGTCACGCGCTCCGTATACTCCTCGCAGCGAGCGACAGAATTAAAAACCAGGAAGAACAAAACGACAAGATCCCACAAAAAATTATGTGGGTACCGGTGCACACGGGGGTGGCAGGGAACCAAGAGGCCGACAGGATAGCTCGAGGATACATTACTTTCCGAGCATCCGACGAGACCGCGGAACTCGCGCCAGCACCCAGGGAATATTCAGCCATACTACAAAACTATACAGGCAGAAGAATGCGATATCCTCCACCGCACCTATCTCTCAGCAGAGAGGAAGTTGTCACTTGGAGACAATTACAAACAGGCTCTTTCCCAAACCTACATATACTAAACAAAATGCACCCTACGATATACGCGGACAAATGTCCCTGGTGCGACGAAAAACCTACTCTATACCACATCACATGGGCCTGCCAAAACATACACGTGGTCCCCAAAATACAAAACCCGAGTGCGGAGCAGTGGGAGACTCCGCTGTCCAGCGACCGCTGTGAAGACCAACAAGGTCTGGTACAGCGAGCTCAACGGGCGGCAGTGGCCAGCGGAGCCCTGGACTGAGGGCAACCGACCACTGATTAGAGGCGGACGACTTCGACAGAGAAGGCTCCTGGGGGTAGAACCAAGACGTCTCTGAAGATGCCCCCAAACCGCAGGAAAAACCATTAGTGTAAATAAAGTTTTCCCTTCCTTCCATAACCATGCATGATTTCGCTTTTGCCAGAGTGGTGTTTGTTCCTTACACTTAAGTATGTTGAAAGTCCTCCCGTCTACCGCAGGACAAAGACATCTCCAATGGATGTCTGCATTATTTCTCTTCTGCGCCAACCACGGCCACAACATTCCATCGAATTTCTTGTCTCCTTTTCTCTCTCTGGCCACACCTCTCTTCCCTTGAAAATAACGCTGGAACACTATGAGACCATACATATATCGGTCCTCCCCATTACATGCCGCGCGCAAGTCCACTGCTCTATATTTTTGCTGAGAGTTCAGCAACAATAGCATGTTCTCTAATCCACACTGCTTTTTTATTATTACGTCCACCCTAGTTTTGAAACCCACGCCTAAATTTTCAGACTGTTACCTGCAGCTCCGCAATCCGCCCTGCCTGCCACGACATGAAGCCACTTTACTGTGTCTATTGTGTCCTTGTGTCATATTTAGCAATGAATGCTCTTTCGTTATCAGCATTGCTGATAGCCCTCGTGAGCCACTGGCAGGCAAGACGAGATACTAGCACAGTGTGCTAGCGTCACTGTGCATGTTTCGGCACAGAGCGCCAAAAGGAAGCCGCTGCATGCCATGCACTGGACAATCTTGATCCCCGTCCGCTGACAGAAATGAAGTCTTTCGGACAGTGACCACGGCGGTCGATGGCTTGGAAGGCTTTCAATGCACCGCTTCATTTCTTGAGGGTGCAGCACCTGCGCGATGGGTTATCATTTTGCCGTACGATAAGTTCTCACTAACTTCACTTTGAAGTGACTTTTTGTCTTAACATTTATTTCCACCCGCTTCAGTCCTCTCAGTTCAGGGTTGCAAATCCGTGCCGTCTCCCTCTGCCGGTTAACCGACAGGCCATTCCTATTCTCTTTCTCTATCTTCTTAGTTGCCGTATCGCCTTCAAACTAATTTCATGCTGTGTACAGCGCTAGCGAAGTGGGGCGATCTCACAATGTTTGTTCAAGGCTCCTCAATCTTCATGCCGGGCGGTCGCCACACTGACGCTCTTTGTGTGAGTTTCTCGATAAATCTGTCAATTTCGTCGTTGCCGATATGGTAGAAAATGTCCCAAGAAGCCATACACGATCTTTGTTTCTTATCCTTAAGGCAGCACGTGGCTTCGAGTCGATGCAGAAAGTATAGGCGTTCTGCGACCTCCAGACGCCTCCCCTGTTGGCCTGCGGTCACCGCACTGCCTCTCAACGAGCTGTGCATCCTTGTCAGGAGATATAGAGCATGAAGTAGAGGCGTCTGTCAACGTCGTTCCGCTCCTCGTAGCTACGAGATAACATTCTGTAATTGATATCGTAGGTTTTCGTGGTAGAAGCATCACCTAAAAACCGAAACAATGAAGACTCCTCCAGAAGTATTGCTCAAAGAAGCATAAATGAGCTGTCACATCCTTGGCTCAGAGTGTATAAGGACTGTTTTCTGGCATACTCACGTTATGTTTATACTTTGTTACGCATGAGTCCCACTGCCGGCAGTTTGCTGCAGCTGTAATGTTGCTATCACCGCCTCTCTGGCCGTTTTCGAGCTCTGCAGCTGCATGTTTTCCGATTCCAGTTGTCCTCAAGCCTACAGCGGGCTGCGAGTACCGCACCAGAAGTGAAAAGTTCTTGCTGTGCAGCTGCACCCTGTACAAACCGGCACTAACCGACGGCTTTGAGAAGTGTACAGTGTGGGTTCCGAGCGTGGGAGAACGGCACACTTGCGGAAGCTGCCGCCTCGCGCTTGTAGCTTCCACTCCGATGCCAGAGTTTGTGATTAATGCAGTATAGAAGAGTTTATTCGACGTTTAAAAGGTCGCTCAGCTGAGAAAAGCCGCATCTCGCACTCAGAAGCAAATTTGGCCTCAGTAATAAGTCCGCGCTATTAGTCATGTGATTAATCAAGAGAGTTATTGCTGGTATTATCTGATTCTGCTTTCAGGGGCCGTCCGTCGGAGCCTTCTCCCATATGCTCGAGCCAGCGGCGAAGCCAGCCCGCTCGTAAATTCCGCTGTAGCCAGTGTCGCAGGAAGTTTAATCTGAGTTAAGGGTTTTACGACTTACGAATTTTACGACTCCAGACAAGCGCCTGTGCAATTAAAATGATAGGCATGAAAAAAATCGACTTGTTTTCGACGACGAAGGAACTGTACACAACGTTCGCGTATATTTTTTTTCTGTCACTGCCACGTTAAATCCTGTCAAATTTGGATCCAGGAGGATTGCTTAAGTTCGGTCGCATCTCATAAGAAATTAATATGGCGGCCTCTTTTCGGCCATGATATATGCTGTCCCGAAGAAGACGTGCAGTGCAGGCGCTTCGCAAAGACGCACACAATCTGCCGATGCTTTTGAACCGTCCCCGCGTAGTGCCTGACATTGACGCGCGCGCTGCCGCTAGGCGGCCGCGCGTCGCACCGGAGTTAGATGCGCAGGATGCCTATATTTCAAAAATGATCGAGGGGAAGCTTTCACATCAAAATTAATATTTACGAGTTTAGCACGTTGGTGGCTGCAAGAAGTTATCTCTGTAATTTGTACAAGCGAGGAATAATCAAACATTCTTTCCCAGTTCTTTCGATCTAATAATAAGAAGACACGAAGCAAGTCTAATATTTTATCGAGATAATCCCGTATTGTGGCTGTTTTCTCGGAGAATTCTGTTGGGAATAGAGGTTGGAGAATTCTTTTGAAAGAGAGATAGGATAAATACAAGATTCCAACGCCCCATGAGTATGCAATGACAGTGACTAACAGGTAATCATTATGTATTCATAAAACTCTGTTCATGAAAAAGAAAATGAAAGTTTTAAGTCCGAAGACTAGCCAGCTGGCTTGCAGCGAAGTTATTTCCTTTGAAGTTTCTGATACGACATTTAGCGTCTTGAGAGATTTCGAGGATTTAAACGAAGCTACACGTCGAATAAGACTACTCAATAACTTCACGTAGGTTATGCTTGCAGTGTAAAAACACTTTGCGGAAAAATTACTCCTAAGATCTAAACTAAGAGCTAAAAATCTTAGGGGCAACAAGCCTTTATTAAAAATGAGCAGCAGCTTATTGAAGTTCAGCAGCTGTGTCGAAAGGACTATTCGCAGACCCAAATTACTTACGCAACAATTTGTTGCAAGGCTCAGCTCCGGGACATGCCTTCTCTGTCACGAACGTTACTTGGCGTTAAAACTTTCACGCACTGTGTATTTAACTGCGTGTGATGTTAATTCGCAGATTTTTCAGGGATAGCGCTACAGTTACGAGTGATCTCTGTGATGAGTAAGCATCCGCCTCACAGGCGGGTAGTGCGGTGTTCGATCCCCAGGGCCGCCGGGTACCCACCGGTGATACACAATGGGTACAAGCTTTCCCCTGCCTGGTGCTTGGCTTAATCTGAGTGATATGCTTGGGAAATGGATCCTTCACCCTACCTTGAGCAAAACGAAAATACCTTGTGCCATGACGCTCTTTGGCCGCAGATGACCTTGCGCCAAAAAAAAATTTACTGTCATCATGTCTTCAATTAGTATCAATTAAGCACTCTTCATATCGCAACTGTACCTTTGTAACTTTTCCTAGTGTACGCCGTCAATAATACATCTAAAACAAAGATAATGCTAGCCCTTCTTCCGACTTCCTCACCTTCCTCAAAGACTTCCTCACCTGTAATCATTTCTTCTCTGTTTATGGCATTACGTACGCCAGATATAAAGTATCTCACCCTCTGATCTCACGAGTGCTGATTTGGCAAATCATACTATTTCGATGCAGCAATTTTCAGTTAATGTGACAGTTTTTACGAAATCGGCCGCATGCCTTTTAAAAACAATTTTTGGATTTTGCGCTAAATACCTGATTAATTGGCTTTCTTGCAGCTACATAGACTATGCAGGCGGAAAAATGTTTTTCTCTTAAATGAATTATCAAGCAACGCACGAAAAACGTAGTTCTGCTTCATTTTACTCGTTCTCGCTTGTACGTTACTAAGCTATAAAGGCCTATGCTTAGTCAAGCATTCAGTAGCTGAATTCACATACTCTAAGCAGCTTACTTTTCGCGACCTCATTAATTCCCGGATTTGCCTAGTCGCAATTTTATGATATAGCCCTAGCGCTAAACTCTGGGAAGTATACGTAGCAGGCTCCTTAGTACCCCCCCCCCCCCCCCCCTCTTATTTTCCTTTACGGGCATGTGGAAGCTTTTTGGCCCTGCAAGTCGCGTACGTCGTTCATGTTAGATGACGCCAGACACTCGGCGAACCAATCTTAGCAGTATGCAAAAATAAAGCACACGGGTGTCTGTTGCCCCCTTTAAGAAGGCATTTCTGGGAAGAATGCAAACGCGTGCTAAATTCTTCTCCCTCAAACATTCCTTTTATTCGTGGACTCGCCTCGTTCATGACGAGAATAGGGAACCTAACATGCAAGAAACCTCAAAAGCACAGACGGCTTTCAAGTTCGCCGCTGGGTTCAAAATGTTTCGCGAAAAAGAGGGGGTACGAAATAAAAGGCAGCGCCAAGTAGTCGGAACTAATATTTCTGGAAAAGACGGTCGATTCACGCCAGGACGACAACATACCAGGGAGGAGTCAGCAGTGCACTTTCTTTTTCTTGCTGCGATGAGTAGCAATGTGCGTATCGCAAAGCCATATTATTTTTGTATTTTGCTACTGTCAAAGAACACATTTTGACCAAATGATAAAACTTTATGTGATTTGCGAAATTCGCCAGAATTAAGTAATTTACAGTAGCTGGAAGTAATTCCCGCGGTTGACAGATTGGTTCTCGTACGCCTGCTGATTGGGATTATTTAGCTCAAGGGAATCAGTTAGCTACAAACCACATCCGCGTGCAAACAGCTTTCCTGGACCGGGCGCTGATTTAGCTGACGTCAGCTTAATCTACCGCGTTTGCCAGAAATAACCAGTCTGTATGGTTTGCTTCTCACTCTTATAGTGAAGGCCTTACGGCTTCCTTAATGATCAAAAGGGGTTGAAAGCAGAAAGGTACTGCTTGTGTTGCAGAGATTTACAGCTTGGGAGATAGCATACGTACTTCATTATGCGACTTAGAAGCAATGAAGCTCGGTTTCTTGTGGCAAAGAAGATACCATAACACTCACATAGGCTTTATACCCGGTGCTACAAATTAATGAACAGGAATATTTTTTTTAGGCCGCGAAAAAAAATTGGGACCACTAGAGAAAAAAAAACTCTACCAAGCACTGCGTATCAGTCAGTGAGGCGCGTTTAGAAAACGAACCCCTTTCCGTGGAGAAGTTGGAGAACTGATGATGGTAGTGAATTTTTATGGCGCAAGGGAACCTGTCGCCATATAGCACCTTGGCAGAAGGTTGTTTCTTCCACTCAAGGTAGGGTCAACGACCCATTTCCAGTTAGAGAACTGCGTATGTACATGTTGGTACCACATCCCATGTCATGAACAGTTTTGAGGGTGCAGCCGTGTGTAACTTTCTTAACAGCATTTTTTGTGCTTATTGCGAGAAATCCTTGTGTCTGTGCTGCCTTTGGTTGCAGGAGCGTGTTCTGTAGCATGAAAAATAAGCCCTCCATGGAAATTTTTTTGCTTTCATATCTTGTACGGATTAGGGGGAAAAGTCCCCCAAGCAGATTCGAGCGTCCTCCGAGGTGGAGCCCCAGATGATCTAGAAAACTGTTCCAGGCCCAGCACGCCAGAAGAAAGAACAAAAATGGTTCTAATTAAAATCAACCAGTCACTGCTGGGTAAAGAACCGCGCGGCCGAGGGCCCAGGAGTGGTTCCGGCAAGGGAATCCGCTGTCCGTAGCCATAAAGGCGGCGGGTCCAAGCACCACCGCAGGCCTGTTTTCGCAGCGGCTGGAAATCGTAAATCACCAGGTCCTGACATCCGGGCACGGACAGGGAGGCACCTTCTCACAGCAGCAGGCCCTGTTACGGGCCGCCCAGGCTTCGGATCCCACCGCTGCCACCAGTCGTTACGGGCAGGGTAGCAGCATCCCACCGCTGCAACCTGTTGTTGTGGCTCACAGGCAAACTAAAACCCGGGCTCCTTTTGGTTACGTGTTGAGTCATCGGGCTGAGGAAAGACTGCAGCTTCGAAGTTTAGGAAAACGAAAAACAAGCGAGTTTAATGGCACTTTTAAGAAACTTAAGTATATACTGAAGATTAGAAGAGCAAAGAATCATAATTTAAGAGTTCATGACGTCGAGCGACTGGATGAGCCTGGATGAGAACAGGGCCGAGAGCGTCCTTTCGCACTCAGTACCGTCCTTAAAACCCCTAAGGTACAGCCCCTCCATCAGGCGGGGGCCAATAGAACACGAGGCAAATTTCCCCAAGATTGGCACCAATCAAATTTGCACAGCACTGTAGCACGTGGAGTCACTCGTTGCAGAGTGAACCCGTGGGAACAGGAGAGGAGAAATTGCAAGTCCGCTTGCGAATTCCTGCAGTGCAGCAACAGGGATGCAAGCGGATCCATGTCAACGAAAACACATGTGGTCCTTGCGACGCCGCGGGCCTCAACTGCGGCTACGAACTGTCTACGGAGAGGCCGGCTCTTGACGAAAACGGGTAATCCCTTCGGCTCCGTTACATTATTTTCCCGAACGGGAGCCCTTGGTTCCGTCCGACGTCGGTCGCTGCCCCCAGGCGTCCTTTGCAAGGAATCTCATCCCCCAACCGGCGAAGCGTGAGAAAATACTGCAGGCACTTTCTCAGCGCGGCATCCTTCTTTGAAGTCGTCGTCTGGTCAAACGCGGATCGAAAGCTGAGTCATGACAGCCCCAACTACGGGACGGCAGGCACGAACCGTCTGCAGGGCCGGCAGGATCCCCGGGCGGGCAGCACCTGCCTGTGCCCACCACGGCGCCCGCTCTCTCAGGCAGCAAGAGGCAGCCCGGAGACAGGAGACAGCAGGCCCCTGGTCGCGCTGAACCAGGTGAAGACGGCTTCCCTAGCCCTGGTAACCGGGGTTCTTAGAAGCCTTTCAGCCGTGACCTCGCCTGTTCGTTGCCCGCGCTCGTCTCCTCGCGCGTCCGTGTCTCTCTCTCTTCTTTTTTCTTCTATTTGCCGAGCGAGTGTTAGGCCGCCGCTAGGGCTGTTGGGCGCTTGTGGCATCACAACGGAACAGGAATACGACAGCCTGAAACGAGCAGGCATCACCCCCATCAACCTGACGCCAGTTAACAAGGTCCCTCAACTACCATGAAACATCGCATTTCCAAACATAAAAAAAAACATGACGCCACACCTCCATAACGGTCTACCTAAAGCACAAGCAAACCATAACCGCAGAGACACGACATGTATAATCGTATACACGGACGCCGCACGCTCTAATATGGAGTCATAAGCGCATTGAGTATTGTTACATGGCGGTCAGAGAGAGAATGAGTCTCGATGAAGGATGAACAGAAGGTGATTTAATGGTCTCTGGCCTATCGTGACCGCTCCGTCCCGCGCCACTGCCAGATTCGTCTTTTCGGTCACAATATATGCCCTTGGACAGGCTGCACCGATCACCCACACAACTGCGCCATTTCTCAATCTTCCCAACATCACCACTCCATAGGCTCACGCGATAATATATGCTCTACCTGAAGCATGTGGATCCAGCTATGGGATATCACCCTGGTGCCAGAAGCGGCAACTTTGGGCTACTGAAGCGCTGACCTTGTGGTAGAGCATCTGCCTATCATTCGGAAGGTCCTAGGTTCGATCTCATGTGCTTCCGGTTGCCCACTGGTTTTATAAGGGGT
The DNA here is from genome assembly GCF_055824585.1 of Amblyomma mixtum. Taxonomy (NCBI): domain Eukaryota; kingdom Metazoa; phylum Arthropoda; class Arachnida; order Ixodida; family Ixodidae; genus Amblyomma; species Amblyomma mixtum. The sequence continues at coordinate 84,728,006 of NC_143016.1, read as the reverse complement.
TGAAAGTTTCCCAGGGCCTTGCGCTCGGCTTTTCTGGGGCGAAATGCTTGGGAAAAGGACCTTGGACCAAATCGCTGCCCAACGGGCCTTGGTCGTGTGAGCCCGGGAGGCGGCCAACGCCACTGGGGTCCCGAACTAGGGACCTCTGCCTAATACTTGTAAAGGCTGGCCCCCTCTGGGCCAGCTCGTACAGGCGCGGACAAAAGTAAACGGAGCACGCAACTGCCTTCGAATATTTTTCACGCGTCACCTAATTGAAATTTCCAGCAGTGGTACGCGCATGCTGGTAGAGGAGGTTGGTGGGCTTTCTTGTAGACAAACAACGCTTGTTCATTACCAATGGAGAAAGCGTGATTGCACTTCGAACGCAATAGCGTGCTCCGTTTACTTATGGCCGCGCCTGTACATAACCTCTTCAAGTGTGTCTGTATATAAATGTTTTTCGCCACCAGCCGGGTACGAACCCGTGTATTGCGGGTTAGTAGCCGAGCGCTCTAAGCACTGATCCACTGCGGCGTCTTTGCGAAATAGCTTTTCCAGATGGTAACCAAAAGAAAACAGAGTTCGCACCTCTGTTTTTCGCGTTTTTCGCGGCTTTTCCTTTTTCGTCTTTTCCGTGCTGTATAAATTACTCTAAACTTGCTCTAATATAGTCCCAAGACAGCACGTGGTGTATCACGAAGCGCTACAGTGTGAGGGCAGCAACAACGCATGAATGCCATGCTTGTGTTGCGTGAGTGTTTCACTGCCTCGCAGGTAATCCTGTAAAGCCTACGCGTGCGTTGATTACTTGCTCACACACAGCGAGCACAGTGACCACCCTGCAATGCTGCAATATCATAAAACGCGTCAATTTGCAAACCATGCCTGAGCATGCATCCCTTTAAAGCATGGGCATTTTCGATTAGCATATTTGCAACATATCCCGCTCTCTCTGTTTCGCTCTTGGCGTATTGGGAGCACAATCAGATCGTTGCTTCCTTCACTCACGGACGATTTTCACAGACTCGCCTCATAGATCAGCGCGTCAAAAGTTCACGCCTTCTTCCGGGTGGCGCTATGGAGCGAGGAGGCAAATCTGAACAGAGGAGAGGAGGCAGCGAAGCATTGGGAGGAGGAGGAGGGAGATGAGAGGGCGAGGGAGCGGCGCTCGCGGGGCGCCGGTGGCGTCTCCTACCGTGCGTCCTTCACCGCCGGACACGCATTTCCGCGCGCACTCCGCGCGGCTCAGCATTCAGCTCTAGCTCGACGTCAGCGCAGCGTGCTGTTCGGATTACGGCTGCCAAGATGGGTGAGTGTCACGGATCGGCAACTCGTTCGTTAGGTAGCCTCGTTAAGTGCACCACAAAGAACATGTCTACTCGCTGGCGCATTCACAAGTTCGTTTCCGCAAACGATTGTCCGCAAATACGCTCACAGCGCGTACTCAATTTTAATGAACAGGTTCTATCCCTTGTCTAACCACTTTCACAAATGAGGCCCGTTTATTAGCGTCGCATTAATTAAACTCTTTCTTCGTTTTTGCAACACAAGGATAATTGTTTTGACTTTTTTCTCGCTTGTTTAAGTTCGATGGTAGGCACGGTGCATTGAGAGGGAACCAAAGACATCATTCCGCACGGACCTCAATTTTGCTGGTTTCTGGGTAGTCTTTATTGTGCAGGAAACACAGTCTATGCCCCCTAATGTTGTCTAGTGCTTTATCTGTGCTTCCGGTGAAAGATAAGGCAGGCTTGATGACAATCAGTAGAAAGTTCTTGGTTGCAGACAAAGAAAGCGGCCAGCACGGAGACGCTGCATTGTGCTGCGTCAGCCTATTCTATAAACTGTCTTGCTGACTTGCAAGAATACACTTTCAGGTTTAGTAAATTATCAAGCTTCATAAAATATTGAACGGGATAGCTTTCGATTTGTGGAAAGCAACAAGAATGAAAGATAAGTTGATAATTCGGCATATAGCAAATCGTGCGTAATATATCTGGTTCAGGAGTATTACAAAAAACTCATTTCTCAGCAAACGTTTGCCTGCTGCGGCCGCAGCTGTCACAGGACAGGGTTAATTGGAGACACATGGGAGAGACCTTTGCCCTGCAGTGGGCATTGTCAGGCTGATGATGATTCAGCAAACAATGTTGAGGATAAAGAGAAAAAAAAACGGCTCATTCGGACATACTTGGCAGTACAGTTCAGTTTCTTACTTACGTCCTGAACAGCTCGAATATGCACTAGTATGCCTCTTCATGAATGATGAAAATTCATGAGGAGAGCTTGCTTATTCACTGCAGCGCGGATTGCAAGTCATTTGTAAAAAGGTGACGATACGCTCTACATGCAGACAGTCATTGTCGTGTTTAAAAATGGTTCTGAAAACGTTCTTTGCCGGAAAGAGTCTTTAGCGTCGTGTGCGTCATGATTTGATTAATGCATTCCCTATATAAATTTAATAATTCAGGCCAGTGCCGCACTATAAATAAGTAAGTACTGATGGCCTCTATTAAGCAAACTTCCGGAAGAGACGGGCTATTTAGAGTAACGCTGTACGAGAGAAAAAAGACTAGGGTGTGCTGACGGCGGCAAAGTTTGCTCCGAACTTCTCAACCGGAAGTACTTATTGACTCAAGTCCAAAGTAATTGCGCCGAGACGACAACACTACACTAATACAGCTTCCGCCGTGGCAGTCAGCTCATGTGGTTCATGGCCCGCCGAAGTATCAAAGAACAAAAAAACCTATTCAGTTAATAATGTCGCCCTTTTAACGCCAGCACCTTAACGTAACGTAATTTCGCACCGCTCAGTACTTCTTTTGTTCGCTGTGCTTATTACCTTCTACCCGGCATAATATTGAATAAATTCCCTCTCCCCCCTACGAGAACTCCTCCAAGTTGAATATGACACCGCTTTTAGCTTCTCATTAGTGCTACAAACTTTTTTCTTCAAGCAATCAGAGGGCGTTCCTATGTTTACGATGTGCTGTGATGCAAATGTAGTGACAATTTACTATGAGGAATGTGTAAATGACTAGGGGCTATGGACAACTGCGGCATTGGCTTTCTTCATATAGCCTTTGTGCGTTTTGGACAGCTTTTGCTTGAAAGAACACTCATCATCAATTTGCCTCACTACTGGCTGTTATTTTCCGCAGATTGAAAGATAAAATCTAAGAAAAAAGAAATGCTGGAACCGGTTATGCTGCTCCACAAAAGTACTGGAGGCATCGGAACAAAGAATTTTCTTTTTTTTCAGCAACAGTTTTTTGAGATTGCTGCGATGTAGATCAACCTCGACAATATAGGCATCATTGTTCCGTAATGTTGGCTGCAACTTAAGATTGTAATTATGTTCAAAAATTTATTTCTACAAATGCCTTCGTTTTCGTTGCCCCGCGATAGTAGGCAAGATTTCAGCATCATCCAAACTAAGCCGACTGCAAGACAAAGGCTTCTACCATATGTCTCGCCGATCAGCCTTGTCCTGTTCCAGTCGTGGCTACCTCGCGGACGTCATAAACTTTTTGCCCACCTAACTTTCCATCATCCATGCTATGCTTGCCTTATACTGGAATCCAGTCCGTTACCTTTAACTACCACCGGTTATAGCGGTAAAATTTGGAGGGAGTCGAAATATTTGTTTTTAAAACTTTGTTTCAAATGTTTATTGCGTCTTGATTCCCTGCCGGGTCTCGTGAAAAGTTTTGATAATTTAGCCCAGGGGCAGAAGTTCAGTCTTTTCTCGTCGTTACTTCTTGAGTGTAATTCATTTTAAATATACGATTACTTACGCGCTGCCACTCCAGAAACCACAAGCTGGCACTGGTAGTTGGAGTTAGCATGTTCAGAAGGTTTCACGCCAGTAGTCTGCAGCATAATTTAAGTAGCCTTACATTGCTAGAATTATAATGTACACGTCATAACCTAGATGCACCAGGAGAAAAAGATGCTTGGACTAAATCACCACAGCAATGAATTAGCAATTTTAGAGTCTCTAATGTACATAAAGCTTCAATTAGTATTCCTCTATTCCCTTTTTCCCATCGCAGGACGGCCAACCAGAACCAATCTCCTGGTTAAGATTTTTGCCTTTCCACTTCCTCTCTGTCTCTTTATCTCTGCTCGCAACGTTCAGGAACTTATTAAGGCACATTTCGTTTCAATATTTGTTTTTTTTCTTGGCAGCGGAGCAAGAGTAGGTACGAGAGCTACCTGACAACTTTTATTTTTCTGTGTCCCTTTATGGGAGTGAATATAATCGTATAAGTCGATTGCTGTTAAAATCCCGTTCGTTCGGTTGAGCGTCCGGGCAGTAGTAGTTCTACCAATAATCTGGTGTAACCAACGGGTGGTAAGCACAGTAACCATCGGTAGATTGGTTGCCTTCGAAGGAGGAAGGTTGCACTGATGTCATTCAGGATGTCCCTGGAACGCGCTATGGGCACGCACCAAGCTGGGTTGTCTGAAGCTTTTGACACCACGTGTGATCGCACAGTTCCTCCCTCTCGCAACTCCTTATACTCAAGCGGCGACATCCTGAAACACATGCGTAGACTTCGTCTCTGATATTCAGGCATTGGCCAGCACCTGCCTCATCTCAGATAAGACTTTCTTTTTGACTATCAGGGACTGGGAGAAAAGTGCTCATCGAAGAGAGAGTACATTTCAGAATACGGAAAGTAGTCGATAACTATACATATATGCATGTCGCTTTCAAGCTGCGCACCTTAACATATGGGGAAACGAATATACCTCCACAGCTGTCGCTGGGTCTAGCGTAACACAGCGGTAACAACTCTGCGTGCGAGCTTTACTCGAAAACTGGTATAGTTTCGGTTTAACTGCAAAGCCCTGCATACTGCCATAGCATCTGCAGCGTTAACCGCAAGACCTTTCGCCGTTTGCAGATGTCAGAAGAGACAGAGGGAAATTCTTTTTTTGCTTTTAGGGAAGAGGAGGAGAGGGAAATTGCGTGAGAGTGATGAGAGAAGATGGGTTGCCCCAATCAGCGACACCGCGCTGATACGTTCCGGAGTGGAGAAGATGAAAGAGGTTTGGCCAATCTCTGCTGTGTTCAACGGAGCATGAAGGAGAAAAAAATAACACCATATTTATGGCGTCGAGTGGGGTTATAACCCGTTGCAGCCCGAACAGATCTCCTTCGCTTGCCGCTGCTTCAGACAACTCGGCCATCGCTGTAGCTTTTTCTGTGTCGCGCGGAAATCAGTCTCGCTCGCGTGATAAATGTCTTACATACGCGAGTCGAATCCCGGGATGCCAGCACACATTCTAAGGCCTTCATACACCTCAGTCCACCCGCACATAAAAACTGCGGGATACAAATACATGCGTTAAGAGCCGGCAACCATTTAATTTTATTTCATTTCATTTCCTTAAAGGCCCCATGCGTGGGTATTACATAAGAGGTGGTAACTAAGGAAGAAAACGTTCTTACAGCTGTACACAATTTTTTTTACATTTTCATTGAACTTGGATGAGTATGAGATGGTGGCAATGACGCTTGGAAGGCCGTTCCAGTTTGCAGCTGTGCGGGGAAAAAAAGGAATTTGCGAAGGTGCCAGTGCGCCAGAGGGGACGGGCCACTTGAAAATGATGACGGAGTGGTATGCGTGCTGGGGGAGGAAGAATGTAAGGAGCGGTGCGCATGGGGCTATTGAAAATTTTATGAAATAAAGATAAGCTGGAAGTGCGACGACGGAGTGATAAGGACGGTAAACCGGGTGCCGTTTTCAAGACACATACGCTAATGTCAAAAGCATAGGATGCGCGAATAAACCTGGCCGCGCGGTTTTGGACGGACACAAGGGAATTCAGGAGGATGCTCCTGCGCAGCATAAACCCGCCGCACCATGATGCCATGTTCTATGAGCAGAGCCTTATTTGAAAGAAGCATCTCCCCATGGCAATATATCATGCAGCTCTCCCACATGCTAAAGAACACCGGGGGCGTTTAAGTCTCCTTACGTGCTATGAATACGAAAGCAATGTGCATGTCCGCTGTTTCTGTTGGTGCGATTTTGGTTGATTGTGTGTGTGGTCATCTGTGCGTTTGTGTAGCTTCGTTGGCGTTGGCCCTCACACCGCAAATCATTCGTAGCTCCTTCGGTTAACACAGAATTGGTCACTCTCTGCTTAACATTCATCGATGATGGCGAGTCTTCATATACCACTACCAGTTCTATGGTGCAGCGGTTAAGCGATGAGCCACTAAACTGGAAGATGGCTGTTCCTCTCACAGCCACCAGTAGACATTGTGCGACCCATGTTGCTCTTCCCGAGCAACTTATCGGGCAGCCGGCGTGACGCTCCTCCGAACTTAGCCGAGCTTACCCGAGTTACTTTGTGGACAGAGTGTGTGGACACTTTCTCTACGTGCCACGCATGATGGAAGTAATGCTTAAGCATTAAAAAGTACAATCAGCACTAGCAAACAGATCCAAAGGAATCTCGGAGCCTTTCAGTACAGGCAGAAACCTTATATGGTAAGGCGAGCCTCTCAATATCCTTTTTAATTCTTCGTTGAATTCTTTCCAAACAGGCACTGCATCATGGCACCCCGCAAAGCAATGGCCGATCATGTCTGGTTGATCACACTGGCGCCAGTTTCGCCAACCATAGTACAAAAGTTCTATTGGTGCGAAGCCAGGTCTTGACGAGCAGAGTCGAAGTATGGGGTTAAAAAAGGTTTCTTGCTGCAGATTGAAAATACATCCGCTGAACTCGCTTCAATGCACTGCAATCCATAAACCAAAGAGGAGGTTGCTGATACACGGCAAAGGAAATAGACACTCTGTTTGTACAGCCGGCCAAATCATTTGCTCGCCTGCGTGACGGCGTGCACCTGCAGCTTATGACGGAGCAATCTTGCGAACATATCGAATATCAGCACAGGTTCACAAAGTGCGCACTTTACTTAATATTGAACTGGAGCAAAATCGTGGTTTGAGCTAGTAGGTACATCTTCACAACTTCACCAGCGCTGCGACGAGGAACAAAGACAGAGAAGGAAGGACAGGGACAAGTGCTACTAACAACTGAAAGTTTATTTGAAAAAACAGATTATATGCTCACAACTGACAACCCGAAGCGCCTGCGCTTCCCGCAAAAAGCACGGAAAAGAAAGTTACGAATCTAGATACGAAATCTCACGCTCATGTATGGTTACAGAAGGTGTGCTAACGCCCGTGTCGCTGTTCTTGTAAATGTGATAGGCTTCACACAACTCCCTAGTCAGCTGATCTTGATGTCTAAATTTAATCTTAGCCTGTTTAGTAGTGGAAAGCATGCTTTTTTATTAGACACCTTGGACACAACGGGTTTGTTCAGATGACAATCTCTGTAATGAAGGGACAGATTTGATGAAGGAGCACCATTCAAAGATGTTTTATGCTGGCGTAAGCGTGTATTTATGCATTTCCCGGTTTGCCCAATGTAATTCTTGCCGCATTTGAAAAGTATGTCATAGACCACTCCCTCTGCACATGCCACAAAAGGTGATTCATGATCCACTTGGCATGCATTTTTTCTTTTGCCTCTTTTTGCTTCTGTTCAAGGGCTCTTTTGTCAACAATAGCACAAACCTTGCCTTCCTTATTAGGGACCGAAAAGAGCACTTTGGCCTCATATCTAGTGCCAACCTGCTTAAGCCTATAGGATAACTGATGAATGTAGGGTATTACCGCATACTTCGTTCTATCATTACCGGAATTTTCCTGTGGCTCATGTCTACCAAACGACTTCATCTTCTTCATGATCTTGTTGCTAGCAAGCGCTGTCACATCATTGGGGAAGCCCGCTGACCTTAGCCTTTGAACCTGCTTATCGAAACTGTAACCAGCCGGAGGGACGACGCTTACAGCAGCATGGTCAGTGCAAGAATGAACCACTGTTTATTGAAGGCACCGCTTTTATAGGCACGACGCTTGCCGGCGTTCTGGGCCAGCCGAGTGGGACGCGCGCCGGCGTTCTGGGCAAGCCGAGCGGGACGCGCGCCGGCGTTCTGGGCGAGCCGAGCGGGACGCGTGCCGGCGTTCTGGGCGAGCCGAGCGGGACGCTGTAACCTACTGCGCATTACTGTTGCGCATCGGCGCGATGCAATAACTGATGCGCGGCACTGATACGAACACGACACGTGTCCGTTACATCCTCCCTCGGGAAAGAACAAAATGAGACACTTCAATATAACAGTCACAGTTAGGGCACTTGATTAAAGTGTTCGTCATAGCGTAGCCTCTGTGGGGGCCGGGAGGTCCGAGTTGATCTTCTCACGGTGGGCGACGATGGGATGCTCGACGGAGAATTGTATCCACTTGCTGGTCGAGAAGATTCCTCACCGTTTGTAGCAGAGGCCACTCTAGAGGATTGTGCACCTGATTCAGCTGGTGTCGTAGGTTGCTGTGTACGGGGCTGAGAACCCGAACAAGTGTCGTCGCTTTCACTGGTGTACTGCTCCGCCGTCCTAAGCAGATGCCGGCGGTTCCGCCGCAGCATACGTTGATGTTTGGTTTGTACCAAGTAGGATCTTGGAGCGCTTTCAGCAACGACCTTCGCTTTACGCGACCAACCAGCAGCATCCTGAAGTCGCACCGTTGAGCCTCTGTGTAGTGCTGCCAAAGGCTGTCCAGCCCTGGCTTGGTGGCGTTTCCTTACTGTAGTACGAGTCACCCTGCCGAAGTCGGGAAGGTTAGAACGAAGTCGCCTTCGCTGAAGAAGCTCACCCGGAGAATGCCCATCTTCCAGCGGTGTAGAGCGATATGCAAGAAGACCAAGCCAGAAGTCCTCCCGGGCGTCGAGGGTCTTTTTCAGGATCCTCTTCACGATCTGCACTCCTTTTTCCGCCAAGCCGTTCGACTGCGGATAACGGGGGCTCGATGTTATATGATGAAAGTCATATGCTCTGGCAAACGTGGCAAATTCATGGCTCGAGAACTGGGGTCCGTTATCCGTGCATACTTCCACTGGTATACCATACCGGGCGAACATGGCGCTAAGGGCTGCGATCGTGGTTTCCGCAGTTGTGTTGTCGAGCGTGGCGACCTCGGGAAAATTTGAAAATGCATCATACGCAACCACGTACGACTTGCCCGCATAGGAAAAGATATCTACTCCAACCCTGTACCAAGCACATTTTGGAACGGGTCGCATTAGCAAGGGTTCTTCTGGCTGCCTGTACGCGTATTTTCTGCACGTTGCACAGCTTTCCACACGGGCAGTGATGTCGCCATTCAGACCAGGCCAAAAAATAAGTTTCCGAGCCCTCTCCTTACATTTTTGCATCCCAAGGTGGCCCGCATGAATTCTTTCCAACATGATTCGTCGCATACTTTTCGGTATGACGACTTTAGTGCCTTTCAGCACTACTCCATTAACGACAGAGAGTTCGTGCGAAAATGGCTTGAGTTCACCTGTCACTGGCTGCCCGTCCACCAAGCATGCTATCACAGTCTGGAGGTAGCAGTCCCGTGCAGTTTCCAGCTGTAGCGACCGCAGCGTTTCGGAGGTGACCATGTAGCCCAAGGACTGGACGGCGTGAACCTCAACGTCGTGTGTTGTGCCACCTTTTTCTTCGACCTGATCCTTTGTTGACCGTGACAACATGTCAGCGAGAACGAGATGTTTTCCTGGAATGTACTGCAAGACAAAGTCGTACTTTAGCAAACGCAAAAAGAATCGTTGCACTCGTGGTGGCATGTCAGCAATTTCTTTCCGTGCTATCGCTACCAGCGGTTTGTGGTCCGTTTCGATAAGCACGTTTCTACCGTACACGAACTCGTGAAACCTTTCGCAGCCAAAACATATCCCAAGTGCTTCCTTCTCAATTTGGGCATAATTCTTCTCGGCTTGCGTTAAAACACGAGATGCGTATGCTACGGGCCTCCACTCACCACTGTAGTCTTGCAGTAATGCTGCACCAACGCCGTCTTTTGATGCGTCACAGGTAATCTTGGATTTTCGTTGCGGATCAAAGATTGCAAGAAGGGGGGCGGTGGTCAGGATTTGTGTTAGTTTTTTCCACTCCTGCGCATGGTTATCTGTCCATTGGAATTCTGAGCGCGTCTTGATAAGCTCACGTAGAAGCGTTGTTCGCTCGGACAGTCGTGGGACAAATTTACCAAAGTAATTAAGTACACCCAGCATTCGCTGAACGTCACTCTTGGACGTTGGTGTTGGTATATTCACCAAGTTTTTGATCAGCTTGGGGTCAGGCGATATGCCCGTTCGGCCTATGATATCGCCAAGGAATCTGACTTCTTTCACCCTAAACTTGCACTTCTGGATGTTGAAAGTCAAGCCGGCTTTCTCGGCGGCTTTTAGCGCTGCTATCAACCGCTCATCGTGTTCTTGTCTACTGGAACCCCATACTAAAATATCGTCAATATATACCAGTACGCCGGGTAGGCCATCAAAGACTTGGCTCATACTCTGTTGAAATATCTCTGGTGCGGAAGAAATGCCAAAGGGCAGCCGGAGAAAACGGTATCTCCCGAACGGCGAAGAAAAAGTGCAGATCCTCGAAGTCCGCTCATCAAGCGGTATCTGATGATAGCCCGAATTTGCATCAAGGCAGCTGAAGTACTGGGCATTTGTTAAACGGGCTTCCAAATCTTCTCGCCTAGGAAGCGGGAAATGCTGCCTCTTTATGTACTTGTTTATAGCCCTGGGATCCATACACACCCTTAGCGTGCCATCTTTCTTCTTTGCCAAAACTAGGGGGCTGACCCAGTCGGTAGGTTCGTTCACCCTCACAATGATGCCAGCACGTACCATTCGGTCGAGTTCTTTTTTAAGGGGTTCTTCTAGCGCCACCGGAACTCGTCGCGCTGGTTGCACTACTGGTATCGCTTCAGGTGACAAGACCATACTGTACGCCTGCTGCAAACACCCGAGGCCCTGGAATATGTGCCCGAAATTTTTCAGAAGGTCATCAGTTGCGGTCTTGTCTACGGCACATACCCTACGCTGGACTAGCCCCAGAGCTTCACTCGCTTCTAGCCCAAGTATGGCTTGACGCCCATTTTTCACCACAAAGAACTTCACTGTGGCAGAAGTGTTCCCAAGACGGACTTCAAGCGTACACGTTCCAAAACACGTTATGATGCCTCCGTTATACGCCCGCAGGATCGAATTAGTCGGCTTCAGTTCTTCTGCTCCCCGCAGTTTTTGGTAAATCGACATAGGAAACAAGCTTGCTTGCGATCCGGTGTCCACTTTAAAACGGATCGCACAGTTACGAACTTGAGCCTTGACCATCCAATCCCTCTCGCGCTTTGCCGTGGTGACTTCTAGGATGTCAAAGTCCGCGTCTTGCTGTTCTCGCACTTCACTGACCCCGGCTGACGCGCAGCAACTTGCGAAATGGTTCAGCTTGTGACACAAACGACACTTCTTTCCAAAAGCTGGGCATTGCTTAGGTTTGTGCCAGCGGTTGCACTTACGACAACGAAACTGTTTTTTTGCTTCTTTCCCCTCTTTCGAGGGAGCCGCGCGCCTCGAAATCGCGTCGACACTGTCGTCCCCTCTGTGCCAAACTACATTCCGCTGTGCTAGCGTCTCTGCTGCTCTGCACATTTCCTCTGCTTTTTTCAACGTCAGCTGGTTGTCCCGCAGCATCTTCTCACGTAGTCGAGGATTACACGTGCCAAATACAATCTGGTCCCTTATCATCGATTCTTGCAGCGTGCCAAAGTTGCACTGTGCCGCTTGCTTTTTCAAGTCACGAACAAATTTTTCGAAAGGTTCTCCTTCCGCTTGCTTTCTTGAACGGAATACGTATCTTTCATGTACTTCATTGCTAACTTCGGCACAATAAGCATCAAACTTGCTCACCAAGGTGCTGTAGTTCGTCTTGTCTTCATTGTCGCCAAACTGGAAGTTGTTGAAGACGTCCAAAGCGTCGTCGCCAGCGATGCGCAACAGGAGTGCCGCCTTGGATGCATCCGATCTGGGCTGGTCCTTAGTCTCCGTCGCCTGCAGAAATAACTCGAATTTCTGCTTAAAACGCTTCCAATTTTCTGTTACGTTACCAGTCAGCCGCAATGGCTCTGGTGTCTTCAGCAGGTCCATAGCACGCCGGACGCAGGGTCGATTTCCATAGGCCTCAAAGGGCCACTTCTGACACCATGTAACCAGCCGGAGGGACGACGCTTACAGCAGCATGGTCAGTGCAAGAATGAACCACTGTTTATTGAAGGCACCGCTTTTATAGGCACGACGCTTGCCGGCGTTCTGGGCCAGCCGAGTGGGACGCGCGCCGGCGTTCTGGGCAAGCCGAGCGGGACGCGCGCCGGCGTTCTGGGCGAGCCGAGCGGGACGCGTGCCGGCGTTCTGGGCGAGCCGAGCGGGACGCTGTAACCTACTGCGCATTACTGTTGCGCATCGGCGCGATGCAATAACTGATGCGCGGCACTGATACGAACACGACACGTGTCCGTTACAGAAACTGCTGCCTAAAGTATGAAAAAAATTGGAGGCTTATGAAGGTTAAGCCCAGTGGATGCGAAGCATGTCCTTAGCGTTTGGAGGCATCTTGACCGCATACACGCCCGGCGCAAAGACGCTGGCGCGGTTGCGGGCACACAGACTGACGCGACGGCGGGCGCGCGCCGCCTCATCCCTGGCGTGACGTCACATATCACGTGATGCAGCGATGGTGGCGCCGCCGCCGCGTCGCGCGCGACGGCGCGAACCGAAGCGTGGAGGCCTCCGCCGGGCCACGTCCGACGGCGCGATATGAGGCGCCATCTGCAGCCGGTGTGACGTCATCACGTGACGTCACATCATGTGATCTCACTTCAAGGTCAATGGTGGCCACCGCCGGGAGGCGACCGACGGCGCGATATGAGGCCCCATCTGCAGCCGGTGTGACGTCATCACGTGACGTCATGTCATGTGACCTACTTGAAGGTCACTTGAAGGTCAATGGTGGCCACCGCCGGGCGTCGCGCGAAGGCCCGAAACCTACGTTAATATGCTTCGCATAATACATGATTTAGTAAGGGCAGATCCTAAACAAGACACTGCTATGCCGCATTTAACTATTTTCGAATTCCCAGACTGATAATTTAGCAAAGGCTTTTCCGACCGCTGTAGGAAGGACCAACAGACATGATTCCCCTTTTTCTCCAATCTAATATCCAAGAATTGCAGCTGATTTTCTTCCGGTAATTCAAAAGTAAATTTCAGACCAAACCCGCAGTTTTCAAAAGTCCCTAAAATGTCATCCACCTGTGCCTTGAAGTGATGGGATTCAACAAAAACGAGATAATCGTCTACATACCGGAAGATTTGTTTTACACGGTTGTCTAGGTTATCTTTAATGCACCTACCTGCATAGGAAAGAAAGATATTACTAAGTACTGGAGCCACTTTTGAGCCAATGCACACCCCTGTTTATTGAACATGTAGCCTGCCTTCCCATTCAACAATTGTGAATTTGAGATAAAATGACACTAGCTCCAAAAACGAGCCCACAGAAACACCACAATTTTGAAATGAATGCTTCATCATTATCCTCTACTATACATTTTTTACCACATTGGAGGAGACTATCATGTGGCAATGAATAGAATAAATCCTGCACATCAATACTAAACATATCACATCCACCAGGATTATTTAGTTTCAGATATTGCACAAACGCCACGGAATTAGATACAAGAAATGGATCTTCTGCAGAAAGTGAACATAAATTACTTTGCAAAAAACTTGAAACAGCATGTTGCCATATTCCCCGCTCAGTAACAATGCAACGGAAGGGAATGTCATTTTTGTGAGTTTTGGCAGCAAAAAACACCTCTAAAAAGTTGCCCCTCGCCTTCTTAATGGATGCTTGCAGGTCAACTAAATTCATATCGCCTACCAGCCTGAACGCCTAGCTTTTTTGCTTCAAGGCACTGGTACGCACAAGCTTAAAGTTCTTGGTAACTGAATTCCTAGCATTCTCGCGGAAAAGTTTCTCTGGCAGCGTAACGAAATAACCTTCTTTATCCGAGACAACCACACGAAGCTTTGCGGACGTCAGGAGCTTTATTGAGCTCTCCGCAAGTTTGCTTCGTCATGAAACGCAGGAACGCAAAAAAAAGTGTTCATCGCGCCCTACCTTTGCCCTCTACCTTCTTGGCAGTTCGAATAACTATTTTAACGAAAAGCGCACAGTGAGGAATTGTAATGCACCAGAAACCGTCTTCACGAAACCCTACAAAGATTCCCCGTGGCCATGACCAGTCGGCGCAAACATACAGGGCAAATGGCAGCCCTGTTGCTTTTTAAGTACAGTTAACCGAAAGGCGTGGCTTGCAGTTTTGAAAAAAAAAAGAAAAATGCACCGTGAGACCGGCTAATGAATAAACAAGTGAGCAACGTCAGCTTTTCCAGACTCTGTAAGGAAGAATTGTACCTTTTTTTTCGCACCATGCATCACTAGGAATACACACCGGGTGTTTCAGCGAACACTTTCAAAAATTCTCATAAGTAGAATTTTCTTGATAAAGATATGGCTTTTGCAGCATAGTATTACCAATGTTGGCGGACACCAGAAAACCGGTGAATCGTATTAGGTAGTAAACTGGTTCACTAATTTTTAATAATTGATTTTTTAACTATTACAGTTAGGCGCCTAGTTGCAAATAGATATTCGTAGCTGGTCGTTAGTAATAGCCATATCAGTTTTTAGAATTTCGAAAATGCGATTATCCTCGGTGCTGTGGCTCGACAAAATTACGTGCGACTAGTTACGTGCACTGGAGGGGATGCTTTGCCTGCATGCTTTCAGTAGCGCATGTATTTTTCGCCCGATGCAGCCAAACTTTGTCGAGCCACAGCGGTGAGGGTAATTGCGTTTTAGAAATTCTGAAAACTGATATGGCTATTATTAACGACCGGCTACAAATATCTAATTGCAACTAGGCGCCTAACTGTAATAGTTAAAAAGTTAATTATTAAAAATTAGTGAACCAGCTTACTACCTAATAGGATTCACCGGTTTTCTGGTGTCCGCCAACATAGGTAATAATATGCTGCAAAAGCCATATCAGCCGCGGCGGCTGAATTTCTTTGGAGGAGAAATTCGAGGCCCGTGTACTGTGCGATGTCAGTGCACGTTAAAGAACCCCAGGTGGTGGAAATTTCCGGAGCCCTCCACTACGGCGTCTCTCATAGCCTTAGTCGCTTTGGGACGTTAAACCCCATAAACCAACCAACCTTTACCAAGAAAATTCTACTTATGAGAATTTTTGAAAGTGTTCGCTGAAACACCCGGTATACGAGCCTTGCAACCAAGACGATACTGCAAACCACTGCCTGAGAAAAAATCTCGACCTCCTGACCCTTCTCAGCCTTCGTTTGGTGCCTCGCGGTTATAATTTGACTCCCAATAATATCGATTATTCCAGACGTGATTTAAGAAAGCCCCAAAATGGGGACACGAAAGAACAGCACACGTCAAAACACCATGCGTCAAAAGAGCCCACAAAAAGCAGCAGAGCGATAAAGCAGCACAGGGAGAAAACAGCACAGCGACAAAACCGCACGACGACAGAAGAGCGCAAGGAAAAAACAGCACATAAGAGTAGGGTGCAGTGCTGCTGGAGGGCTGAACTATCACAACCATAACCGCAAACGGTAAATCGCAACACATGCGGCAGCGATCTTTAGAGTTAGCAAGTGCTCGTTTCGCTGGTTCATTAAGAAACAAGGGTGGCTCATTCATTGAGCAACAGAGTTGCTTGAATGATGCATATGGCAGAAGTAGTGGTTATGTAGTCCTTCCTTGCTTGGCTTCGATCATCTAGTCTCTTTTTGTAATATTTTAGAAGAGTCTGGGCAGGTGAGAGCTAAAATTGTACTGGCATCTGCTATGCGGTCAAGTGTCCCTGGTAGTTTATCTTGTCTTCTTTACTGGCTATATTCGGCTCCTTGACTCCTTTTGATGCATTACGTGCCGCAGCACGCAGCCGCTTGCTTTTTTAACTGTTAATCAGCATGCATGGCGTCAATCGCTTGATTTCGCTCTGTGACGTGTCATAGCCCTTGGCCGCTCCCCAGTGGCCATAGCTAACTACTACTGCTACTACCAGGGCTAGAGCCGTCCCGCTGGTATAATTATGACCAGCTTTTCTTGCTGTCGTTACTGAAACACTGAAGTAGTATATTACCAATTCGTTATTCTGCGGCCAGAGTGGGAAATAAACATCCTGTGAAACGAAATTCCCTGCATTCATTCTACACCTCTGCTTCAGTAGACTACCACCTGTGTTTGTTAGGTTAGGTGTGTGTTTCTTAGGCGTTTCTTGTGGTTCCTGGAGAAAAGGGCAAAATCATTCTGAAATTGGTGTTTCAGTAAAATTGGCTTCTAAGCAAAAAAAAAAAGTATCTTTGGTCAAAAGTTGCGAAAATTGATGTTTCGAGATGAAAAGTGAAGTGAAAAAAAAAACTGCTTCAATAAAATTGTATAAAGGCCCTCTAGCTCGCTTCAAACTAAACTGCTGAAGATTCAACTGCTGAGAGTGAGAGTTTTGAAAAATAAGAACTTCTGGTACATCCAGAACTCTACGTCGGGCGTATTTGCTTCCATTCAGCATCATGGTGGTCAACCCGCGCAATTGATGCTTTCAGAACAACTTCTTCAGCGTTATTCATTCCATTACCCGCCAGAAAAAAATTGGATGTACGAGATCGCGAATATTACTCGACATTGTTCGTTATTGAGTGCGTGAAACGAGCACCGCTATCTAAAAAGGTCGCTGCCACATTTTTTGCGATTTGTCGTTTGCGGTTATGGCTATGATAGTTCAGCTCTCCAGCAGCACTGCATCGTACTCTGATGTACTGTTTTCTCGTCGGGCGGTTTTGTCGTGCTGTTTTTCCCTTGCTCTCTTCTTTCATCGTGCTGTTTTTTTCGCTGTGATGTTTTGTCGCTGCGTCGTTTTGTCCGGCGTGTTGTTTTAACACGTGCTGTCTTTTCCCTGTCCTATTTTGACGCATGCCTCTTTCTTAACAGAAGAGGGCGACGTCGTCAACGTAGGCTAAGATCTAAATTTCAGACTGATCAAGTGAGAAAACTCAAATAGCTGTGGGTATGATGATACGAAGCCATAAAGGCTCGAGATACATAGCGAATAACAGAGGCGATCGGGGCCAACCCTGCCAGGCCGACAACTTTGGCGGGATCGGTTAGGTAAGTTCCTTATTTATCATCAGCCTTGTGGAGGCGTGTTTGTAGCATAGCTATTGCAATCGCCATCGCCCTAGCCTTTCTCTGCGTAACTGCTAACCTCTGACGCTGTGCTTTGGAAGTCGTCGTCTTCGTCCACTTTCATCATCGGGATTGCCGACAGAGAGCGGTCTCTCGACTACCAGACTTGAGGCAGTGCATGGTTAGTGGTGGAACGCCTTACTATAGTGCTACTATATTTCCGTGTCAGAGGGTCGCCGAGCGTCAAAGCGGGACCGTGCGCACACGTACCGCCTAGGAGCGAAGAAGTCACCGTCTCGTCTTCGATCTCCCAGCTACAGGTCTCCTGTCGTTGCGTCGTCCAATCTGTCAGCCTGTACCCTATTACTACTCCTTTTCCTTCTCTATAAACGCTCCTCTTTCCAGCAGTTCACCGCCTGCGTCTTGGCCACTCCCCCGTAGTGGGTATGTGCCGTTTCATTTGAGGTCGACCAACAACCCACTTTACCGCTGATGCCAAACAGATGTCACTAATAGGCATAAGCATGGCTGGGCGTTCTCTTGCGGCTGGCGATGTTGAATTACGGCAAAGTGCCGGGCTACTTGGCTAAGCCAAAGCTATATAACAGCCTTCTCGCATTATTGAGCTAAGCCGGTAAGCTCTAGAAATTATTTCCGCCTGTGATTGCTATCAGTAATCGCCGTTATTGGCACGTTGTAGGATTTTCCCTTCCTCCAAAGCAATGCCGCACCTGGGGGCATCGAATCATGTGACTAAGCTTACATTCCTTTGCAAGGAACTAAGCCGCGCGAACGTGTTTGAAAAGTTTGTCCGCGCTGACGTAACGAGAATAAAACTTTCCTCTCAAACGATTTGTTTTCTTTAAACCTTTCACAGGTGATTAAAGTAACGCTGGTGGTATCAAAGGTGAGAGTGATAAAGTTAATGTGAGCCATGGTAATTAATTACCTCAAACTCATGCGTCGGCAACGCTGCGCTATTTTTGAGACGTAGGGCACTGCTGCTTTAATGTCTGGGATTACAGGAACCGGGAGAATGGAAGCGTGGCAAGTAAAATTTAAGTGAAGCCTAATAGGCCGCCCTTAAAATCGGGCGGATGGGCGGAGGGAGTAGTGGTGTTTATTCGGCGAAAGGATGGATTTTCAGACACGCACGCTTGCGCGAATTAGTTCCTTGGAAAGAAATTAAAGCAGAGTCACGTAATTCGACCCCCCGAGGTGGCGCATTGCTTTCGTGGAAGGAAATATCCGGCAATGCGCTAGAAACGGAAGCTTCAAGCGGCCGTGAGCAATGGTCATCAGCAAGCGCTTTTGGAACTTCATACACTTTGATTAGCTGGGTAGCATATATTGTCCGGACAAATGCTTTTCGGTCCAATCGGCTGCCGAAATCTGGTATTGCTTCGAAAGCCTCAGGGGCTCTACAGGACGAGAAATTTCTTCCTTCCTCGCTCATAAGAAAGGTTAATAACTTTATGATTAGCTAGAATTTCATAGTACCGACAGTTGTGATATTTTGACAGCCTTCATTCACAACCGTTTCAAGTTGGCAAAAACTTCGACATTTCTGGTAGTGATTTTCAGACGTAGACTGTGACTTCTAAATCGCTGCCAGAACAAAATTAGTAAGACTATAGGTAACTGCAGAAAACTAACTGCCTAGGCCACACGTGATGATGATGAAGATGTCCTCAGATTTAATGGCACATACCCACGGTGGTAGATTGGTGGCATGCACCTGTACTTCTTTTTTCTCCTCCCCTACCACCTCCCATTTCCCTCGTTTCATCCTTTCCCTATGACACCGTTCAGGTGTGTATTGAGAGAGAAATAGTTTTGTCTTTCATTTATTTATAGCCTGACCTATCCCAACTTAACGTAACGACCAAAAACACCTGCGGCGCTTTTTCTAATCCTCAGGCACGTTCCCTGGAGCCCCCTCTTGCCAGTCGCTAGAAGATGAGGATAACGAAGAGACCTTAGACATGCGTGATGCCCGAAAATGAGAACGAAAAGTAAAAAAATAATATGTCTCATATACATGGGAGTGTTAATAAGGAGTCTTATCTCGTCACGGTTTCTTGCCTGAGTAAATTACTTTCTCCACCTAATATTAGTCACCGCTGCCAGAAGCGTCAGACCTGAGTATTCAGCGCAGAATACGCACTTGCTCTGTTATGAAAGATGGCACTAACCTTTTATACAAAATAAAGATGACTAGAAAAAAACAGCCTTATTAAATACGGCCATACAGTCCTGGATATGGTCTTCTGTGGCAAGTAAAGAAAAGAGTGTGTTGGAGTGCGTGCGTGGTCTTTCGGAGCGTTTCTTTGAGGGCCGCTCTTTACGGAGCTTAATAAGGGCTTCAGAGGGATGAAGAATAACGATCTTAATTGGTTTTTCGGCTATATGAGATAAGATTGGTATAAAAATGAGAAGAAAGAGAAGTACCACAGGGGGATGCGTGTGCACGGAACCAAGCGCCCTGCGCCAATGACATGACACTATCCGGTAGAGAAAGCGCGGCTGTATCAGCAGTAGTTCAGAAGTTGCGATGTTGCGTCCACTAAAGCAAGCTGGATAAAAAAAGAAGCACCGTGAACTGAAGCTGCCATCTCCAAGATCTTTACTAGCTTATCCATTCCGTCGCCTGTCGCACTTTGATGGAATTTTTGGGGGCCCGAAACCCGAAGTTCGAAACTCTCGCGACGTCTTCAGGGTACCACTTGTGGCACGATTCAAGTGGTGGCGTGCCTTTCGGCGTTACAGGCAAAACCATGATGAACGAAATGCTTCTGGCGGCTCTCAGACGCTGCAGATGACCCACTCTTAAAATTGCGGTTTAGAGGGAAGGAAATGGCGCAGTAAATGGCGCAGGAAGATGGGAGTGAAAGAAGAAAGAGATGAAGAGGTGCCGTAGTGGAGGTCTCCGGGGTAATTTCTACTCCCTGGGGATCTTTCCCTAGTACAAACATTGCACAACACACGGGCGTCTTTTGCGTTTCGCCTTCATTGAAACGCGGCCGCCGCGGCCCGGTTGGAGCCCGTGCGTATATTCCGGCTCAGTAACCGAGTACGCTAACAACACAGCCACTGCAGCGGGTACACCGACTGCTCAGCGCCCCACAGCCAATTAGGGTTTGAAAGGGCAAGCAGCTTGAACATCCGCTCACACTTGGTTTACTTATCATGCTGATCATTTTCTTGTCGTGTTGGTCGTTGACTTTATTTAGTTCTTTAAGACGCCGTGTTCTAAGCTAGAGAGAGACCTTAATCGTAAGCCATTAGGGACACAGCGAAGCGTGTTGAATGATGTACGTGCAACATAATGTCCAGCCGATGTAGTGGATCGCGGGTACTCAAACTTTTTGCCCCTAGGAACCCTAACAGCGTTCAATATAAGCCAAGGAACCCCCCCCCCCCCCCCCCCCCCCCGGCCTCCACACACAATCGATCGTCAAAAGCGTAGCAATTGGTGGTTGCTGCTCGTGACTCTAGCCTTCGTGCATTTTTTACTCTTTCATTCACTTTTCGAGCACTTCTTCGTTTTCTGGCTTTCAAGAATCAGGTTTTTATTAAATTCCCATCTGTCACTCATGCCTAGACCTCTAATTCTAGACAAGCACGCTCTAAGGTAGATTCACAAAGCAAACGTTGCACCGCATTGTCGAGCTCGACCAGCGAAGGCACCGGACCAAATCACTGTATGGCCTGCCTGTCTTTCACTGGCTATCTATCGTCCGCTCCTCACCCTGGCGTGGCGTTATAGTGCGAAAGCAACATTTAACGAGCTCCCAACCTAGAATCTTATGTGAGTGCTCGGAGCAAGTCAGGTGAACTCGGGTTCGTTCGAAGAAGCGTCGCGCAAGCTGTAGCCCATTGTAGGGTGACCTTAGCCAAACCTGGCATAGCAGCAGCCCATGCAGAAACAAAATAAGTATATCCGCTACCGAGTTGCAATCCGCAGCGGCGCGAACAAATCAGCTTCGCGGGCCACTGCATGAGAGCACCATGCTACCGCCGAAACCGATCGCGCCTCGTATTAACCTGCAACGCACGGTCACGCTGTGCATTGCACATAACCGTCTTCATCAAATTCCATCTGCGGAGCGAACTGATGAGATGAGCTTAACCTAGAGTTTTATATCGTTGCCAGACTTGCCGATGACCAAGCAAAGCAAATCCATAAGCAAACACATGCTTTCGGGAGTCTAATCAGTTTAACTACGTTAAAACCTCCCATAAGTTTTTTTTTCTATTTTCGACGATACTGACTTCCGGCACATCTGCTCTCGCCGGCGCAAAACTTAGCCCCAGAGCCGCCTATGCCATCTAATTGCGCGGAAAAACGCCTCCATCAGACGCGCACGCGTTATTTTATCTTGGCTTGGCTCGGCTAGACAGCTGGTGCCGCCGACGCCTTTTCTCGCCACGCACGCGAGTGTACTTACTCCCACACGCGTCGCCTTGTGCTTTCTAAGCACACGTGCACTGGCAGAGCCGAGCGCGCCAGTGTCTTTGCATGCTGTCAAGTTCGTTGGGCAAGCCACTACCGCCGGCCTTCCCGTCATAACATAACCACGCCACGCCGCTACTGACGCCCAGCGTCTTGGCGCGAAGGCAAGGTCTCTGACGGCGCCGACGCCGATGGCGCAAAACTGAGAAGAAGTGCGAACACTTTGAAATTAATTTTCACAAAAAAGGCACTGTGTCTGGTGTGCACGCGCCTGAGCAAAGTCTACTAGACAGAGGGAACAAGCCAACAGGCCTTTGTGGTGCTTGCAGAACCCATTTTGAGAAACCCTGTCATGGATATATGAGGGCGAATAACGGCAAAAATCATCCCTTCCTCTTCCCCAGTCCATAGTGTGACGAGCCGACAGTGAAATCAGTGCTCCTTGCTACAGGATGTTAAAAAAAGATTCAAAGGTTTTTCGCCTTTCTCCTTGGAAAAAGGAACGATAGAGACAGCCACATGGAAATGCCTGCTAATGTGAACAGCAGCTTTTACGCTGTACTACCTACTGACCAATAGGCCAATGCACGTACTTCGTGATTTTGGCGACTATATTGGATAGGTTTCGACAGAAAGGTCCTTGGATGCGACGATGCCGATGAACTCTGTTTTCCAGGGCATCGTCGTTGCAGATAGTAGCGGCGACGATCGGCGGATTGCGATCGTAATCGGCGAGAGGCACTTGATGAATTTTAAGTCGTTTACTTGCGAGATGTTAGGAGGTGTTCACTTCAATCTTGTTGCGGCAGCGTGCCCCATCCGGCCGCAAAGAAGCCAACACGAATCGTGAAGCACGGGCCACATGCACATTCTGTCTCGGGATCGTGGACGCATGTACTACTCGGAAGCCGCTACTAACAGCCAACGTTGCGAAAGCCATTGAGTGGTAAGGAAAGATACTAATCTTAATAGACTGATTTCTTAAGTCTTAATTAACGTTTTTCAGAGAAACTTTTTGCGCGCTCTAATAAGTTCCGCGGAAGGCTTATTGTGTCGCTGAAGGGCGATAAGCGGGTCCCAAGAGAACCAGAAGTCGTCTGGGGTACAACTCTTGTTCGTAAGTCAGAGCATATGCGAGGTTTCTACACCACAAGGGTTTTAATTAAACAAAATTCGCGCAAAAAGAAGGAAAATATTTAACATGAACGCTTCACCGTTGTATAGACGTTCGCCGAAGGCTGTATGGGAGGTTCTTTTCAGTCCGTAGGCGGGAGGCTTCTAACGTTTGAAGCGGCTATGGTCCTCTAAAGAAGCCCCCACTATCACTTCTTTCATGAAATCTTTATTTCATTGAAATGAACGTTGTGAGGCATCCGAGTAATCTGGGAGCGTGCCGTCTTACTTTGTAGTCTCCCGCTTCTTCGGTCGCGTATCTTCTGCGTCAAACTAAACGCGAGCAGGAAAAAAAAGCGCCAGCACAAAAGCACAAAAATATGAGCTGCTGGTTCAAAAGTACCGCTAGCGTTGGTTAGTGCTTGCAAAAAGCGGTCGTCACTCTCGTGAAGTGAAATTCAACGGCGCTAGTATCCAACCTGCCTCAGAGAATTCCATCTCGTGTTGTATAGTTTGCGTTTCGTTTGTCGTGTTCGCGTTTGAATTGACTGATATTTCATAGAGCTTCAATAGTGGGAGCCACTTCTTGGAGCGAAGATTCCATGAGTTCGTTCTTTATGAGGTAGTCTTTAAGTATCAAGAGCATATCCTCTCCTCGCGGGAAGCAATAGTAGCGACACCCTTCACTCCCCGCCCCATTATTTCGCCCTCTTCCATGCAGTGGCACCTAC
Organism: Amblyomma mixtum; assembly: GCF_055824585.1. Classification (NCBI taxonomy): domain Eukaryota; kingdom Metazoa; phylum Arthropoda; class Arachnida; order Ixodida; family Ixodidae; genus Amblyomma; species Amblyomma mixtum. The sequence continues at coordinate 84,704,506 of NC_143016.1, read as the reverse complement.
ACCATGTCACTCCAGACTCCGCCATTTTGGAAGCGTTCACTGCCAGATCCACATAGTCCTCCTCTTTCATACAGCTGTCACTCTCTGAACACATACCACAGTCATACTTTACTTTTCTTCTATGTCTAAGAAAGATGCTCCCACTTTTCTTTCGAAAGAAATTTTAAAAGCACAAGGTCTAGTGTAGCGGTAAGTAGAAATTGGAATTATAGTAGCCTTGTACAGCTTAGAGCTGCCAACTTTTATCTGGATTAAAAGTGAATGTCAGTGACCAGAACGTCAGGCGTGCTTCTAAAACTTGCCAGAATGATCCCAAGTAGGGCGCCTCCTGCAGGCGATTTCATGCTCTATAGCCTGTTAATAAGGATAATATACTTTTAGGTCCCATTCTCGCCAAACTCAGGGCAACTTCGCCTGAACTTAAAGAAGAACATGATGCCGAACTCTCCGAAACATTCCGAACTTTTTCGTTTGAATCGGAGGCCGCAGAAAAACTTACCATGCTTGGAGCCCCAAGCGCGCTTCGAACCAGCGCCGACGGAAACACAGCAATTTCGTTTTGAGATAACTTAGACCATTTAGCCATTGCTTTTTTATTCCTTATCAACTGCTCACTCTCAAACAAACACAATGCTGCGCAACTCACACTCCTCTACTCGGCCATATCTCCTCCTCCTCGAACGCAAAGTAGCTTGTAGCATGTCAAGCGGAGCACTGAAAATCACCGTCTTTCTCATCCTTGATCCTTTAGTACTGGGCTAGCAAAAGCGCGCTTGCAGGCTGCCGCCGTGGCCATGCAATTGAGAAGGGTTGAAATGCGGGCCAGTTGGTACATTGTAAATGGATAAAAACCAGTCAAACAAGACGAGGGACAAGAGGAGTGTACACACCACGACGACTGGACTAACAACTGAAGCTTATTAGAAAATGCATAGTCTGAGCAAGGCCAGCAGAGCATGCGCAACAGCATCATCATAAATCACTGAGCATCAGAGACAAGAGACAAGAAATCTCATCTATCGACGTCGACCTAAAACATGCAATTGAGCCAGTTTAATCAAGAGGTAGCAACGGTCGTCTATTACGACAACAGCGCCTTTAAGTCACCGCAAGCAAAAGTGAGAAGGCGGCTGAACACGTATCTAAGACGGTTGAAGAGTGGGCGAGCGTTATACAGCGTTAAACGACGAAAGCATCGCGGTACGCCGAGTGCCCCTCCCAACATACAAAAAAACGAGCGGCTGAAGACGACGCACGTAAAGCCTCGATAGCCGCAGGGGAACGCAGTTGCTGTCCAGTTAAAAAAACAAAGCCGCTGAGCGTGGAGGCTTCTCTATGTGCTTATCCAAATAGAGAGGCCATGCATGCTGCCTAGCTCGGACAACAGAAGTGGGCGAAGACGGGGAAAGTCTAGCAGCAAAAACCTGGCTGATGCTTGAATAAGGCGATCACCATTCCAGCCGTACTAAAATGAGTTATATCTTCTCAACAATGCATTTTATGCTTACGCCTACTCTAAACTACGGGGCAGACTACAAAGTTTTTGTGAAAAAATGAAAAGCTCTGAAAGCCTAGAGAATAACCCTGGTGGATCCCGTGCCCGCTAGGAGTTCCTAGCACGCTTTTTCTTGCGCCTAGTTCCGATTGGTTAGACAGAGTGCGCCTCCTGCAAATGCAACAATGAAAAACAAGAGCGCTATATTACTGTCGCAATACAGTAACAAACTAACTCTGTATTTGCACTAGAGCACCGTGGTGCTTCTGGTTTCTTCCGAAACTGTGTAGGTAGACTGAAATCGACATTCAAATAAAAAATGTTTAGCAGTGAAGCGCGCAATTCGATTATCTTCCTAGTCGAACCATTGCGTGCTTTGTGCAGAGCTTATAGAAACGAAAGAAAAGTGTCGCAACGTCTCGAGAAAGGAGCCATGCTGCGATGCAGACTGTCGTTTCACTGATGTGGAAACTTTACCGAAGCGTACTTGTTCGCTTACCTGCGTTTATTTTCTCCCCTAAACAATATTTTCTTACACTTAACATCTCGCTCGAATACCTCGTTGGGCAGGAGCATTTTAACCACAGTAACTTCTAGAGCGAAATACGAAGGACGTTTTTTTTCTTTGCACAGTGTATTTTTTAACCTAACAAGATTGCACTTCTCTTTAAATGGAACTTAATCCGCAAGACGCAGATAAACTGAGGAAAAATAGCAAGTAATGTCCAAGGAAAATTGCTGTCAGAGACGGCAAGCAACATCATTTTGTTGCGGTTTGGAATGATGTGTTCCCCCTGTGCGAAAATTGAAAAGGAATAGGCTTTTCTTTAAAAGGGTAAAGCAAACTTGCCTTTCTTTTTTTCTGCAAGCTAAGCCCGGCTTTCTGTTCTCCCAACTTCTTCTGGGAAACAATCATCATTTCATGTCTCATTAGTGTGTGAAATCTTCCGCGGGATACACTTCTATAAATGAGAATGAAAACCAAAGGGCTATATTCATTCTTTTAAGTAGCACTTTTGGTGTGTAAATGAATTGAATGACCACCATCTAACTATTTAGAAGAAAAATAACTTCATAGTGCTTCTATGTCTTTTCTTTTCCAATATAATGAAACCCTATTTTTCAGGTTTCACATTCTGCAAATTTATTTTATTTATTTATTGATACTGTTGACCCTCGCTTGAGGGTCGTTACAGGGAGGGAATACAATGCAATGTACAACAGACAAAATTCATATCTCATAACATCAAGTTGGGTGCCCCCGACACAAAATATCAATAGAACGTTCGAACTTGTGCACGTCCGATTGCTCGACAACTTCAACAGGCAAATCATTCCAAATCTCGATGACATCAGGAAAAAAAGAGTAACAAAAAACATCAGCACGTGAGTCGTAAAGCTTGATTGATAGAGTGTGGTTTGTTCTCGCGCTCCGTCTTCCCGGAGGCTGAACATATCTATCTGATTTTATCTTAAAGTGCCCTTGAATTATTTGAAAGAAAAGCTTTAGTCTTGATTTTTTCCTTCGATTTTCAAGCGACTCGAGCCCACATGAGTTCAGCATTTCCGTCACTGAGCCCCTTCTTCTGTATCTTGACGAAATAAATCAAGCGGCCATTCTTTGAATTCGTTCCAGTTTATCTTTTAGAACTTTTTGGTGCGGGCTCCAGATAACACAAGTGTACTCCAAGGATGGGCGGATTAATGTTTTGTAAGCTATCAATTTGACATCTTTTGTTGCATGTTCCAATTTCTTCCTCAGAAAGTAAAGTTTTTGGGAAGCTGTCGAGCACACATTATTAAAATGTTTATGCCACAGCAGATTATGTGTAATTGTGACGCCTAAATACTTGAAGGTATCAAGATTTTTTACATTATTTTTTTCCAACATTATAAAAAAATAACGGCACAGTCTTCTTATTAGTTGTATGCGTAAAAGTTGATTTTGTGTAATTAATTTCCATGCCCCATTTTTCGCACCAAAGATGCAAGGAATGAAGGACACGGTTTATTCTAATTTGGTCGGCAGCTTGTGTTATTCGAGAATAAATTAAACAGTCGTCTGCAAAAAGCTTCAATTCTACGGGAGACTCGGTAACCTCGTTAATATCATTAATGTAAATTAGGAACAGTAATGGAGCTAAAACCGACCCTTGAGGAACGCCAGAAAATACTTCTGATGTAGAAGAAAAACAATCATCCACATGCACAACCTGCCTGCGATTGTTCAAATAGGCTTTAATCCACTTAAGAATGGTTTCGCTAATTCCTGCTTTGTGTAACTTGGAAAGTAATTTGCTGTGTGGAACCTTGTCAAATGCTTTTGCAAAATCTACGCAAATGACATCTATTTGTTCTTGGGCATCTATGGCTGAACTAAAATCATTTATCGTTTCTATGAGCTGTGTTATGGTAGATAGCCCTCTTCGGAACCCGTGCTGATGCTGATAAAAGAACGCGTTATCCTCGAGGAAAGTTAGTATATGTTTACTTATGATATGTTCCAATAGTTTACAGCTGATACTTGTCAGGGAAATTGGGCGATAATTATTTGCGAGTAGTCGGTCGCCGTTTTTAAAAACAGGTGTTACGATTGCGCACCGCCAATCTTGTGGCAACGAGTTAGTGTGTAGGCACTTTGTAAAGATTATTGTCAAGAAAAATGATATCCACTCAGCGTATCGCTTTAAAAACTGGGTTGGAATCCCATCCGGCCCGCTAGCCTTTTTAGAATCCAAAAGTAACAATTGATTACACACGCCGGCCTGAGTCACGACCAGGTCTTCCATCGAACATGAAAGGGAGGAAGGCGGGTACGCGTCACAGTCATCATTGCTTGGTTTAGAGAAAACAGACTGGAAAAAGTTATTGAAATGATCTGCTATTTTTGTTTTTTATGTTACTATGTTGTCACTAATTTGAATTCTATTTATTTCCTCTTTATTGCCACTAAAGTAAAGCCAGAACTTCCGAGGTGCCGTTTTAACGAAGCTACTTAATTTTTTATTAAAAAATTGCTCTTTTGATTTCATCAGAGCCGTTTTTAAACTCCTTCGCAATTTCGATGTGTATTTTGCCAATACACATTTCAAGAACAAACTTTTGCGTATAAAGCCCATTCTTTTCTTCGTAAAGACTTGAACCTCTTGATGGCTGTGTTTGCAGCTAATACTGCTGCTTTGGTTGAAGGTCTAATAATGCAGACTTTATTGAACTTTGAGCGACACTCGCTGTTTCGAGGGACCGTCACTGCTCACCCAAAAAATTGTGAAAAATTAGGGAAGTCAAGTTTTGATGTTATTTCCGCACTTCTGCGTCAACCTGAACACCTATCCGCTTTGTAAAAATAATGGTTAATTGACGCCATGTTGCCTGGACTTTGTTTGAAAAGTAGTCACCTGTGATGCGCAGCACTTTGTGATCAACACACTTCATGACAAACACTCACTGCATAAAGACCTGTTGGTCAACGCTGTTGCATGTCCAATGTAATGGGCAGCCTAAAATAGTCATCGCTGTATAGCTAACTTTAGTTATTGGCAGACAGCTCTGCATACGGTAATACGTTTTCCCTACTTGATGCGGTTAAGACAAAGCAAATTTTTGTGGCCATTCGTTAAGAGAAAGAGTTTTGTCGTTTGTTTTGTATTTTTTTCCTTTCACTAGAAGCCTTTGAGCGCCCAAACTCTTCTACACTAAAGGCCTATCAATACCACCTCGTCAGAAAGCGTTAGTTTCAAGAGGATAGCAGTTTCTCGGTAGTTGCAGTTTTACACTAGTTAGCGTGCGCATTAACCAAAGTGCACTGTATACTGTATAATTAGTTAAGGAAAGTAGTACTGCCGCCGTGGACTTATCTCCATCTCATTGGCAATTCTGACACTTCTATCAGTATGTTTTTTGGGCAAAAGATTTGTAAACGTGAAGTTGTATGTTTTCTGAAGAAATCATATTAAGACATCAATGACAGTAACTTCAAACTTTTAGGAATTGTTGGAACGATCTGGAATCTATATTACTGGCTCGGACAATTTTTGAACAACCTTTATTTCCATTGTTTTCATATGTCAATGCCGCATTTGGAGGCACCAGACTGAAGAGTTGTCCTCCCTGTGACGAGATCCGGAACCCAAAGCCAGAGTACTTGCCAAAATGATTCTCACTCTGCAATCGTTCCTAACAAGAAATATTAATTAAACAAAGCCGCGAGTGCTACACTTCGATTGTCTATGCGCTCTTTCATTCAAGAGATTTAGCCTGAATTAAAAACCATCATAGTAGCTGATGATACACTACCGCCATTTAAATAACTTTAATTCGTCATCGACTTCTGAAGTTCTGACTTATTTCCATGTTCCGGTGACATTTTTAAGGAAACATGCCGTGGCAGGTGAAAGTAATTTGTGCAGATTTGAAGGCCTGCCAGTTTTCGCGCTATTTGTCCATAATTTCTTCTTCCCGACTCAGACACATAGCACACGAAGAGCGCAGGCAGCCCGAGGATAGCGCTCAATAAATTGCTGCTTCCACGTTGTTGAAACCGCCACCACCTTTAACTTTGTACTGAGGCTGATCCACTGCTGCCCTAGATGAGAGTTTACCTTGCGTATGATAAGGTTTTAATGCAAAACAAGTTGGCAGTGATGGCAGAAGGAGCAGGGCTTTGCAAAAGCTTGCTAACACAATGAAGCCAATCCAGCCAAATGAAGGTTGCAATCTGGTAGAGAATAAGATACGAGATTATACAGGGAATACAGGGTCTGTTATGAAAGTAGTAGGACTGGATTTTTCCTGGGCGAACGGGTGGACGAGAAGTGGTCTACGCGTGCAGGATCGTTGAAGGGGGATATTCAGAATGCTGGGGAAAATCGGCAGTCGGCTCTCGGCCGTTGAAGAGAGCAGGTCGCTTGTAGTGTGAACCCCTGTCGAAACGTCTCGTCACGCAGAATCGTCGACCGTTTACTGGATCAGCGATACGCGAACAAATTTTGAGTAAATCTTGGTAAAACGGGCAAAGAGACTCACAACATGATTAAGGAGGCCTACGGTGAGGCTTTGATGGGTAGATCAGGTCCTTTTTGAGTGGCACAAGCTGTTCCGAGAAGGTAAGGAAAGAGTGGAGGAAGACGACCGCTCCAGACGCCCTTCGACCAGCAAGACCAACGAAAATGTGTAGCGAGTGAAACATTTACTTAACAGTGATCGTAGAATCAGTATCAGAATGATTGCTGATGACTTGAGAATTCCTCAAACCCAAGTTTTTGAGATCGTGACAGAAAACTTGTCTATGAGGAAAGCGTGCGCAAAGTTGGTGCCGGGAGTGTTGTCAGAGGAGAAAAAGGCCAACCGGTAGGGTCTTCTTCATCATGTGAATGAGGACCCCGATTTTTTGCCCAGCACAAGGCGGCAACGATGTCTCAGCCCCCCTACAGCCTCGACTTGGCCCTGCCAGAGTTTTTTCTATTCCCGAGAATAAATTCGACGCTCAAGGGGGAACATCACGGATCGGTAGAGCTGGTTCAACAGGCCGTGACAAGGGAGCTAAACAGTATTCCGGTCCAGGCGTTCCTGGAGGCGTACGAAAACTGTAAAACTCATTGGAAGCAGCGTGTAGGTGCGGAAGGGTGCTACCTTGAAAAATTGTAATCGTTTGTACTATTCTCTTGAATAAATTTTGTTTAAAAAAATGAGTCTTACTACTTTCAGAACAGACCATGTACGTCTCTCGATACACACGGCCTGCTTAGCCTACAGCCCATTGCGCAAACTTTGGCATTTACTGTCGCAACATTCCAAACGCGCCTACGCGCGGGAGTCGTCCATTCACGCCCGGTGGCGCAAGAGAGTCATCTCATAATTAGCACGCAATGTTAGGCAGTAATTTAATTACACTCTAGAGATACGAGCCGAACACCACAATCGCCTAGCTATGTTGCATGCTTCGAAAGTTTTCTCCGGCTTTTTTTTTTTTTTTAGAGCTTTGGTCGCTCGCAATAGAGTGCGAAACTGACCGTGATGCAGTAAATCCTGCAGGACAATGCTGCAATCAGGGCTAAAACTTCAGGGAGAAGATGGAAAGGAGGAACGGTAGTGTTTACGGAGCCTGGATGAGGCAGCATTGTTCTCGACCACGGAGTCCTTTGAAACACGGTGCCGATGCTTTTTCGCGCTTCAACGCTTCGTGGGCAACGACGCGACTCAACGCGACGGGCGGAATAAGGGAGCTAAGTGTGCTTTGCCATGGCTCAGGTAAGCGAGGTTTCATTAGCGAAATTCACGCTAGGCCTCTTGTGCCGGTAACTCGCCTGGGTTGTTAGAATAACCAATCGCGTTATCCGTCCCCTTCTTCCTGTCCACGTTCCCTCTTTGAAGCGTAGAAAGAATAGGTCTATGAGAGCCACACAAATCTCAGGGCGCTCTTCAGGTCTATCCACAGCCGCCTTCCTTTTTCCCAAGAGAATTCAGCTCGGGCCTTATTACTGAAGAAAGTTAACATTATCCAACGGGGGATAATGAGCGCACTTTGGGAAGGATCCTAACACCGTCAAACTCGCCGAACTGTGCCCAAGGGAAGGGCTTCAACCCGCAGACAACTAGAACAGAGTTCGGTGGGAGAAAGAGAGAAACCCTTTAATGAAAAACAGAGAATTTAACCGGCGCTAAAATATCACTGGCATGCTACTCTTCATGGAGGAGGAGGAAATTTGGGAGACAAAGGCGTAAGGAAAGCGGTACGGAAAAGGTAAAATAAAAGAAATGCAAAGGGAAGAATATGGGAAGCTCGATAGGAGCTGGCCCGTGGAACACTGCTGGATTGGAAATGTTGAAGGTTTAGCAATGCAGTTCTCGACGGTGTGAATTTGAACTGTGTCGCATACACTGCTCAAACCGGTGTAAAAGAATAGCTTCGAGCATTAAATTTTTTTTCGTTATGGCGCAGTTTCTAGGTTGCGGGAAGCAATGCTTACAGGTTCCGCATTGAGCGGCCCACTTATAGTTCAAGAAGGCTGTAAGGGATCGGTAGTGTACACGGGGTCATCGGAACGCGGCTGGGGGCGCTCAAAGCGAAGCGTCTCCTATTTGGAACGCGGCCGCTCGCGAACGCGCCAAGAAGTACGGGTGTCCACCCCGCCCCGCGGTACCGATTCGCGCACGTGCTGGCACGAATGTCTATTTGTGTTTGTTTTTATTTTGTGGTGGAGAGAGTGCTCTACCTTACGGAAGCTGGAGGGCTGGCCATGCCCTGGATGAACCAATGATGTTAAGACCGCAACATGATAGGAAGCCAACGAATGTGGGCCGGGCCTTTAGGGCTTTAAAACCGGGCCCCGGAGCCGGAAGCGGGGTTCTGCGCTAAGGTGAGATGCTACGCATCTTCGGCTACGCCGAGTAGGGGCCTCCCCTAGTATTAGCCAGTTCCACGTTTTTGTTGTTGTGTATCTCTTTGCCGTCTCGAGTGCCTAAGCTTGTATATGCTTATGCTGTAAATATTTGTACATAAATTTCAAGTATTCGCCTTACCCCTGCATCTCAACTCATCACGAGAACGTCTATGACGGGGCACCCCTGGTGCGAAGAAATAAGCTTCAGTCTTCGAGTTAAAACCAACCGTCTCTGGCGGGGCACCTCTGGTGCAAAGAAGAAGAAGAAGAACCTGTGAAACTTCACTAAGGCTGTAATGAATTTTTCTGGCGGTGCACGCATATCTCCAAGGCTGTCGGCAAACAGCGGCCAAACTTAGAAAGAGCGTGTAGATTTTCTCATTAATGGTTTAATAGAAGAAAATAGAAATCGTCTACCACGAACTGGTGCTCAAGGGTCAGGCTGCTTTACGACGCTTAAATACAAGCCTAAATGCAGCACTGAGTTAGCAAAATTGTGCTTTCTTTTACAAGGCAGATCTGCACTTGCGTGACCAAGGGCCAAAGCAGCAGCACTGATTGCCTATAAAGACGGCTCCTCGTTGCTCACGCTAGCCGAGAGAGCTGCCTGTTGAAATCCACTCTGAGCAGAAGGAAAAGTGTTGGGAACTCAGCCTTTAATGAAGTAGCATCATATCGAGCTTATTCTAGAATGTTAGACGTTTTTATGCAAACGCAGCCTAGCTGCCCGTGCAACAATGAAACATGTCCAACGTCCTGTCGAGTGCGCCATTATTGCTGACTGGACTAAAGTCTGTCCACTGCGTGCGAAGAGAGCGCATGGCTTCTGCGATATAGGTTCTCACTTACAGGCCGAACGGATAAAGGCTATGGATCCTGGTTGGGTCATTCCTAACGGGAGCAGCGGGTCTCTAGAAGCTACGCTCTCAGATATCCTTGAAGAACACTGTAGGCAGCAGAAGACGAAAACGCAAAGAACAGAAACGAACACCAGGGGCGCCTTCTGTTCTTTGTGTTTTCATCGTCTGCTGGGCTAGTGTTTTTCAAGACTATGTACCAACAAGCCCGCAAAGCCACACTGCTGCCCTCAAACAGCTGAAGCCTCATCAATGTCCAACCACGGGTGGATTAGAGGACGACCCTCTGGGTCGTCGCTTCGCCGTTCCAATTTTACGCATGCTGCACGCTTGATGAACGGGAAGCAGTACGAATACGAGCAAAAAAAAAACAAAAAATGACGTCGTCAATATAGAAATACACGCTGCCTGAGTGCTTGGATTTATTCGCGGACGAAATAAAAAAAGTTCACCAGCGTGTCTGTAGAGAACAGCTCGGTACATTGTTCAGCAGAGCGACAGAGAAAAAAAATTGTGCTCTGCTCAGATTATAAAACGGAGATACGGGTGGGAGCCATTTTGGGGCCGGAATAGAACCAAGTTTGTCTTTTGGCTTTCAAAATTTATGAATTTTTTCTCCAAAAAGTACAAAAAGTTAAGAAATACTCAGTTCAAATGTCCAGGTGCGCGCTGTTATCTACTCCAGGACAACCAAAAAGAGCTAAAGCACCAGAACGGCCGTTTTGGGCACCTGCCGACATGTTTATTAGAGAAAACTTGACAAACTATAACAGCTGCCTTGAGCTGTTCGCCGGAGGTGTTTTGTTCGTGCTGGCTCGTCTTTGCAAAGTATCTTGACGCGGTTCTCAAAGAATCCTAAGACCTCTGCTTAACGCTTATGCATCTTCAAACTTCAGCTTCAAGACAGAGAAAATTTGGAAGGGCACCGTAGTAGACGAGGTCACTTTAAACGCAATAACCACAAAACAACGTAATTAATAAAATAGTCCTGTACAAGGAAGCAAAGTGGCTGGCCTAATTCATTTCGCCAGTCTAGCACTGTATTAATCTCTTCCATTTCCTTCCAACAGCTTAAAAAAGCCCAAAATTAGTCTTTCTACGAAAGCTGTATAGCTTTTCTTTGCAGCCGTATGGCTGGGCTTGGGTAGATGCCAATGAGTAATTACTCCTGTATTCGCACGCTCTTTGTAAGCGGACCTTATATTTTCGTGCCTACTAACTGGGAACTCGATGCACGAGTCAAACTTAATCTGGCGCAAACAGAACACAAAAGAAAATGAAATACTGTGACAACAATCATTTTAGTGCTAGTATTGAAAAAAAAGCTACAAACTGCAGTCATGATCGTAATTCTTTGTTACACCATTTAGTCGTTCCATATTATTTTTACTCACTCTGTTTTTTTTTTTAGTTTAAAAGAACTCGTCGATTCTTTGTGGAACGCCTGAGAACTGAGTGCATTACTTGCTTAAGTCAGGCCTTATTACATAAACACAAAGAGTCCCACGTTGTACTAGAACTGTTTGCAACGAAACTCGCATTGGTAGAATATTTCGCTATTCTACGTAATTAAAGTGGATACAGGAGAGCTTGCCTAATATGCAGCCCTGCGGTTGTGAAGTCAGAGAAGACAGTACACAGAGGCCAGTGTACCAGGCGATGTCAGTGCAGGTTAAAGAACCCCAGGTCGTCGAAATTTCCAGAGCCATTCACTACGGCGTCCCTCACAGCCATAGTCACTTTAGGAAATTAATTCTCATGAACCAAACCAAATCACAAGCGAAACTTTCAGGATACAGATGCATCGTCGTCATTGTCTGTATTTTCGAAACTGAGTGTTCTTTTCTAAACTATATTTGTTAAATATTCAAGACTAGCATTATTATAAACCGATGCCTCCATAAGGGGGAGGCGCTGAGGCTCAGTCTTCCTTTATGATTGTTAGCATCCTAACTAATAGTGAATGACTCCATATAAAAATAAACGTCGTTCAACACTGAAAGACAAATATCCGTTTCATTTCTCTCTTTGTAAAACATTGACTTGCCTCTTCTTCATTAAGCTTTAATTCCGATCGATGGATTATCTCATTCTACCAAAGACGGTTCGTTAAAAATTCACAGGAAACCACTTTAATTTGGTTTGAACAACAATTGTACTCAAGTCGCAAATGATAACGGCCACTGTTATCTTCGCCCGGCCCCTTGATGTATTATACACGAAATCCCTTAGCATAATAAGGAACCATTTCTGTGGAGTCACCGAACTTTCCAAACTTTTTAAACAGCAGAATGCATGCTTAGTTATTTACAAAATGCTGCGTAAAGTGTGTACTGCACTTTCCGTATGACTCATGTTGCTAAGCGCTCAATGGCAGCGAGTCCTAAAAACTAAAGATTCAGTGACAAAAATTTCCACTGATGAATTTCTACATAATGTCAGGTCAAGACGTGTGACTGTTTATTTGCCTAATATTCCAGCTGAGCGCTGGATTGAAGACAAACGCAGTATAACCCTGGTGCCCTTCTTAATTTTCTTATAAATTTCCCTGCAGCATCCTTAACGGTACAGTACAACGCTTCCAAATTCAGCACTAACTGTTTTTATACATTTCAGCCGGCTCACTCGAAAAACGAAGCTACTACCGCATACAACTCAAGAGCGAAGCGTAAAAGCCCCATCTGAGGTGGCCTTCCAACCAGAATCATGCACCTATTGTTTTGACATCGCCTTTAGACGCTTTGCACCTGTCACGGCCGCTAGCAGGTGCAAATTGGTTGGCGGCAACGTAAAGAAAATAGATTGACGGAGTTGGTTAGATGCCTTCTTTGAAAGCATTGCGTCTGACTAGAGTTAGATTTTTCCATACATTCTGACCGTCTTGAAATGATATCACATCTTTCCAAACGGCCAAAAGAATAGACGACTGGTTAGTCAGAACTAACCTCGCGGCTTTGTAGGTATCATTTTCTATTTTCCATTTCATTTTCGGATGTGCTCGCGTTATATTTCCCTTTCAGATACTACCGACACTCAACTGGTTTGGCAGTGCGCTGGTCAAAGTATAGCGATGTCGCTAAAGCCCAGTTTTTGAGTTAGTTGAAGAAAGATGTAGCGCAGTATTTTTTGTCATGGTATGCCAACTCGCCCAAACAGCTACCCTCATTTTGAGAAGTTGCTCCTCTCAGCACGTATTACGTTCAGCGAAACTCAGAATGTTGGAACAGCATTACTTTCGAAACTCAATGGCAGTGATAGAAAACGGACGTTGCAAAGAGACGAAGACTAAGGCCAGGAAAGGACAACACACGGACTCAAGGATGCATATTGATTTTGAAACGCGTAAAATGTAACAAAGATTAACATCAGAGCATCGAACAGAGCTAAAAACGAAAACAAAATAGGAAATAAGGATGTCAAGCAGCACTGGACAACACTGCATTCGTTTGCCACGCATATTATGGTAACTTGAGAGCAGCTTTGTATTTGCAAGGCTAAGTACAATAATTATCTCGAGCAAATGTTTAATGCAAAACAACACGTTTTAATGGATTTTTTTAATTCAAAACAACAAGTTTTAGGAAGCGCATAAAAAGTGCAAGGCGCAGCAAATAATAGAAGCTCTTGTGAAGGCCATCATTGATGGTGTCTGTGTTAATTCTTCCGTTATATACCAAGTTCGGCAAGAAGCATGTCTTTCGTGATATCATCTTCCTCAATGCCAAAAAAAAAGCCTGCCTGTGGCGCTCAAAACACGTAAATGTTTTCCTTAGTCATAATTTTGCGCCTTCTCTTCTGCGCATCTCTTGTTCGCAGACCACATACGAAGTGCTGTCGTTAATGGTTCTATAATGTTTAATAAATGTCTATATTGCTAGCCAGCGCGTTGTAAACCCCTAAGGCAACCTGATATCGCTTCGATTTGTAATGCGCCCGAACTCTCCAGCATGGTCACGTTGGTAAATCACGTCAATACACGTTTCACTACAGCATAGATGCCGTCAGCACTTTGACAGAAATGTACACAGGGGCTTTCGATTTTGTGGGATGAACCTCACAGGTGACCCGAAGTTGACCTCGACCAATTCGCGAGACTTTAACCGGAACCTACTTTGTCAGAATAGTCTGCCGAGACGTCACACCATATTACCTCGTTTGCGGTGCTGCAAGTCGCTCTCACGATTTATAGAAAGGAAAAAGTGACAAGCCGATTTAGCAAAACAGTGATCCTTCGATCCTTTGTGCTAAGACCACACTTGACTGTCGTGATGAAGACCACAGCGATGACCGTAATTGCGCTCTGTAGAATTTTTCCTCGAAAATAGAAGTCATATAATTATTCTTCGAGAATACCTTCGTACTAAAATGCTCAGCATAGGTCAAAGTTTAACAAATAAGGATAAACAAGAGCAGAACATTTGCGTGATAGCTTAAATCGCTCGTAACCGCAACTTGGTAGGGCATACTGCAAAGAAACGAACTAAATAAACATTGTTCACAAACGAATACTGCGCGCATTTAACCTTGAGACCAATGATAATAGCAGCTACCATGACCAAGAGCCTTAGTTTATGGCGGTTCTGTTTCTGATTTACTCATTTCCTCGTTTCCAAACCCTCGCCTCAGATACCGGAGCCAACTCCAGTCATTCGTTGCTAGCTATAATCGCGGCTGTCACAGTTGCCATTCACAGAGAAGTAAAAGAAGGAAACTGAAAGAACTGGGAATATATTTCAGTCTAACTACAGCTCCTGGCGTCTTCGTTGAGCCATTTCGTTTTTCGTTTACCCTAGAGAAGGTAACGCTGTAAGCTATAATTTAGGCAAATAATTTCCTTACTGCGACGCCAGTTAATGGTAAGGTTCGCAAGAGTGATGATATAGGAGATGACACGGCAGTACATTATTTAACTTTCTCTCTGTTTCCAAGTGCTGTCACACCGCGCATGGCGCCTCATGTGTTATCAGTGTTTTTTTTATTATTATTCGAGAAGTGTGCCATGAGGCATAAGTTGAGAAAGTGGGAGAAGGACGTAGGAGATAGAAAGTTAAAAGAAGGGGTGGAGACAAGTTGTGTAGATCCGTGTTGTGTCGGATGTTTTTGCAATTTTTTTTTTACACGTTACGCTGGCGTACGGCGCGCATGCTATATCAGTTTTTTTTTTTGCTGTTTTCTTCAGCTGAGACGCCTGTATCATTTCCTGAACTTGCGGAATAATTGCCGACACAGAGAGATAAAATGCACAATGATCCGAGAAGCAGTGGCGTGCAGTCACGTTGCGTCCAAAGCACTTCGCGTCCATTCCGTCTCTCCACATCCAACCTCTTTCCTTCTCCACTTCGTTGCAGCTCAGGAACATTCATCGTCGTATGTTTGCCCAGTGAGAAGTTTCCTTTATTTATTTATTACGGATAGTTAGTGCCCGTATCATCTCCGCCTCCACGCTTGCCAATAAGCAGTTTCTGTGGCAGATATAAACAGCTGCGTGCGAAGGCTTTACGAGCATAATGTCAGGAACACGATACACGCAGCGCGTACCATAATTGGTGAACGAAAAGAAATGTTGCAAAACTTGGGAAGCTTGCGTAATATGAACGACTACCGGCGTTGAGAAACCTAACACTGCTGCTGTGCACCTAGAAAGCGCTCACTATTGGGCAAGCTGGTGTCCGGTTCGGAGTACGTGACTGCGCAACCAGACGCACTCTGTTGCGAGCAGAAACGCAACAAAGCGGAAATTAGCCCTCCGCGATTTCTCTACTTGTTTCATGCCTTCCATGAAAGAGCCCTCCCTTTCCCTACCCGATCGGCCTTATATAGATGCCGCCCTCTTAGCATTAAGCCCACGACCGGTGACCCTTCGGTGGATTCCTGGTCACATGGGCATCCCCGGCAATGAGCTGGCTCACCAGCTTGCCCACGAAACTGTACACCGGGCGCCGGGGATCCCATGGACGAGCCCACCGACGGAGCAGGCGGTCAGGGCTTACTGACACACTGTCGACGAATACTACACGCAGCAAAAATTAGACTTAGCTGATTTACCACCACCGCACCCATCCTTATCGATCCGTGAGGCTCGCATTCTTCGCCGAATACAATTTAATCTCCTAAGTACACCAGCCAAACTTTATCTGTACCGGCACACTTCCACACCTCAGCGCCCAAACTGTCCACACGCATATGCAGACATAGAACACTGCCTTACACAGTGCCACGCACGCAGCCTTCCAGTCCCCCGCCTATCCTTTCCCGCCACCCCCACCGTGGCCCATCTGGCTTGCCTCCTAGGACCTGAACCTGCAACGCGCCCTCGTTACCTTGGCCCAGGACCTATTGAACGCCTAACATAAAGGCTGTTAATAAAAAGTGTCACACCACCACCACCAGCCAGCGTATGCGTTCGTTGCCATGTTGTCCAAAATATAAGCTCAGTTGGTAGACCGCCGCCTAAATGCGGAAATACCACAGGCTGGAGGCCACCGCGGTGGCTCAGTGGTTATGGTGCTCGGCTGCTGACCCGAAAGGCGTGGGTTCGATCCCGGCTGCGGCGGCTGGAATTTCTTTGGAGGAGAAATTCTAGAGGCCCGTGTACTGTGCGATGTCAGTGCACGTTAAAGAACCCCAGGTGGTCGAAATTTCCGGAGCCCTCCACTACGGCGTCTCTCATAGCCTTAGTCGCTTTGGGACGTTAAACCCCATAAACCAAACTAAACCAAACCACAGGCTGGAACTAAAGAATTCCACGGTTTCCTCAGCTTACTTCCTCTCCTACTGTTAATAATATTTTAATCGAAATAGCCGCTTATAGTTGATACAGACGATTGGTAAAGACGACTCTCGCGTTCTTTCTGCTTTTCTGAACATCCGGAAAGTGGCTTTTGGGTTTACACTCTTTTCTACAGGCTACATGCTGCATGATATTAGGTAGTGAGCACAAATTTTAAGGCGAAAGCCTTTAATGTCTCATCGTTGTAAGCAGCAGTTGTCGACAGAAATGTCACGCTTTTCAATTGGTCGAAACGGTCGTGACGTCACAGTCCGCGAATTTCAAACTGGGCTAATTGCACTTCGGCTAGTAACCATGCAACGAATTGAAGGGATCATATAGTGATGCTCCAAGTAAGTGGGACTGAGCTTAGTTAAGTGCTTAATTACCTAATTAGCCTAATTAACTTTTCTAGTAAGGTCATATCAAGGAGGTTATAATATAACCTCCTTGGGCCCTATAAATAAATAAAACCGAGTTGGAAATCTGTCGAGCTCGGGAATCGAACCCCGGTCTTCGGAGTGCGAGACGAGCATGCTATCCACTCCGCCATGCCAGCTCGATGGTTTGGAAGGAACAAAATCGCGTCTAGTGAATACGGTGTCTTCGCTCACTCCCATTCTACACTCTTCCCTTCCGGCGAGGTTTAGGTGTCCACCGAGATATGAGAGACAGATACATTTCCTTTCCTCAAAAACCATTTTACCGACGAGCGAGGCGTACAACCGAATGGGCGATGGCGTTCTATGGACTCCCTGGCAGCGTTGCAAGACGCTGTCGCGTTCCACTCTTAGAGGCGAAGCTTAACGTCTTAACCACACGTCAGTGACCGCACTTTAGGTCAAAAAAGTGCACCCCCCCCCCCCCCCCCCCCCGCTGAATTTCGACGGGTGTCCACCGAGATATGTGAGACAGCTACTCCGTAATTTCTTCTCAAATACAATTTCCATTTTCTTCATTACGGGCCATCTTTGTCTTTCTTCTTTCACTCCCACTTCCTCCCTTCCTCTACGGTGCGGTTAAGGTGTCCACCGAGATGACAGAAAATTACTGCGCCATTTCCTTTCCTCAAAAAACGTTGCG
Organism: Amblyomma mixtum; assembly: GCF_055824585.1. NCBI lineage: Eukaryota > Metazoa > Arthropoda > Arachnida > Ixodida > Ixodidae > Amblyomma > Amblyomma mixtum. The sequence continues at coordinate 84,686,920 of NC_143016.1, read as the reverse complement.
TTCAAAGGGCAAGGCATCGCGCCGAACGGGTGGTGGCGTTCCGTGGACTCCCTCGCAGCGCTGCAACACGCTGTCGCGTTCCGCTCCTAAAAGTGAAGCTTAAGAGTCATTAATTAGCAGTTAATTAGTGTTTGTTCATTAACCTGTAATTAGTCGTTAATTAGTAATCTGTCATTGCTTAGTAATCAGTCATTAATTATGCGTGACGTCATCCAGTGGTGACGCCACCAGTGCCACAGAGGAAGTCAGAGTGGTGCGGAAAACGTTTTCGCCTCTACGCACTTTAGACAGTCAAAGTGCCCCCTGAATTTTTCTTTCACCTTGTAGGAATCGCTGGCCGTAAGGATGAATAAAAACGCGGGAATTTTACGGCTGATCAAGCCGAGAGTGAAAAGAAAGTTTTTGTTCGCAATCGAAGACAGAAATATAATTTTTTTCAGCTGCTGGTCTCCATGTACCGGCTACCTCAGTGCGGCAACATTCTTGTTGTTTTATATATAGAATCATGGATGAGACGGTCGGTCTTTCTCTTGTCAGTGGCACTGACTTCTCTTTTTTTTTCTCAGAGGAGGGCAAAAATGCACACCGACGGGCTACATGGTACATGACTCGACAAAGTTGTAACAATGAACATTCATTTCGACACGCGGCACACCAGTTAAAGTGAGAGGGAGTATTAGATAAGGAACCTCAGTCAGTTGGTTGGACACTAGCACGCTTTAAAAGAAACGCAAACCACGAGACCCTCTTTCTACACCGGCACCAAAACAAGACACCGAAATATGACATAATGCGACAAAAGTGCAATCCACAGTATCGCAATGCAAGCTGTTGTAGTTCTTGTACATCACGATATCAATTGCTGAGGTGTTGCGCTGGCGCACGATAGTGGCGCTAACAGGGCCGTTGCTCAACAAGAATGTATTTACTCAACAAAACTACTTCGCACCAACCCAGTAAAACGCAAAGGGGTAGAGACACCAAACTTTATTTCCGTGTTCTTAATTTGCAGTGATGCGTAACCCATCACTACACACGGACCACCAAGTGAAAGTCGTCTAAGCCCAGTAAATAATCTTTAATTCCATATCTAATAAATTTCATTCACATTATGTTGCAACATTCGGCTGGTGGCTACGACATCAAAGACGAGTTAAGGAACAGTATATTAATTCTATGGAGGAAACAATGACGTCCCGAGAGATGCACAAGAACAGCGCGTAATAGCTGCTGGTTCATTTCTTCGCCCGACAGTTATTAGGGAAGGCTTGCGTAAGAGCTGGAGAGAATTAAAAATGAGGAAGCAGTTATTGCGTCACAGTTTATCAATTTTTTTTTCTCATGGCCACAGGGTTGCCTCGACTAGCCTTGGACAATGCAGACATCATTTGGCTGTTGAAATCGACACAGAAAAAAAGGCATAGGAGAAGAAGTCTATTTATAAATTTAGCGGGCATGGCTGAACTTCGCGTGGTAATTCATGTATGCTAATGCCTCATTCATGAATTCAAGAAAAAAACACGCCATAAAAAAATTGGGGTTGCTACTTTTTTAAAATAGATGTAGGAGCTCCTTTAGATAATCTGGCCGCTTTTGCTGCACACATGTAATTTTTCATTCCGTTGCTTAAAAAATGTACAAAAAATAGTAAAGCGACGATCTGTGAATGCCATTTCAGTGAATTTTCCGAGAATAATATTCTTCTGAATCCCTTCATTCCGTGGGCTTGTATGCAGTGTGCAATGCAACAGAAAAAATGGCAAAATTTCTCTCAGGCAACCTTTAGTCGCGAAGTCTTCAAATCCAGTTGTGCGGCCATCGGGTAGTTTTTCTCTTGTTTTAATTCGAAATTATTCTGTAATTTTCTCGCAATATTTACCCCAAGTACCATAATGTGACGCTTAATCTCTGCGTGATATGAAAATTATTATTGGCCTCCCATTACTTGTGACTTGAAGCGACTGCCGCAGTGCCATCATCTACAGATATAGCAGCTCAATTTTTTTTTCAAAGAGAGAGAAAAATTGAATCAGTAAAATAAATACTGTCACAGCGCGGAAAAAGTCTGCACATTGCAAAGCTAAAAAGATACTACGTCATGGTTCGAAAGTGGTCTCATTTGCCTCTTCATCGAGAGCAAGTGACGACGAACAGCCTTGAGCAGGATATTCAAAAGCAGTTTCCTTTCTGTCATGTCAAATCATGGCAGACAATTTCCCGGGGGCAGTTATCGTTCACCTGCTCGGATTGGGGGAGTTCCTTTGGTGACGTGTGCAAATTTTAGGACGTCACATAAAAGAGGAAGAGGCTATGAATAATTGAAACCCCGTAAAGAATAAAAAAGAAGATCCAGGCAGCCCATTATGAAATGTTCCCGCATTAGTTTTCCCCTCTTTTCTCGTTCTGTACTTTGAAAAAAGTATTACTGCACTTTTGGGATTCGTGATTTTTTTTTTTCAGTGAGTCAATCGGTTTTTTTCTTTTCTTACAAGAAATGCTCTCTTAAAATCCTACATTAAATTCCTGCTTTTTGTGCATTAGGCGGTGTGGTGCCCCGCCGCGGTGGCTCAGTGGTTACGGCGCTCGGCTGCTGACCCGAAAGGCGCGGGTTCGATCCCGGCCGCGGCTGCCGAATTTCGATGAAGGCGAAATTTTAGAAGCCCATGTAAAGCGCGATGTCAGTGCACGCTAAAGAATCCCAGACGAACGAAATTTCCGGAGCCCTTTACTACGGCGTCCCTCATAAGCCTGATTCGGTTGGAGACGCAAGCCCTCATAAACCGTAAACCATACACCGTTGGGCGGTGCAGGCCCAATATGTTAGTCAGGACCGATTGGTTAGCGAGACTTTGAAGCCCTTAGCAACAGCTAACTAAACCTTTATCTCATTTTCTGATAGCGCAGTGAAGACAAATATCACGCGCAAAACTAATGCATTTCCCTACTTGTTGAAGCCTTCTTAGGAAATTGTTAGATCACATGGTACAGGGAGATCACAGGGTTTCGTCGCCTTCAGCATCGAATCTAAGGACTATGGACATCTTCTTACTGAAAGCCCTAACGGCATGAATCTAAAGAACTCCATGAAAAGAAGAAACAAATTCGTGAAAGTGGAAGTCTCATTCTTTAATTCTTCTACACGCCCACTCTAACAGAAGTCGACACTGCAATAACCTATAAGCCAGATTGTATCTCGCGAAACCGCCATCCTTCTCAATGCTTACAGAAAGTAAGCTCGGAGAAAGTCACAAATAAATTAGCGCCTGCTCAGCTGAGTGCTTTTTGGGCGCAGCAAATATCTTAGCATATTTTTCTGTATAATCAGAACCAGTTAGGAACGAAACTAGTTTCTACCCTGAGGAAGTTACTGCTTTAGTTGAGCAGTAGAGAGATCCGAGACGCAAAATCGCTGAAGCCGCTTGGCAGTTATTGCAGCCATAATGGGATACTCTAAGAGCAACGGAAGTAGAGACGAGACTCAGGGTACCGTAGTAGTAAAATATCGCATGGATCGACGGTGGCACACGGCAGAAGGAAAGCGGCTGTCTCAGTAGCTTTAAACGCATGCATGAAAACCGGCACAAACTAGTTTTCTCCCAGTTTGAGCAAACGCCTATTTCGTGGGTTTATAGTCCTTTCAGGACTCTTCTATACCCTGCAGGCAATTCCATCGCTTACTTAAATTTGAAGAACGCACTTTAAACACTCCAAATACTTGCGCAGACAAAACAGTCCCAGTTATTTATACCCGCGGTATACGCACGGAGGTACTAAAAAAACAAGCATTCGCAGTTCCCTCAAGCGAAAAAAGAAAGATGGCTGTTTTTTTTTTCGCAACAGCCCACAGAAGTGCTGTTGCCAAACTACAGATGTGGACTGCTCTTGCACAAACTTTGACGCGCCGAAAGCAATACCTCGAACTGCAGTTGGTACAGTACTAGTCTGACGGAAAATTGCGGCATCGTGCACATTTCCCATTTAATAAAAAACCTATTTCAGCCGCAAGGCAAATAAACTTAGTTATAGCTTTAGTTATCGAGGATCCATATGGTGGTCATAGAGAAGTAATGAAATCGACCAGGAAACTCCGACAAACGTCTTTGAACCGAGTTTTGTTAAGGCGCAAATCTTTTTTTTCTGCTCCGCCACTCTAAACACAACTCCATTCGAAAAGGAATAATATATTACCGATATCATGCCTCTACACTTACCACAGTCCCTCGAGCGCTGATAGCCGGCTAATATGCACAATGCAGCCGGTTTACTTGTATTGTACCGTTATCATCATCACCCAGGTTAAATAGATTGCATGAGAAAAAGTATAGCTACCCCTGCCATGCCATAGCCTGGGCTGCCGAATCCCAGCACGCTTTGTAATTCTCGTGCCACAGTTTAAGCTTCCGCCCTGTCGAAGTCTGTTTCATCTTATCCTAGCGAGATATCACGCACCCTAGGATACAAAATAAATTTTTCTATCTCTCATAAACAATGCTCTCTTTCTGTCTTTTAACGTTATCGCTATCATAGACTTTCCTAGAACAAGATATACAGAGTCCTTTAATGAAAAAGGAGAGATTTTAGCCAGCATGTTTAACTCGGCTCGTGGGCTCGGTGTGAAAAAGACAATAGATGAAGATCGGAGATTATCGGAGAATTAAAAGAAAATCAGAGAAAACATTTAGATACATAGCTCCCGGAACTATCCTTAGTCTATTTTCGGACTTATCTACAAGTTCCTACCTCCCTGGCAACATCTCGCGGGGTGCATTGCTTGTAATATTTTATCTTAAGGGTACCGGTAAGCTGATGATCGAGATTTTGGAGTGCTTGTCAGGTGCTCATAGGCCACAAATTTTGTTTTTGCTCGTATTTCTCATGGTCAGATACGACGTAGCTCTTTAGCTTAGATAAACGTGTTCCCTCGCTTTTTCAGGAAGTTCATTAACTGGCCTTTATTGATCAGTCTTCAATTCTTTAGTTCAATTTATTACCTAAAAGGCCGCCGGAATTGGTGGTTCTACATAAGGGGCGGGTAACATAGCAAAACAAACTATGTACGCAAGTAAAACAAGTCAAATACACATATGCTCGATGCTAAATATGGGAGCTATACAATTAAAAACAGTTGATAGGGTAGATGTCGTTGCGACCAAGATATGATATGCGCCATTTTTGTATACTTTCATGTCAGCATCTGAATAAGTTGCTGCAATTCGTCCCCTGAGTATCTTACTTAGATATTTCCAACAACAAACTGGAGGCAGGTAACGCATTACTCGCTGTCTATTGTGTCAATCTTTTCTAACCCTGAATTCTCTGTTCAAACAACAAGCCAGTGAAAACTCAATAATAGTCAGTCTTCAGATCTGACATCCATTCAGGTTGTGATTACATCACTCCTGTTTTCGGGGACAACGGTCTTTTGCAGCCTAGCTAGGTATTATTTAGCATGTTTGCATTTGCGTCTTTCATGACTCGGTTAGTCATTGCCTTCTTCACTGAGGGCGTACTGCAGGATGAAATACTTTTTTACAATTGAATTTATGAAGGCCATTATATCAGGACTGGTTTATATTCCTAACATATTTTTACATTTCTAGCACCGAAGCAATCGTTGCTAAAGCTCCCCAATTGATTTGGTTGCTTGGAGTCTAACGTTTCTCTATTTCTGGTTAGCAATTACTATAACAGACTTGTTGGCAGAGTTCAATGAAATAATACCTATTTATAATTTCTCTGAAGTTCGGCATTTGCTTCTTGTGGACCAGTGCTAATATCATATCAATGTCTTCAGCGGCATAGATGTCATATATTGCTAGAAAATTTCCCCCTACTCAAAGAATCCTAATCAAAATTTTTATCTCCTTGCTGCCTTTTGTTCTAAATACATGCACCGTCTTAGCCAAAAGTAAGCAGGCGAAGGGGTTTGATTCTATGCCGTATAGCGCAGCTCTTCGGCACCCCTACATGCTAAAAAGGTCTCAAAAACTGAGTGGTAGGGTTCTCCTTACCCTGTTTACTAGTCTTAAAGGATGTCTAGGGTTCCGTTACACAGCTGACAAACAAATGAGCTCCATAGTTTGGTTTCTTTCAACAAATTTAAAGTTAAAGTTTTGTTTTGATGTGACCGCCAATGAAACTGCTAAGGTTCTTCAAAATCTTTACGGTAGGAGTGTGCGAACCGCCCTTTCCAAAACCAAACTGAAGGCGAATGGTGTTACTTGGCGACCTAAGCCAATACGAATATGTAGCTATAAATCGAACTGCATACAAATCGAAGAGTGAAAACACCGAATCCGAATCGAAGGCGGATCAAATGCTTTTTACGAATATTTGCATAAGCAGCGAATATTCGTACAAAACGATTCATCATGTGAAACACTTCAGTGCCGGAAATCTAATTATGGAAATACCTACAGCTGTCGAAACACGCAGCACTGATCTTTTTTGGAAGCACGCAACAACAAATCAATGTCTTAATTTTATGACCATCATATTGTTCGCATAGGAAGATTACCTCTTGCTATACTGTTGACGACAGCGGATCAGTCAGTGCCACATCTCAGTACATGAGAGGGGCGGCAGCAGCTTATTAGCCATGCCTTCCGTGTTCGTGCATCAAGGTAGGGTTCCCTAAATCTGCCTGATCCGTGCCGCGTAAGCCTAACAAGTAGGCTATATATAAGCATTATGAACGTCGCCACATGTATGAACCTCGAGGCGGAGCTGAATCCGTCATTCCGCGCATAATGATTGCGACAGGTTGCTGTGGGACGTTTTCGGAACACTCGTTTTCGAAGACTACGGCATGCTTTATTTGAACCTCGAGCCAATATTGAAAAGTATTCGAAAACCTGAGAAGATATTCAAATGACGAGGTATTCTGAAATGTGCAAAACGTAACTGATTCTTTTAAGCTGCGTCATCAGGCAAGCAGCGCATATATTTCGCTGTCTGCAAAATAAAGCACTTCTCCCGAATCCTGTGCTTTTCTTGGAACCGGCTGCGTCACTTTGTTGTCAAGAATGGGATACCAACTCGCCCAAAGCCACTTCTTATTAATATTCCATTGTTTCAGGATAGGACGGTATTTGATTCGATATTCGAAAATTTCGAATACTCGCCCAGCTCCACAGTACCACAGTACCACCAGTCCGCATTTTTTGGGGGCTTGTATTTCGGGGTAGCGCTGGTTTCTCTTCCTGCCTAACATTCTATCCAGTGGTGTCTCGTTAATATGAATAATTTGTTTCATGAGCTAAACTGTCCATGAATCGAGTCGTCCGTAGTAACGAATCCCAAAGAACACAATATTTAGTAAAAAAAAAAACGCTGCCTAGAGCCTGCTTCTATGCTTAGTGTTTGATCAGTGAAGTTGAAATTGGGCAGAATGTTGGATGCTCCAAGCCAATTATCCTGGATACAATTATGCATGAAATAATATAGTGCAACTGCACACGCCTACTGGTGTTGGTGTGATCTGCTTCACGGCGTATCATGGCTGGATGACCCAACTCCTAATGCAACTGTTCACACCCCATGACCCCAGACCCAGTCGGCTGAAAGTTGCCGGAAAGGTTTTCTTCGCAGCACAAACTGCCGAGAGTTTTCTACGCATCCATTCATGCAATATGGCTAACGGTGAGAAGCGTCGGCTCGGTAGCGTTGCACTGTACAGCATAAATCCTGAAAAGGAAAGGGTATCAATCGTTAAATTTAAATTTTGCACAGCACTACTCTGGTGTTCTGCACTCAAAGTGTAGAAATTGTAACAAACATCGTTTCGAGAAGAAAAGACTTACTTCTCATCGCTATCCATATTAGCGACAAAAATACGGGCTTCAATGGGTTCTGTGCATTTTCTAACTATAAATTTTCCGGAAGCAAGTTTTTATACTAACGAGGCGTCAATTCATTGGAAAAGTTTGGTCCCCAGAAAAACTGTCCATAATTTTTGTCGTCCATATTAACGGGAGTCGTATTAACGAAGCAGGACAGTAATCTATAGAGTACCCTCCTATCTCAGCTGCCTCTGATGTTTTCTCTACATGGTCGCCGGTTCAATCGCGGCAGCTGCATTTTTATGGAAGTCATATGTAGACATATGCTGGGAGTTCCCGTCCTGGGCATGTTTTCTGACGTCTACATCTTTCGAGCTGTTGCTTAACATCAAACTGCTGAAACAAATTCAACTTAGTGAAGTGTCAAAAGCTTGCATCCCTGCTTGAATTTTTATGATCGAAATGCTGAGCCACAAAGTGAGAAGAAATGTCGATAACAGTTTAAATGAATTCCTGGGCTTTCCTGTGCTCTCGAGGCGCTCTTTTTGCATCATTCTTAGCACATGGCGATCCCCGGCTTCAGCTAAGATTCGGCTAAATTACTGAACCCGTTAATGGCGTCATTGCGATCCAAAATGCAGCCGACGCCACTCGTTATTTTTCAGCACGATTCGAACATAATTTTCTCCTTGGTATATATGACAGATCGGGGGAGTGATGTACTGCCTCAGTATGAAGTGTCTTTCCATCTTCGTTCATATTACGCAAGACCTATGCGTATCCTGCCTGATTGATTGATTAAAAACATCTGCGTAATGGAAGCGGTGACTGTGGCTTAAATGGGGGCAGTGACTCTGGCTTATACTGAGCTAATTACACGTGGTGAGGAAGAAGGATTTTCTTCTCAAGAAACTTGAGACGTCGAACTTTTCATCGTGACGGGTTGGGCTTACTTTGGGCACTCTATTATCAGCCATGTGCTCACGTGCGCCATGTACAGTCCGAGGATTTGGGGAGCTGTCTTAATAGCTTTCTGGTCACCGTCTCATCCAGTTTAACCCTCACGAAGTGTAATTCTGAGCCGGTCCTACCCACGCTTCACACATCTTCTAATTCACGCGTGCCGCCAGAAAAGAAAAAAAAAAGAAAAGTACAGAAGGAACCACCTACACCTTTTAAAGTGCACTGTTTTGTGCAAAACATATATTTTATTGCTGGGCTGTGTTCAATTAGGCAAGTTGCTCCCATAAAGGTGCTGCCACTGCGTCGAAGCACTAGCGGCGAAGATAAATAGCGGGCTTAACATTAAGACCAAGTCTGTTTAATATGTGGGCCTGCAGGAAATGCCGTCCAGGCCAAATTCATTTATTTCTGTCCTGCATAAAAATAAATACAGACGAGCTACAGAACAATGTGTCAGCTTGACAAAGTCGCAGCCCTCTTTGCTAAAAGGTAATTTCACTGTTCCGTAATATGCGTGGTTTTGAAGCTGCGACGTTGAGCACCATATATTCAGTCGAACACCATATATTCAGTCGAACTCGTTCTGACGCCCACCTATCAAGTGTACTTAACCACGCTCACTGCAGAGAAAAGGCATCTCCCATGTCTCTCCAATTAACCCTGTCCTTTTCCAGCTGCAGCCACCCTATCCCAGCAAACTTCTTATCCACCCAACTAACTTTCTGCCGCGCTCTGCTACGCTTGCCTCCTCTTGTAATCAATTCCGTTACTCCTAGGATCATCTCTTATCATGCCTTCGCATTACATTCCTGCCCACGCCCATTTCTTCCTGCTCATTTCGAGTAGGATGCCATTAATTCGCGTTTATTCCCGGACCCACTCTTCCCTTTCCCTGTCTCTTAAAGTTACATCTATCATTTTCCCTTCCATATCTTGCTTCATTGTCATCAATTTAAGTTGAACCCTTATCGTTAGCCTCCACGTTTTTAGTCCCAGGTGAGTACCGATAAAATACGGCTTCTTACTTTTATCTTGAGGTTCATTGGTAAACTGCCAATCATGATCTTAGACGACCCGCCAAATGCGCTCCACCCCATTCTTATTCTCGCTATTTTGCTCCCGTGTTTCGGACCTGCGGTCACTACCTGCCCTGAGTAGACATATTCTCTTACCATTTCCTGCGCCTCGCTACCAACTGTAAAGTGCTGTTGCCATCCGAGACGAACATTAGTTTCGTTTTCTGGATATTAACTTTTAGTCCAACCATACGTTTCCTTCAGTGCTCACTCAGAGTCTCCGCAATAAAGCGTTGTGTGACTTGAAACTACTACAGTTTGTTTTGCTCTTTAAGTGTGTCTCTGTCCATTTTTGCAGAATGACCATTATGAGCGTCCACAAAGTCGTGTCTCTTTTTCAAGCGTGCTATTTTGGGCAGCCACCTGTGAGCAGTCTTAGGATAAAAAATGCGAGTAGCACTCCGCCATCATGTGATGAGGCCGGTGGAGCACATACGTACATGACCGAATGGTATCATGCAACTGTGGCAGTATCCAGTGCATGGGCAACCCACCGACTGCTTGTTTAAATGCACAAAAAGAAAATAAAAATCGGCAAACACGTTTCATTCTTGCCATTTTTGAAATATTGCCAAAAGGCACGTATTAAAGGAGTCCCGAGGACTCCTGCAAATACTCAACTGATGAAAAGTGCATCTGGTTGTCCTTCTACTCCCCTGAGCAAAACCCGAAATGCGAGCGTTGTTTCATGTTTTAGAATTCACAAGATCGTAAGAACCATGCGGAATATGGTCAAGAATGCAGGAAGAAATTTGTTATGGTTGTCATTTTACTCAGCCAGTGTTGCCAGTTTGTAGTCTTAGGTCCATATTCGATCTTCAATCCACCATGAAGTGGCAGATCATATGCAAAAAGAATCTGCGGTTTTTGAGCACATTCGGTGTTATGAACAATAATGCTCTGATATTTTCTCGGACATTTGTGGGATCCGCTTGTTTAATTTGGGAAACAGGATTTGTTAACCATCATGCCCACTCATCACACAAGCGCACTTTGCTGGCTGTCTAATTTTTTTCTGTTCGTTCAAAAACGCATGACTCAACGGAGTTAATGTTGTCGTTTTTAGGACTCTCGCACTTCACAGACCTTTCCGATTTCAGCAAAAGCAAAACCAAATACTCTTGTTACGTTGACTGCGAGTAAAAAAATTAGGATGTAGGAAACGAGAGACACCAACTTTCAACAAGCCAGAGATTAAATGATGAAGTCACTTTTTCTTACTGTTGCTACGGTATGTCCTGACATTATTCTCACTGCTTTTTCTACTCGAATTAGTTCCCAAGCTTTTCGCCTGACACCCCACTTAATTAAACTCTCAAGTCACGATGACTGGGGCTGAGCTGATTATTTCTTTCGCGGAAGGTAATTGCTCGTCCGTTGGATTTATTATCTGTTACCCACGGCCCACGCAATAAGGCCGTTAGTGTGGCGGAATCGTAAGGTGTAGGGGAGAAGGCAGGGCATAGGAATTACATCTTGGGATAATTACTGACGCGTCGAAAGCTGCAAGATAAGCTCTGCTGCCGCAAAGCAGGTTCCCTCCGTCTATATATGATTTGTTTTTTCTTGCTTCCGTTAGTGGCGGCCTCTTTGCTTCTCATTTAGAGATGCAGAGCAGCAATCTGTGCAGGTGTCGCGAGAATGTCTTATTGGTTTGTTTGTGGCTTTGGTTTTCTTACTCTGTGCTTCTTATACAACTTCGCAAGGCTGCTGTCTTCTAGTTGAGCGGGCCACCGCTCTATCAGTAATTAGGTGAGCTTGTGAACTTGTCAGGGAGTAGCTTTAATTAAGTATCGCACTCTGGCAGGTTAGCGAGAGCTTTTAGGAGCCCCTCTACAGTTGGACTGCTTGTGAGAGTTTCATTACACGAACACCGAAACTGAGAAGCTGCGGTTTTAGACCGAACTACTGAAGTCATAAAGTAAAGAAGTGCTTCATTACTTGAAAGTGGCTCCGCAAACAGCATGTGAGCTGCTGTTGACAGCAGACGTTGGTCTACAGCGTTAACTGAGCGTACTTTAAACCAGCATCGCTTAGCTGCTATGTATTGAAGAGTTCAAGCCCAATGCGATTTCTTGCCTTTGTTGTCAAGCCAGTACGAGGGGGTGCTGAAAAGTTCCTTGCTTTGCCCCCTTTCATGTCGAATTCAAAAATTAGTTTGGTACCATAAAAAAGCAAGATATCTTTTTATTTAACTGTGCAAGTATCAGATGTCTCTTGTTTTTATATAACTATTTTTAATTTAAGGTAGAACGTAAAATGGCAGAGGCACAAGCAAGTTTCACGCCTGTGGAGTTACGGGTCGTGATAAAGTTTTTGTTTCTGTAGGAAAAGTCTGCAAATGACATTCGCAGTGAGATGTCACAAATACTAAAGGAGAAGTGTCCCTCCTGCAGCACTGTCAAAACCTGGGTTGCTCGTTTCAAGACTGGGCCTTTAACTGCTGAAGATGAGCGCCGTAGTGGGGGCCTCACAACCTCAACACACCCGGCAACAAGCGATTCTCTCCATAAGCTGATTCTTGAGGATCGGGGAATATCCGCCAAAGAGATAGCCCGGATACTGGTCCTCTCCTGAGAGCGCATTGGTTTTATTATTACCGATATCCTAGACATGCGCGAGCTTTCAGCGAAGTGGGTGTCGAAATGCTTGAACAGTGAACAGAAGGAGGCTCGAGTTGAGGCATCCAGAGCTGTTTTGACCCATTTTGATGCTACAAAAGCCCAATTTGAATAGATTAGTGACTGAGAATGAAACATGGCTCCACATTTATCATCCCGAAACCAAGTAACAGTCAAAGGAATGACGCCACAGTGGGTCCCTGCGACCGAAGAAATTCTGCGCCCAGAAATCGGCCAAAAAAGACATGGTGTTCGTTTTCTGGGACAAAGATGGAATTCTGCTGGTAGACTACCTACCTCAGGGCTGTAGTGTAAGCGGAGAATATTATGCCGGCCTTCTCGACAAGCTGAAACAGGCAGTTAAGACGAAACGCCAGGGAAAGCTGAACAAAGGAATCCCTTCGTTGCAGGACAATGCATCTGCGCACACGTCTAAAGTCCTGGCTGTCAAACTTAAGGCTCTGGGTTTCCAAATGGTCCACTATCCCCCCTATTCACCCGATTTGGCCCCTTCTGACTACCATCTGTTTCCCAACTTGAAGAAAAATCTGAAGGGTCGTCATTTCGACGACATTCCAGACGTCAAACTTGCTGCTGAAAGCTGGTTTGACGACCTGTCACATATATTTTTTTTTATTTACGAGAAAAGCTGAAAGAACGATGCAACGAGTGCATCAGACTCAGGGGGGAATATGTTGAATAAATGTGCACTTTCAAAACTCTGGCTACATTCTTTCTGCACAAAGCGAGGAACTTTTCAGCACCCCCTCGTATGAAATGAGACGGCATACTTACAGCATGCTATTTTAGGTAGTTGGTGGCGCAGCAAAGGGGTAGCCATTTTGAAAATCTTAGCCTGATGCCATAGGCTTTCCCTAAATTCATATAAAACATTTAACTAACCTCTGTTTCTAAAGTGGTTTCTAAAATGCATAGTAAATCTGACCATGCCGCAAAAGTTCTGAGAGACCTCCAACTTTTGGTGACGGCAGCCGCTCGACAGAACGCATTTTCACTGGTCGGTATATTGGCTGTTGGCGTCGTGTGTGCATGGTGCAGCTTTCAGACAAAAAACGAAGGCTCCTGCCGGTGTGAAACATTTACGAAAATTACGTACAACGGAACTTTGACCCTTGATTCTGTGCATGTGCCGACCCTATGGTCGACGAATGAACGTAATTTCCCAATATTTTGAAATTCCTCGACAACTGGCCGCTCCCTTCACTATAAAATAGTGGCATCAGAGATAAAACGAGTTTTCATCTTCGCTCCTTGCTGTTCATAAATCAACTTTAGTTTTACTGTCACGGCACTTATTTATGCATTCATTCCTCGCTGTCAGACGTTACCAAGTATGTTTTAGGAAAATGCAAGCTGCTAGTAATTTATTTTTCTATCCTTTTTGGCGCTTTACCTTATCTGCTAAGACGTCACATTTCCAGATTCTGCCCTAAGAAGCAGCCCTCGGCTTTAATGCACGCTGGGGACAAGTAGAAGTTGGCCGTTGTGATTTGGGTGCCCCGTTGTAACCACATAGAGGTCACTGACACCAAAAATACAGCTTTTAGAAGATAGACAAGGCCGAAAAACGAAATACACGTGTCGCCATCACCGCCAGGTTTCGCAAGTAAAATGCTTGCGTCGACACCGATTTATGATGCGGATCCCGGAGACCATTCACTGAAAAATGGTGGCAGCCCGTCCTTCACGTTAAGGACGTCCCACGTTTGAATCGAGTGCCGGGAAATTTGCTAATCCAATTTTCTACGCAATATTTGGGTCTTTTACTGCCGGACAAACGTCAATGTAGCCAAAGACAGTCAAGCAATCACTCTTTATTGACAACAATAATTCGACGGAGTTATCTTCGTCTTATTTCCGTCTTCCGTTCGAACATCCGTCTTCCGTTAACTTTGAAGCCGAGCTGAGAAACATACCTTAGTCAGATGTTCTTCATCAATGTGCCTCCGGAACCCACAAAAGACCACTGCCGAAGTTAGAAACGGCTACTGGTGACAATAAAAAGGCAGTGAAGCATACAGAAAACTAACCCTCGGAGAGGCACAACGCTGAGTGCCATCACGCCAAGCATAGCTTAGAAAGAGCGGTCTCCCTAGAGTCCACGCTGCAAACGATCGATGGAAGACGACATTTCATTCGGCACTTAGAAGCGCTGTTGTGCGACGGTTTCTGTCTTACGTTTCACGACCATCCCGCACGCCAAGGAAGGGGAGAATCAAGAGATGGAAGGAATGTAACGACTCCCAGGAACCATAGGCGGACAGGAGTTGCACGCTATGTGGTATTACAGGAACAAGGAAGACGAAGGAATGGAACCGAAATAGCAGGCGCGCCTTGAGTGAGAGTGTCGCAAAGCTCTCACGCCATCTGGAACGTGGCGTACAAAGGGTGTAGTGCTGAATGAACCGCGAAAATATTGTCGCGTGAAAACCCATCCCGACAGACACGGGTCAGAAGCTGCGGCTGGCATCAGTAATGGCCCAGTGGCGAAATTGACGTTGCTATTTACTCAGAGGGAGTGCTTTAACAGAGCCATACGCTTGCGTGTTCTTTTCAAGCGCGCATGCTCCGAGACGTGTCCCCGTAGAATCGTTGTGGGCGTCAGCGACGCGACAGCCATTGCGTGACGTTGCTTGCGATTTTCTCTAGTCCCTTTGGTAGAAGCCTTACGCAACGTGTTTCTTTACGCTCAACAGGAAGGGACCGGTTGCGAAGCCGACCGTGACTTCACTGCACGCCACCCGACACACAACAACCGTAGAGCGGAAGTCGCTAATGCGAAGTAGCATTTTATTTAAAAAAAAATTAACCTCATAATGTTACACGAGCACTGAATAGTTCTTCAGCGGAACGCGTCTCGAGACTATTTGTTACTGTTGCCAAGAATTTATTCTATTTCGTTCAATACTTTAATACCTTGCTCTTACAGCATAACCATACGAAAAAAACGTTCTGTTATCATCGAAGGCGAAAAATTTTGACCAGAGATTTTTTTCGGATTAGTTCGTTGAGGAATACTGGCAACGATGAGAGCAACTTCTGATACTTTTTGCACGTTGCACGTTTTGCACGTCTTGCTTTCGCTGATAGCTTGTCTAACTGCAACACATTTGCGCGCTCTTTCTAGAATGTGCGTCATCTTAATCTACTTATTGGGCTATTGGAAAAGCTGCATGAATTCTTTTCGGACGCAGTACATCACACGTGCTCAGCCCTATTCGCATATTGATTTGAACTATTTTGGGAAAGAATGGATATTTTGACGCAACTTCTTTCCAGTTCCGGGTAAAGTACACAATTCAGTTTACATCTAACTGTAGCCCTCTGGAGTTGTTCGGACGGGCCACTAATTAAAAAAAAGGTAGAACAGAACACTTTACTCCATCAGTCACAGCTTAATTAAAGATTGAAATGTCATGCACGAGATATATACGCGAAACTGAATCTTAGCAGTGGCCTTTTCGTTGGTACTCATTTTCTGGATCTCGACTTCCAGATTTTGTAAAAGATGCTCACAGCATTGTTCAACGGGTCATTAGAATCAAGAAGTGTGCAGGCAAAAGAAAGGATAGTCACAGACACAGAATTGCAAACTCTATTACAAAGCGTGACCACTAGGATCTTTATAATATTAAATCCAATCTGTAGCGAACGCGAAACTGCCTCATTTAGGAAATATATCAGATTTTTTTCACAGAAACAGACCTAGATTGCTTGATGAAAGGTACGGCAATCCAGTTGTTCTAGGAGGCAGCCGTGTAGAGAAATTGATTTTCACACGTATATGTAATTATTGGACATTTTCTTTTTTTGACAGACGGGCACAAACTATGTACAAGAAACACAGACAACAAGCGTCATGTCAGTGCTAGTCTTCCGGTGCGGACTGTCTGCAACTCTTCTTGAGAGACCTGCGCTGCAGGAGGGGACCAGTCCTGCTTCGGATGTTTTGATTGTCTGAAGCAGAGCAGCAAGGGCCGAACCTGAAGATGTTTTATTTCAAGCCAATAGCTACGTGAAAAATGACGGCATCACCCGGCCATACTCATGGCGCAGATCATTTCGAAAACAGCACGCTCACATTTCTAATCAGCGCGAACGCCACTGACGTCGTCGCCGCTAACGCTGAAGACATCTTGGGCCCGCGCTACCACAAACGAGCCCGCATCGCCATCATCATCGTGATGATCGTCGCATCGGTCGTGGGAAATACAATCGTCTGCTGGAAGCTCGTCTTCAAGCGGCACCACAGACGAGTGTCCAAGGCCAGGGTGCTATTCCTCAACCTGGCCATCGCGGACCTTCTGGTGGCCTGCATCACAATGACGTCACAGGTTGTGTGGGAAGTGATGGGAAGGCTGTGGATCGCAGGTGATGCTTTCTGCCGCCTGTTCAAGTTTCTGCAGACGTTCGCGCTCGTTTCGTCCACATACATGTTGGTGGTCATCGCGTTGGACCGACACATCGCCATCGCTACTCCGTTGGCGCCAAGCCCGGACCCATGGCGTCTGGCTGCCTTCACTTGGCTAGCGTCCTGCCTGCCTTCGCTACCGAACGTCTACGTGTTCCACAGCGTGGAGGTGGCTCCGGGGAAGTGCTTCTGCGCGTCCATATTCTATGACCGCGGCATGCCCCTCTACCACCGTCAGGTGTATATGGGATTTGTGTTCCTCATGGTGTTCGTCGCACCGCTGGTCCTCCTGGTGACGTTTTACACAGGGATCCTGTGGGCCATGTGGCAGCACAGCTCCAGGAGCGGAAAAGTTGGCCAGCAGACGGCATCATCGCTTCCACGAGCCAAGGTACGTCAGTTCCGATAAATTCTTCACATTGCCAGTTATCACCTTTGTGGACCTCCTGTCGTGCTGCGTATGCAAAAGCAGTTTTAAAACGGGGCATCTTAATTATGCCTATGAGTGCTGGATCACTTATCGCAAGCTAGATCATTTAAATAAACAGCAAGTCAGACAATCAATCACTGAGCAGGAAAAGCCAGCTGAGGGGAATATCAGCTCAAAAGAAAGCAACGTTCAAAAGGGCCATGGCACAAACTGTCTCAGGAGCCAGTGTGCTTCTCTGAGGTATGAAAACGGCTTCGCTGCGTTTTAGATACTCCATTATTGAGAACGAAAGTTAGATTTTCGCACTCGTTCTGCGCTGTGTAAACACAAACTCCTGTGTTCTCTGCAGTCTATTTTTTCAACTTTTTCAGCCAGGTAGTGAACAACTTAAAACAAATCTTAATGACGAAAAATTTTGTTGGAATGTTCTCGTTCCTCTTCGCTCGATTTAAGTTCGGTTAACCTGCTTCCGTTATTCGTTAGGTGGCAATAAAATGAGAAAAGAATGTTCTGTACGTTTTCTTTATTTTTTTTGCGTCACATGTTTTTCAAACCAATCTCCTGTCAGCAAATGCAGTCGTTTTGATGGGTGGCACTTCAGTGCGCTCTAGACGCGCTATAATTGCACCACAGAATATTGCGAAGAGGAGGAGCAAGAGGCCGTGTAATTGTTTTTCTGCGTGAAAAATTCGGGACGCCACTGTTTCCCCCCCCCCCCCCCCTTCAAACTGAGAAGAAAAAAAAAACGCTCTATGCAGGTTCAGCTTCGTTCCGAGCCTCAAGAGAGAGGAAGGAATGCATTATAAGACATTTTGGTATAATGGATGGAAGGTAGGTGAAGCATAAATCTTTTCGAGGCGAGAATAATTGTAAAGAGGAAAGACATACGAGCACAAAAATACGAACAAGGAAATAGTGAGGGAATGCGATGACCACTGTGCTTTCAACAAACTTTGTTGGACGAAGGTCGTTCATACATACAGCGTGTTCCGCAGTTAAGCACGCGCCGTAGAGTGCTTCCCTCAGCTTAAGTGATGAGTTCTTCGAACTAGAATTTTGCACATAAATGGCATTTGATCGGCATAATCGGTTTATGTTACATTTGTTGGGAGTACTTGTCTGAATCCATCAAAAAAGGTGGGTATTCGCATCATATGCGGCGGCGACGAAACAAAAGTCGGTATCTCAGCGATTGTACCGGTGGCGCCATCTCGTTTTTCAGCCGTGGAGATTCAGCAAATGAGGGGGGTTAGGGGTGGGAGAGGGGAGGGGGGATTTTTTTTTTTTTCTGGAGGTTTGAAGACGCTTTTTCACGAAAGACATAAAATTCAGTGGAGTTTTTGGCCAAACTAGGCTGTTTGTGTGTTTATTGATAAAGAAGTTGAAAACGCGTCTTCAGACCTCCCGAAAACCTTTGCCGAATCTACACGGCTGACAAGCGAGATGGCGCTACCGGTGCAATCGCTGAAATAACCGCTAGTTTTGTTTCGTCGTTGCCGCAGACGATGTGATTATCCGACGTTTCTTGATTGATTCAGGCAAGCACTGCAAACAAATGTACTATAAAACAATTCTGCCGACCAAATACCATTTCTGTGCAAAATTAGAGATTGAATAACCAGTTAAGCCGAGAGGAGCACTATACGGCGTGCGTTTATTTATTTATTTATTTCAAGATACCCCTAAAGGCCCTCTTTCACGAGGGTATTACATAGGGGGTGGTAAAAATTACAAATTGTATACATAAAAGGAACATTTAACATGAGTAACATGAGTGCTAAGCAGTCTCTATAGCAGCTTCTTTACCTATGTGGCAAGGCGAGTACCGCAAACAGTGACGTAGTTTTATATATTTATCTAGGAAAACCCCATTCCACTGCGCGGAAGAACCACTAACATGTCACTAATGCAATCATCACCTCGTTTATTGATATAAAGAAATTCACATTAAGTTTTATCGCGTCTTTTCATAAACACTTTGCAATCCAATAGGCGTGGCTCTCAGCGACACTACTCTTCATCGAGCAGGCTTGGATGCATGTTTATAAACACGTGACTGTTCGAGGTCCGCGCCTTGACGCATCGGTAAAGAAGCTGCTGTATAGACGCTCTTTGTCCACTAAAACTTGTAAAAAGTACAGCGCTCGTCCAGTTCTCTCACTATGTCCGTGTTCGTATTTTTGCGCTCCTGTGTCTTTCCTGAATATGCACCTGTTAACATGCTCCGCTGCAAGTACTTCTGAATATCTGCAAACTCACGTTGCAACTGTTAACTTCATATGCAACACATTGGACACAAGAACGAAAGATAGGAGCGACGAGCTTCTGTTTTGTTTGTGCCGCATGGGTCCCTCCGTGAAGTAATCCGTCTTTAGACAACAAGCCCGGAATCAAACGGTCTTAGAATTCAAGAAATCGGTTTGTTTTTAGTCCAGCAGAGGCCTACCAGAGGAAGCTACTTGCGGCAATTAGTCGCGCGTCTGCCAATCCAGAAGAATCATCGTGCGTGATAGACAAACTAGGCGTTGAACTAAACCAATGTGTGTTAACATGTTCGTGTATTTCCACCATTCTCGACAAAAAAAAGTAGAAACACTGCAACAGTTGTACCGGTGACTACAAGTTCTGCAAATGATCCCCGTCATAGAGGTAACCTGTAGGGAAGTGTGGGAATCCCAACAAGCACGAACCTTATGCGAACGTTGCTTGTGGTATTCTCTGAAAGTTTGAACACTCTTCAAATTAGATGTGGCGGCTCCTTGAAAGGGGACACGGAATAGAAAAAAAGGCGCAGTGCAGAGACTGCTTCGATATTTTGTAGAATTTTGTTTATTTACTTCCGTTCGGAGTCAGAGCCAGTTCGGTTTATTTTTCTTGGCCGAAAAACTTTCTCGTTGGTTCGGCTATGTTCCGAAGCGTTCTAAAGAGAGGAAAGTCGCTGCGCCGTGGGCATTCCGTTTCATCGCCGCTGCGGGTGGACATGCGCCTCTCATATCCCTTGTTATCGGATGCCGCACATTGCTGCACTCTATCCATCATCCTTCTAGTTGTACTCTCTTTGTAGCATCTCGTTTCAATGCACTCCGAAGTTTCTGCATTGAATACAGAGACCTTTGATAGCGGCGCAACCCGGGATTGAATATTCGTTGTTTAGGGGAAAAAAAAGTCCAGGGAGGAACGGTGTAGGCTGATACATCTCCCTGCCTTGAAAGCTATGAGCGAGATAGAAGGATTCTGCACTTTGTAGCGAGCCGATCATATTCCAACGGAGTACGCTTAGGTGTCGTTTGGACAGATCGCCTGCATCCTCCTCTTCCCCCCCCCCCCCCCCCCCCCCCCCCCCCCCCCCCCCAGCTCTCCAAAGAAACCTGCAAATTCGCCTTGTCCAAGATGGTCCTTTCGTTGTACTGGATGTTCGGCACCCTTTCACGCAGTAGCAGGTCATTTTTATGTACTATTTTTTGGTGTCTTGCTCTTTATTTCCTCTCTTGCGCTCCTGACCGAGAAATTCCCTGAATGGCGGCCTTTCATGTCCGGTCAGTCCTCGGAAAGAAGCTTTCTTTGTATGTGACACGACCGAACAGATTAAAGGGCCCGGCTTTCTAAAGAAGTTTCGGGGCTGTTCAGTGTATAGTCGATTCATGACGACTTTTTGGAAAAAAACAAACATGCATTCACGCAACCCGCCAAGCGGAAGTAAAGTTCCCTCTGAGCTGGTATTTTTTTCTAAGTGATCTTTTTTAGACGGCTCGGCAAATTGAACAGTGCATAGGCTGAATACTTTCAAGTGTACTAAAACGAAATTTTGAGAGCGCAGAAAGCCTGCCAAAGGCTTTCTGCTGGTTTGAGGTAGAGGTTAGGCAAGTATAAAAGGCAAGAGATGCAGAAAGCAATTTTATTATGACAACAGTGTACGAATGATTGCGTTTTAACGAATTTCAAACCAAAGTCTCGAGAGATATAATCATGGCGCTTAAAACGGGCTTCATAAACATATGATCGTCGGTTTTTGCCCATGTCATCGGCTTGGTAGCCATTACGTTCCGCTGCTGACAATGTAAATTACCAGCAGCGTGCTGAAATGTATGGCAGGTGCTAACACGAATGTATCAGAAAGGCATGCATTGTTCTGTTCCCTTGTTCTGACGCCTTACTGAGTCCCACACCCGCAGAAATACAGAATGAAACTGCTCCAGGAAATAATAAGGCATCAAATCATGTAATGTGCATTGGTTTTGAATACGTTTTGTTCTGAGGTTACACGTACAAACGCACTGTTTGCAGTGAAAAGTGAAGAAAAAATGCTTCCCCTTGACGTTGAGGTTTCTACTGCTTTAAATTATACTTTTTTTGTGTTAACTTCAGTACATCTGCCCAGGACTGAACTCTTTACATTTATGAAAAAAGATGAGCGGTCAGTAGAGCCACCTCAGTTCATTTCACCTTCTGGAAGTGAAAATAGGTGAAGAAATGCTGCAGTCTAATTCATTTCAACTTCTTCTGGCTTCTTTTCTTTTCATTGAATGTGATAAATTTAAATCAGCCCATGTCGTTAGCGGAATAATCGATGTGAGTGCTACGAGGCCGTGCTGAGTTGTACTAACTTCGTTAGTTCTACTTAATTAGTTGTACTGAACTTTGAGGCATTCTAACTTTGCACGCGAGAGACTAAACCTCGATAGGGCCTTTGAAATCAGTGCTGCCAGTAAGCAAAAACATCCCCGAGAAGGTTACAAGTTTGTAACCTGTTTCACAATCATAGCACACATACTTCCTGAACACTAACGCTAAATGAAACTATTTTACAAAGGCATTTTGTTATCTGCACGCAGGCCACTTTAGAGTTTGGTATAGCCTATGAGGTGGTAGCTCTCGATGCCAAATGCGTTTCTGCTCTGGAGGAGCGACAAGCTTAGTGCAACATTTTATGATAGACACACGTGAAATCTTAAAGAAAAAGTATTTTAGTGATGAAAGCGTGGATAAGCATTCTAAAAGTATGACTAACGGGAGACATAAACCTTGTAGAGTTAGGCTTACCTGCTTATCGCATTAATGAGCGACCGTTTTATTGCTTACATTTAGTCATTTTAGTTTTTCGTACCACTCAAACTTTTTCATTCTCTGTCTTCTTTCAAAGTTTTCGTTTTACTGCTGTCTATTAACGTGGACCGAAGTGTTTCCTTGTCTATAATTTTCCACCTGCAAGTTGCGGCTATAACTGTGAATTAAGTTTAATTAAAAAAATTCAGTAAAATAAAATATTTCTCTAAGTAATTAAGGCCTTATAATGATAGCCGTAGCTGCTTATGCGCCAATAAACCCAACACAACACAACACACAACACAACGCCTTATGACTGACACTATGGATTCTACAGTAGGATGAAGGGCTTTACAGCTTAACCAAAGCTATAACAACTTTCACTGTTAACAAAACAGTGCGTACAAACGATGTGGTTGCACATAAAGAACAATCTCAGCTGTGTGTTTGCCAGAATCTGCATCTGTTCCATTTCTATGTGCTCTTTTTCTTTCCTAATGAATAAGCAGGCTTTAGCACATGCATAAAGACTTTAGTTATGTGACTATCAATTTAGCGTCACTCCTGCTGAGCAGAACCGAAAACTGGGTGAGTTGGTGAACGTTCACCATTACGTACAGCGCGAAAAACGAAGACAGGGTAACAGTTTGTTTGCGTGTTTCTTCCCCTGTCTTCGTTTTTCGCGATGTGCGTAATGTTGAACTCCTGTTGACTCTTTGCAATTTTGTTAAACGGTGAAAGGTGCCTTTTTTTGTGAGGATGACACGGGCATCGGTTTTTCGCCTTTTGTTCAGTGTACACTCGTAGCCATAAATGGTAGTTAATGAACAAGTCCCGCGAGCCTTGTAATCGTTTCTACGTAATCAGAGACAGAAGCTGAGACGGAATTTCTCAATGCTACGTTTTTGCTATAAAGGCCGAATAATTAGAGCTCTTGTATAAAAACCCTGAAAAATGTGCCGTATTACCTGAAAGCAGAAGATTTTACAGCTGCCTCTATCAAGTTGTGCCTATGGCACAAGAGAAGAAAATACTACTTGTAGGACAACCGCAAAAGTGAGTAACAGCATTCACGAAAAAAAAAAACTGTCTCTAAGGTCATACTTAAGCCTACGAGTATTCCACCACCAAGATAGCCATTGTCAGATGGTCGGCAAGGTCTGCTGACGCCAACCGCGGCCCCTGGTGGGAACTAGGGGGTTAGGGCGATGAAAGGAATCGTAGAGCTTCGGGAGAGAACGGAAGCATGTGTTCAGCGTTTTCAAATCAAGAGGGGCAGTCGAAACAGGAGGCTTTAGAGCAATAATAGTAGAGGCGTAGGCGCACTGTAGATATTACGGTGTTCAGATTAATATCCTGGTAAGGTGCGCACTTGTGTCGTCCGCTTTGTTTGCGCTTGATCTGTGCCACATTGCTCTGTGGAGCTGAGCTTGCTCCAGAAGCAGTATCTTTGTTGAATGGGGCGTTCCTGGTAAAACTGATAAGCCCCATTGCTTACTGCGATGATGCTGAACAACGAGATTGTTTCTCGCCGATTTAATCGCTTGTGCTTGCGTTGTCTTTTGTGCAGGTAAAAACACTGAAGATGACAGCTGTGGTGTTCGGAGCTTTCCTGGTGACCAACGTACCCTACATGGTCCAGGAGGTGATCCTGGCATTCGGTGACCCTAGTGTCCTCAATGCCAACGTGGTGGCCCTGTCCGGTGTGATATCGGCCTCCAATAGCGCCATCAATCCATACATCTTCCTGTACTTTCAGAAGGCACGCCGTGGATCACAGCGAAGCACACTCGGAACGCTCCTGAAAAGGCTGCCATGCCTGCGGCGCTGGTTCCTTCGCACCAGTCCGACCAGACACAAGATGGCGACACTGACAGTGACCTACTCTGGTCGCCACTCTCGAACAATGACCACAGCCAACTGTGAATTGATATCTGAGAGAACTTAGTTCTTGTGATGGTTCAGTGTTTCCTTTTTTTTTTGCATTGTGGACGCTCACTTAGAAATTATGACAATGTCTCCTACAGAACACGTTTTGTCCAGCACGCGTAGCCCCAAACCTCCCGTGTATGTATTTGATTCAACCTAAAGAAAATGTGATGCCCCTCCGTTTTATATTTCTTTCTTTGATTTTTTCAGTAATTTCCCAGCGTGTGTCGTGAGCTACATCGCTCGTGAAGAGGATACGTCATGTGCCTGGAATGAGTTGACGAAGTGTGACCGTAAACGTGGGACGTCGACTTCTGAAAAGATTAAAGGAACAATGGTCTGACAAAAATGCAGGACATTGCCGTTGGACCAGTGTTGCTTTAAACTATCATCTATGGCTCATCTTTGTCCTAAGAGATGATAAAAAGAATTTGTTCGTCGTTACATCATGGGGTTACCATGCAAACTCTGTGACTGCATATAGACGTCTATTGAACACGAACTGACAAATTTTCATGGCCACTGTACATTTCGCTTTTCAGGTGACCATTCCTGTTCCCCTAGAATGTAAGTTCACAATGTATCGCATCGACGTCAAGGGGAAACGGGGCTGGGTAGATGTTGTTTGTATGTCATGTAAGATATGAAGAGAAATGTTGCATACCCAAACCAGAGTGAAATTAAGTACAAATCGCTGATTGTTTAGTGTAGTGTGCAAGCGCTCAAAACAAGTGTGTAAGGACAATTTTACGCGCGTTTCGTGGCTATACGTCTGGGTGTGCGCTGACCATTGACTCGGTGCTATTCCTGCCACGGATGTATGCGCAGCGCAAGAGAGAACAAGTACTACTTGTTGTGAACCAATGTTGTGTTTTCAGAGAGCCGATACGGATGCGGTTACAGAAGCTGATATTTTTGTTTTTAGTACAACCGCTCAGTAGTACAACGGTTTCAACAATAGTGTCGGCTGTTGTGACTGCCTTCATTTAGTGGACTTCTCAGAAGCGGCTATCATCTGTGATGCGTCCCTGCCCTTATCGACGTAAAAACTGGTCTGCTCAACAGTTATCCGTGTTGCTGAGCGACATTCTGATATTTTCTGGTTCAGAGTTGCGCCTAGATGTGTTTGTTCATGCACCAGGTAGATCTTTGTACTCCTTCCGTGATGACATCATTTCATAGCTGGCTGCCCTGTATTCTGAAAAAATTTTAGACTGCAGTGTTCATGTCGAACTTGTCAGGTAATTATTGAATTGTTGACTGAAGGATGACGTTTAGTGTAGTTGTTGGTTTACAACCTTGGTAAAAAGCTTAACAGGCTTAACAAGTTAAGTCTGGAACATACATCTTATTTTCTATGTCCAATGCTTATGTGCGGTTGCTCCATCAGTCAACGGCTTTGCTTCGCTCTAAAATCTTATCCCGCCGCTCTCTAGAGGGAGAGATGGCTTAAGCTTTCCCTAATAAGTCACTAAAGCTTATATTGTCAGATGTGGACATCAAGATGATGAAAGTTATATTGCTAACGCGAAATAACCATTCATGATGATTAAAACCAAAGAAAATTCAAAGTGCTTCTGCTTCTTTTGCTGCCTTCGTGCTGGTGTGCCGTCAGGTGTAAAATTCAAAGGGATGCGTTCCACGCCAGAGCCATGCTTTCGCCTAGCTTATAGGGACGGTACGGTCTTACGTATGTGCATATTTCTTTGCGCGCATTCATTTATGTGGTGCGACGGTGTGCGTGAAAATGCGCAAGTTTTTGTGCAGTGGCGCTCTCTACTGCATCTGCACTCTTCCTGGTCACGTACAATTCTTTTCATCCTGCGCGTCCGCCGCTGGTCCTCCTCATCAAATATTGAAGCATTATTTATGCAAGTTCCGCGTGCTCCTGGCATATTTTTGCAATTACCAGAGCACACAGAGGAAGCAGGCAAATGCCAAACTCTATGCGGGAGCACGCCTGCAGTTTGGCGTTTCTCTGGTTCTTTTGTGTACCGATGTAATCGTAGTGATATGCCAGGAGCAAATCGGGGCTGACACGAATAATGCTTCAATATTTGATAAGAATCAGCTGCGGAAACTTGGCCTGAAGATGTAACTGTTTCGTCACTGTTAGAACTTCTTTCGTGCGCACCGCCGCTGCTTTCATTGAGATTCAATGATTATTATTTATTTTTTTAGGAAAATGCAGCCTTCAAATGCTCAGGACGTGCCACTTTCACATTTCCGCGATGAATATAGTTCGAAACCGTGTTGTGTGTGGTTATGGTGCGGCAGGTATTTTATACAAACTGTGCTGGCAATTAGTCTGCGTGCGTCTCGCAGTCATAAAAAGAATGCTTCTTCTACATGCCCTCAGAATGCCAATGTTATCCAAGAACTCCAAGGTTAGCTTTACTGTCGCGCTTGCCGCTCAGTTAGCGGGCACTCAGGAAACATAATATGCACGATGATCCCCTGTGTCTCATCTGGCCTTCATAGACTCGAATAAGCATTTTAGGGTCTTGAAAACATGGTCGCACTATTAGAAAAATGCTAAACATCACACACAAAGGCATGGTTCAAGCAAGAGGTAAAAGAAAACGATGGATGTTGCGCAACATCAAAGCGTGTTCAAGTAAATAACCGTTCCTTCGGCAAGGTTTGCTGGTCGCGTTTGAAGGTGTTGTGTTTTTTCGCGGGCTGAGTGGCAGGGTGATGCTTATAATCGAAAACCTTCTGAAGAATGAGGGATTATATTGCCGCAGACTAGTAGAGAAAGAAGTAGGTAGCGGAGTGGCAGGGAGCGCTCACGCCAGGCGTGCTGCCATTACCATCTGTCATGTTGTTCTGATTTCATCGGCTTGCCGTCAATTAACAATATTTTTAAGCGCAACGAAATAGTTCCTGCAGCAGAGTGTTTTATCCCGAATTCGCCTTTCGTCGTGCTCTGCAGCCGCGGCAAATATTGCTTCACATTCTACCTACACAAAATTTCGCTCTGTTCTAAACCAAAGCCCTCTAAGAAATAAATGTTTTTCTTGGTCAAGGATCTCTTTTTTTTTTTTTTTACCTGCACATCAAGTTTCTGGCGCACCACTTTGTTAATATGCCATTTCCAGGGCCTCCTTTAGACAAATAATAATGCGTCTTTCGACTACACGAAACAACTCGACCGGAATACTTTTAATTTCAGTGCGAAAACTTTACCATCGAGCACCATTCCCACACTTTCGTCGCTTTGTCGCCGTGTACTTCGAGTATCCCTGTGTTTCTCTACCTTTAAAAACAAATACTGTGCCGAAGGCAATGTTCCCTGTGTTTGTTCCAGAGCCCCAGTAGCCTGTAGCTCTCTACTATATCTTCGTTAGCGCTCGTGCATTGATTGGTTTGGTTTATGGGGTTTAACGTTCCAAACAGACTCAGGCTATGTGGGGCGCCGTAGGGAAAGGCTCAGGAAAATTTCGACAGGCTTGGGCTCTTTAACATGCACTTACATCGTACACTACACCGGCCTCTACAATTTTGCCTCCATCGAAATTCGACTGTCGCGGTTATGATCGAGCCCGCGTTTTTCGGGTCAGCTGCCGAGCACCATAACCACTGAGCCACCATGGCGGCGCTCCAGTGTTTGAGAGTAGCGGATCCTGCCTTCTGATAACGTAAACTTTTGTAACGATACTTGTGTCACGGTACATGTGTCTGCTATTTTCCTTATAGTAATTGTGTAATACAGTGATGCCGAGATAGGGCCAGTCCTGTTAACTATTAGACTGCGTTCGGCTGAAACAATTTCTCAAGAAACACTACCAAACATTTGTTAAAAGGAGAAAGGGTCATGCAACCGATAAGACAGTAAATAAACAATGTAGACTACAATTTTTAATCAAACCTCTGCTTTCGGCCCGTCTCTGTGGCTGAGTATTCTACTTGGCTTGCTCGCGCTTAGATTTCGCAAAGAGGTGGAATTTGGCTGTACGTGTTTCATATTACATTTGATGGCGTGCTTGCGTAACATTCATATCGTCTGCTTCCCTCATACTGCCGCCGACGAGAGAAGGTACAACTTACGAAAGGGAGTTTTAAGGTTTCGCATTGCCGCATGCCACGCAGATATCCGGTTAATTCTGACCGAATAAGGCAACTACTCCTCCCAGGTCTATGGGAGTCCTCATCCCCTTCCTGGCGCATTGGTGCAGTGGTTATGTGCAACTGCCCTGCGATGGCAGGTGCTCCCAGCAGTGGGCCTTGTGCAACCCAGGTTTATCTTCCCTAGCGACCAATCATTGATTTAACTGTCACCTGCAACGGTGAGCAGTTCGCTCACAATCCGGTGGCCAGGTTGTGATGACGCCACAAGGTCACGTGACCTAGGTGGCCCAACTGTTTCCTGGGATAGCTTCTCTGGGCGCCACCCGCCACAGTCACGCTGGTGATTCGCTCACACAGCCGACACTGACAACGCCGACACCGGATTTTCTGGACAATGCGGCCTTTAACGCTATTGCATTAAAATCTGAGCGCGAAGGAGCCACAGCGTGACAAAAAACCCGCAAGAACTCCGCGATCATCGTTGTGGACGCTAGAACTTGCCACAACTACACGAATTACGCTAGTGCTGTGCCCGCGAAGACGAGTGCAAGTTTCCGCGACGAGGAGATTCTGATTTTCTACCTCACGGTGCTGAGAAGATGAGACAACGTTTCAAGGATCAAGAAGTGCGCACTGCGCTGCCGATTCCTCCGGACGTGCAGGGTAGACACACATCACGGGAGCAACCCGCTCTGCTTTGAGTGTTTACACAGCGACCGAGCGTAAAATTAGGCGGCGAATTTCATTTTGGCAGATGTGCGCTTGTTTCATTTGTTAGGATTAAACGAACAATTTAAAAGACGTTTATTCGTCTTTCCGTTACAAAGGATCACTGGGTTAACAGGAGGCCGTGTTGCTTCTTTCGTGTCCAACACCTGAGTCTGTTCTTCTTCACGCGCCGCGCGAGCGCTCGTCCTCCTCATCCTCTCCTCACATCACTCTCTCCTCCCACGGCGGCTCGGGTTGCTCGGACTCAAAGTTCGGGTTGCTCGCCCTCCGGCGAAGGATCTCCGTCGGCGGGGATGAGCTGGCGCTTACACATTCATCAGCAACATCAAAGGGATGTGAGGTTAAGCGACCAGCTAGGGGTGAAATTCACGGCATCTTTCATGCTCTCTAAGTATTTTTAGAGCGCTACAGCGTTAGAGCGTTAAAGCTATTATTAGTGCATTGCTCAGTTTAGTGCCCTCGTGGATGGATGGATGGATGGATAGGAGCGCCCCCTTTGAAACGGGGTGGTGGCAATTGCCACCATGCTCAGCTTTTCTTTATTTATTTTTTTTTTGTTTACTGTGTTGGCAATTCTCATTAAGATTCTCCATCAACTTTGCCTACGGTTTCCTACTATTCTAACCTTATGCCACATCTCTGCTTTTCAACCACCAATCCTCCAATCGCTTTTTGCTGACTTCCACTGCAGATTTATTTACATGACCATTGTTATCTTTAAACCCTAGGGCCTCAGAAAGAGTGACTGTGCCTGCATCGACATCCGGATGGATACCATCACATTTGATTATGAGGTGTTCAATTGTTTCCACAGATCTACCACACACTGCACATGTGTCATCTTCTTCGTTAAATTTCTTTTTGTAGCTGCGCGTTCTAAGACACCCTGATCTAGCTTCAAAAAGTAGGGCACTGCCTCTTGAGTTATCATAGAAAAATTCTTTCCTGATCTGCCTTTTCCAGAATCGATATAGTTCTACACTATGTTTCTTTTCCATTGAATTCATCCAATTTTTAACTTCCGCGTTTTTAACCTGTCGTTTAATGCTCTTTCTTTCTCCGTCCTCATGACCGGCATACTTACTGGTTAGTTTTCTAGTTCTTTTCCGCCACTGTGAGTCAACGTTCTTTCTGTATAAATATTTAAATACCTTAGCTGCCCATCTGTTATCGTCCAATTTCCTCAGGCGTTCTTCATATAGTATTTTACTCTTAGCTTCCCGTGCCTCAAACGATGCCCAGCCCATATCCCCTTGTACTGCCTCGTTTGTGGTTTTGCCGTGGGCACCTAGTGCTAATCTTCCAACAGCTCTCTGATTTACGTCTAATCTCGACTGAACTTCTGCCCTTAAGCACAGAACCGCATTGCCGAAAGTAAGTCCCGGCACCATTATTCCTTTCCAAATACCTCTTAGTACTTCATATTTGTTGTACCCCCATAATGCCCTATGTTTCATTATCCCGGCGTCTCTTCGTCCTTTTGCCCTAAGAGCCTGTTCATGCTTTTCCGTGTATATCTGCCCTTCGTTTAGCCATATCCCGAGGTATTTGTATTCGGCCACTTTGGGTATTTCGTGGCCTTGTATTGTAAGCACCTGATCAGTTGTATCGTTAAAAATCATCACACCTGATTTAGTTGCACTAAAACTGAATCCTAGAGCGTCTCCTTCGTCTCCACAGCAATTAACCAAAGTTTGTAAATCTTCCTGGCTATCTGCTAACAGTACAATATCGTCCGCATACATTAAACCCGGGAGTCGCTGCTCAACTACATTTCCGCCTAATCTGTACGATAGATTATAACCCAGATTACTTTCTTCTAGCCTTCTTTCCATATTTATCACGGCGGTGTCCGCAGCGCCACCTGTCACTGTCAATGAGCGCCAATGAGCGCCAAAAGTCTGTATCAACGCACGCAGATTACTTGCGAAATCGGCCGGTGATGGTGACACTTGTATTTCAGTTTTGCGGTTTTTCTAGCCTATAAAACCTCCGTTTGCAATGTGGGTGGTCACTTAATGCGCGTTCACACTAGGCCGACGATCGGCCGATTTCGTTCTGGCGATGGTCGGCGGCAGCGATTTTCGTGCCGTCGGCGCGCCTGTCACACTGCGCAGACGCCGACCGAGCGCCGATCGTCGCCCGACGAGCGCATCGCCGTCGCGTTGGCGACATAGCAGCCGTCGGCCGACCCGCGTGTCACACTCTGCCGACAACAGCGCCGACCTCACGCCAACGTTGTCCTATCCCGACAGCTCGACGCTGCTGCTTCGTGCGCGCGGCCCGTCTGCTGAAGGCGTCGTGGAAATCGAACATACCTTTTATTATGGGACGAGTTGGCAGTAGAGCGATGTGAATAGTAGGCCTTTTATTACAGCACAGACGACTTCCGAAGCACCGTCAGCTGCGGAGTCGATACGAAACCACCTAGGCCTAGCGACGACTAGGGCAGCCTGGGACTAGCGCACAGTTCGTCGCCCGGCGTTGCCGCAGGCGGTGTCGTTGCCGAAAGATCCACTTTTGCACAGGCACATTATCGTTGCTCTAATCTAGGAAGCATCCTTTCTGGTTCACGGCTGTTTCGTATTTTCTTGTGCGAACGTGAAGTACATGTTTACGCCGAGCATGCCGGCCGGCCGGCCAGCCTGGATCCCGTCTGCCGGCGTCATAAAAACGAGCTGAAGAGTGTTCTTGACGTAAATATTAAATCCTGTGATAAGAAATGTGAAAAATGTTTCATTTCTGAGGATCGCTGACCAATACTGAGCTGTTGGCAAAGGTAACGACTGTGATACGAGCAAACTTCCTCCCACAACCGCCTCGCAGCTGCCGCTGGCCTGACGTTGGGGTCCGGCTCGCCTTGCGCCCGCTCGCTTCGTTGCTGAAGACGTCGCGGAAATTTACCATACTACTATTTTGTTGTGAGATAATGCTGTTGACAGTAAAGCGATGTGTAGAGTAGGACTTTTTATTATAGCTCAGGCGACTTCCGAAGCGCCGGCCGCTGCGACTCCGATGCGAAAGAGGCTATAGGCCTAGCGACGACCACGGCAGCCAGGCAGCAGCAGAGCTCGCCGCTCGGAGCGCCCGCGAGCGGTGCCGTTGCCGAAAGCTCGAAACATAAGCAGGCATGCTTTATCGCTGCTCGAGCAGTCTTTCTGACGACAAGGCGATCTTGTCTTTTCTTGTGACATTTGTACACCATCCCAAGCAGCGCACAGGCACTGCTGCACGGCGGCGAAGTGCGACACCGATTGTGGGCGGAGCTTGGGTACAGCGGCGCAGCGATGTTCACCGCTCCGTGTGTCCCTGCTTGCAGTGGGGCGGCAGTTCGCAAGCGACGATCGGTTCTTCGCGTCGGCCAAGTAGTCATATGGCGTGATGAATGTTGCTGCGCGTGTATTATTTGTGTACATAATGATTGCACTTCGCGCTGTGAGCTCGGTACTCGCTTTTGGTCGGCGAATGTTTTCGCTCGGCCACCGATCTGCCCAAGACACGTCGGCCGACGGGTCTCGTCGGCATCTTTGGTCGGCGACGTTGTCACACTAGGACGACGCTTGAACGTTGGGGGCGTCGTCGTCGTCGTCGGTGCAGTGTGACTGGCTAGTCGGGAAACGACCAGGTTGGCCGACGCGACCGCCGATCGTCGGCGTCGCCGTCGCGTCGGCATCGGGGTCTCGTCGGCCTAGTGTGAACGCGCCTGATATCCAGGTCATATAGGCCCACGTCAATTTGTCCTAAGTGTCCTGCTGAGCAGCGTTGTGAAATTTTAGAGGCTCTTGCCAATGTGGGAAACGTATTTATAAGAAAAAAAACATCGTCGTTCAAGCCTGGGAGCATTCAAAAACAATATCCTAAGCAATTCAGTTTGCGCATGTCTCTTCGCATTTTTTTTATTCATTTTTATTTATGGCCAAATCTGGGATAAGTGGTGTTTTAGAAAGCCCATGCATGATGGCTACTTCCCTGAAAGTGTAAAGTAGAACACGCTTAATACAACAGCTCCTTCAATCGAACTGAAGCTGTAGACCCAGCAACATTAACTCCATCCAATTCCATCCAGTTCCAACTCCATCCAATTAACTTCATCCAATAGCCTCCCCTCAGTTAGACAGTTAGAACGATGCATACTTCAGATCAATTTTACGATATATATCCGGAATATTAATATCGACATTAGTAATGATGATATGAACAATTGTTGAGATGTATATTTCTCCCTTTTCATCCTGCTTAGCCCTACAGGGAAGTATTGAAAGAGTCATATCGTTTAATGAAGAGAAGTGCAGTTCCACGTTCTTAAAGGTGCTAGTTTCCTGTAAGCATTATATCATCCCGTGGTGGCTACAGTCCGGAGAGCATGAAGACTGCGAAAATGGCTTCTAAACAAAACTCTTTATTTGGGCCGACTTCCGCATAGAATGAACTGAATCACTCGTCGGCGGCGTAGCAACAAGCGTGCTCGGCGATCATCGAAGAGAATTCTCGCCGCTCTCGGCCGTACCAATATAAAGCTGGCAGTGAACTTTCGAGAAAAAGCGTGCAAAGTTACTAGAACATTCTGGAACAACGCAGACTCAGCTCCGCCTGGATGCGATCAATCGAGATAAATCTGGTCACGTCTTGCATCCCAAACAAAGCGATAAAGCAGCATGGCGGCAACTTTGAAGAAAGAACAAACAAAAACTACAAAGATTCGCGGCAATATGAGAACAGAAGTTTCAGATTTACCTCGCTGGAGGCAAATACATGTTGGTGGACATATCTCGAACCGTTTTCGCAAAGCTTCCTTGTTATGCAGTGTTTTCCTGTGCGTAGTTACAGTCCGAAATTGAATCAGACAGCACCGTTTACGGTTGAATGCAGAAATTCATTTCCTCAAGTATGTAAACTTGAAGCCATTTCAAAGCTCTGGCTCACTGAAGAAGCCAACGCTGTGAGAAAAAAAGGATAAGGATGAAAACAAATCAATATGTTTTTGAGAAAGATAAAGGAGCTTTCCGAATCTTCCAGCGGTCCGGAAAGGATCCTTGCCGTAGTGTTTTGCTCTTGAACTTTCGAAAGATCCCTCTTCAAAGGATTGAACAGCATTGGCCCTTTTTTTATTTGTTTTGAGGGCATGCTTTGAAGTCTAAATCATATCGTCTTTGTGCTCATAAAAACCTTTCGAGCATTCTAGAGTTTACTATGTTTGCAGATAGTACTAGTAGCAGCTCGCCTCCGTCGGGATTAAATTCCCCTTAGTAGCATTTGAGTCCTCTGATAAGGACCTTTCATCGCACCAGTAAAGAGGCTCCGTAGCGGGGAACCGTGAAAAGTGTTCTTAAGCTGTGATTCAAAAAGCAAGGCATAAAATATTATGAGAAAAGTGAACTAAACGGAATCTACAAATAAAACGCAATAGTCTCCGCTCAACGAAGCTAGCATAAAAGAACCGACCTGTCTTCTCAAAACTTTCTTTCTAGCTCAATCCATTAGTCAAATGCGAAATGGAAAGGCAGAATCGTTGCTGTTATGTTATATTCGTGATAGCGTTAATAATAATACAGCGTGAAAACATATCAATTACTGTGACTGATATTGTAAGACGGCAGAATTACTATTTGCTTGCCAGAACCCTTTATTTTATGGAGTTCTTCATTTTAAGAGCGACCACAATTGTTCTTTGGCAGAGGTGAACAAGAGAAATATCATAAAGTTATTCTTTGAAAGTTGTAAATTGTTCCCCCCCCCCCCCCCCAAAAAAAAAAAAAAGGGAGCCGGGACACAATGCCCATTCGCCGGACGATGCTCGGTACCTACAACAATGGCAGAGAGGTACACGACAGACGCAAATAAAAAATGTCATGGAATCGTGAAGATATTTAGACAAGAAAATAAACAGGTATTACATTGGAACCACAATACACACAAACACTGAGTAATCGACTAGTGTCTAGAGTAATAACTTAAAATATGACCAAGAAGGTAAAATGAAACTGAACAATAATAATTAAAGGGGAAGTGAATTGGCTTCTGACAATTTGGCGACGTTAAAGTATACAAGAGCTGTCAATCTTACCAGTACTCACCTACGGGACAGAAGCGCGGAGGCTACCGAAAAGGCTTCAGCCTAAGTTAAAGACAACGCAGCGAGATATATGGAAAGAAAAATGATAGGTGTAGCGTTAAAACACCGAAAGCAGGCAGAGCGGGTGAGGGAACAAACGCGGGTTAACTACATCGTATTCGAAATCAAGAGGAAGAAATGGGCTTGGGCAGGGCATGTAATGCGAAGGCAAGATAACCGCTGGTCTTTGAGGGTGGCCGAGTCGATTCAAAGAGAAGGCAAGCGTAGCAGGGGGCGGATGAGATCAAGAAATCTGTGGGGACACGTCGCCGCAGCTGGCAAAAGACATGGTTAATTGGATAGACATGTTAGAGGAGTTTGCCCTGCGGTGGGCGTAGTCAAGCTGATGATGATGATGATGAAGGATTCGAAAGTATCAAGCTTATGTGAAGCATACAAAGTAGTTTTGTGCCACCGTTTAAAATGGTGGCGTAAGCGCCGATTAACTCTCTGAATTTCCGTCAAAGCGACCGCGAAGTGCAGAGAAGCTCGATGATGACGCCACTGACACAAAATTTTTAATTGCCACTACCTCCGCTCCCATGCTGCTGTACGTTGTTCGACGCCGCCAAACAACGCTTCGTGGCCTCCACCTTCAGGGGATTTTGCTTCTTCGTTCAAGAGCTCTTTTGTTCGCTTTAAACGTAGCACCGTCGTGCATGACGTCATCGCTGCTGCCTCTTCCCGTGGCCATGCACTGCGGAGAAGCGGGAGGCCAGCGCCGCATTACTGGGCGATTCACCTTTCTAAACGCTAGCACAAAGATGCTGCGTATTCTCTATCTGCAAGTTTCATACTTTCGATCCCTTGAATGTCGTCCAATTCTAAAACCCGTTCAGTTCTGTTTGAGAAATTGTTGTGGTGAGTGAGGGTCAGTATTAATGAGTTATTTAAAATGATCCAAAGAGAGGGTGCATTCAGTTTAGGAGCTAATCACATTCAAAATCACTGGTACCTCACGCTTCAGACTCTGTTTCACATAGTATATGCAGATTCTTGGTCCTGGTTTCTTCATTTTGTGGATGGGAATCTTGTTTTTTGTGTATATTTTGGCATGTCATATAATCGATTTTTATATATATGCTGCTCCAAA
The DNA here is from genome assembly GCF_055824585.1 of Amblyomma mixtum. Lineage (NCBI taxonomy): Eukaryota > Metazoa > Arthropoda > Arachnida > Ixodida > Ixodidae > Amblyomma > Amblyomma mixtum. The sequence continues at coordinate 84,650,640 of NC_143016.1, read as the reverse complement.
CGAAATTAGTACATCTGCTAATTTTTTTAACAAACTATGCTTCCTGAGGAGTGAACTGGTTGAAAAATTTGTTGGTATCTCATAATATCCTTCACTTCCCTGCAGTTCTTTGTTTTCAAGCAAGCGGAGTTTTCAGTGTTACTACCTGTCCTGGTTCCCGAGAGTAGCATACAGATGGAGAGCCTAGAATTCAAAAGAGCACAATTGACAGCCAACTTAGGCGTGGCAGGTATGACGGTGCAATGTCATAGATGGATCCAATACTTTTACTCAGGTACGTAGTCAGCTTAGAGAGATGGACGTTCGTGAAAGGTTTTTCGTTAAACTAGACACGAAGAAATGTTTGGTTAGTAACCTGACTTATTCTAGCGTTTGCATATTGTATAGTAAAAGACTGCGATCTAGGTGCATTAACCGGTCTGAGGACAATATTGTTATTCTTTTTCAGGTTATTAAGTTATACACTGTAAACGCAGCGGCCACCCTTTTTACTCCATTTGTGAAAACATTTACTCCATGAGTGTGGAGTAAAAAGGAGGAATGTCCTCCATTTTACTCCCATGAGTGAATAATGGAGTAAAAATGAGGATTTACCTGCATTTACTCCAGTCTAGAAAGGAATTTAATTGTGCCAAATACTCCACCAGTGCCGAAATGGGAAACACCATTTTGTGCAATCGGCCCCGCCACCTACCGTCTCGTCTGCTTCTGGTGAATCGTCTGATAATGGCGGTGAGTGAAGACCGCTTGGTTACCATCGTCGCTGGATCTCTGCTCACTGCTGCTCCTTCACGGGCGCCTGCCGCGGTACAAGAAATTAGCTCGTCGCCGTTTTCCGCTACTGTACGGTACATAATTGAATTTCTCCTGTGAAGCCTCCAGTGCTCTAACCATACCTGACTTTGTTAGTGTCGCCACCCTGTTGCAGCCCACGCTTAGGCCTAATTCTCACAGGCTTTTTTCAGAGTGGTTCTCGCAATGTGTTGCAGCAGATTATGTGTTGCATGAACTCTGAGCTTTTGACTGAGCTAATGAGGCTATATTTTTCCTCAGTCATATTGAAAAGCCAAGCCCTAATGAAGGGAATATGAAGGCAAACACGTACATTCCAAACAACCATCAGGGGTGTTTTCAACTTTTGTGCCTTGGTTTTTAGTCAAACATAGCGTGGTGCATAACCGTGAGAACTACCCAGCGATATTGTGGAGCAAATAAAAAACACCATACATATGGAGCAAAAAACCTCCTTTTGGGCGTGCGTTAGAGGACAAGCCATTTATTCTTTTTTGGGTGTTTTTTTGCTAGCAGTGTAGCCTTAGGTTATTTTGTAGACATATTTGAAGTTTCTTTAGAGAGTAGTTTACGGATCATGATGATGATCATGATGATGATTCTAACTCCAACATGGGGCAAGCAGTAACGAAAATATTTTTTCCTCCGCGTACGTAATTAAATGAAGGGTACCCTTCGATTTTCGAGGGGTCAATAATAACAGATAAACAGTAGTGGTCCTAACATTGACACCTTGGCTAACTTCGAAACAGCTCGGAATGTTTCGTATCGTGTTACGTTATAGCCTAATTAGCCTGCTCAACCGAACACCGCGCATCGAAGATCAGCAGTTCTATGCCTTAAAATCAGTTTCCGAAATAGCTTCGGCTGTGCGCAGTATTTTGAAAATTGTGAAGTTTGAGTGACACTGGGCACAGGCGAGCGTGTAATTATTGCAGGTTTTATTTCGACTTTTCAGGCCCAATTACCAAGGCTGTTCTGTAATGGGCTAAGAGCGGCTGCGCTCGCGGAGTCGTAACAGCCGTCGCGCGCCGGGGATAAAGACGACGAGGGAAGCATGCCCCTCATTCTCGGGCCTTCCCTTGATAACAGCGCCCATGATAACCTATAGTGCTGCTTTCGTTCTCCCTGCTTCGTGCATGTCTTAAGGCACCCGCTATGATGCGCTTTGTGCCAGTGGATGTGGTGACCAGGGCGATGCTGCCCAGCGCGGAAGTGATTTTTGAGCCCCCGTGAATTATTTCATGCGACAAGCTATAGCACAAAGAAGCGAGTAAACTTTTATTTACGTCTTCATTTTTATATTCAGCGCTCATTCATAATTGGTGGTCTGCTTTGTTACACTTGTTTTCAAAAGAACGGCCTGAAAAAAATTTATTGTTGGTTACCTCGCCAAAATGACGCGCTTGACATCTCGTGGCCTTGGTCATTTCGTAAACATCAAGGCGGTCGTTTCGTGATTGTGGTTTCCTAAGCGTAATAAATTCAAACTATCATGGCGCCCAATCAAGACGTGACCCATATGCTCCTGGATCGTGTGCTTGGAAGTAGGTACTGAGGGGAACGAGACCTGTCCAGTTCATCAAAAGAGGCCAGACAGGAGGGCGGTTTCAAAAATCAAGAGATCACAGATTACACGACAACGTGGAACAATTTTTCACGCTTGCAGGACCACAGCGCCACCTCGAGGCATCGGTGAAGAAAGAGAACTTTTATTTCCCACCGCTTGGCACCAGAGTGCGCCTACGTCCAATAGTTCGCTCTACATGTTTCCCGTCTGTAAGTATAGTCGGCGCCACCTTCATGTCGAGATAATGCGCAGTGGAAGCGCGGTGGTCACTCGCGAAGGTGCAGTAAACCAGCTGCCTCCTCCAAACCGCTCCGTACTAACCGAACGGAAGTTTATGATCGTGCTTTTCACCTTCGCCGCACAGATATTTTCCCCTTGCCTGAGTGGAATTCCCTAAAGTACCGCAGTCCACTCCTGTATGCTTATTAGGCGTCCGTTTGGCTTGATTAATTGCGATTTCCTAAGAGCTCTGATTCGCGGCATGACTCCAACGCACTTCTTTATTTTAGTAAAAAGATACGCAAAATAATTTTCTGGGAGAGTACACAAAGTTTTCCTGGAGAGCGCCTGCTCGTAGCCTGCGAAGCAACTTTCGCAGTTTGATCTGCTTCATTGAGTTCATAGAATATCGCCGCTGTCATCAGCGTGCACACACAGCACAGCTTCAATTCACAGGCATCATGGCTCCCAGTGGTCGAATTGTGGTCCATTATTTGTAATTCATTCATTTTTAAAATGAAGCCTGATATGGAGAAGCCACAAATTTATTCTCTGGTTACCTTGTAAATTGTACCAACATTCAAATGCGTTTTCGTCGCCGGTGCCACCGAGCAATGTTTTCTCCCGGCGTCATATTTTAAATACTTCATGTGACGTGAGTTACAGAGATTGGAAGCCAGGAAAACGCCGAAAAACAAAGTGAGTCTATGTCTGTAGGTTACGTGTCAAGGATGGCAGATATGGAAGTTTTATCGAAAACAGCTTTCTAGGAGCAAGGGATGTTGAGACCGGGTTAATTTATATTGAATTAAAAAAAAACGTGTCAACACTGCGAGCGAACAAGGTCACTCATTTCCTTAGGAATGAATGAAAGGAAACAACTAAAAAGTTTCGTGTCACGTGATTATCCCACAAGCGTTAGCAACGTTGAACCTTACGTATAAAAGAAGTTTGTTAAGTACTTAAGTTGGCAGCAGGCACTTGGCAGCAGTTTGAAGAATTTTCTGCTCGCAATCGGGTGAACGGAAATTCCGCGTGCTGATATCAATTTTCTACCGTGTCCCGGCTGAGTAAATTTATGGTCGGAGCACTTGTGTCTATAAGGAGCTCGCGGCCGTAAGGTGAGAAAGAGTTTCTGCCGGTCATTAATTTCGGATTAAAGATGCCAAAGAAGCATCTACTGTTGCCAATACGAAAAAAAACCAACACACCATTTCAACAAGATTCTTTCTTGTTCGACTGAAGGTTTGAAGGTTTAATAGGCCTATCCTCGAGATCTCAAATGTTGCCAGAGTCGTAGAGAGTTTTCTCAGCCGGTAATGTGAAACAAGGTCCCCTGGAAGTTAAGATAGAAACCTGAAAGTGCTTAAGGAACTATATGCCCCTATCTCATAGGGGTAAAAAGGCTCCTGTTTTCATACTATTTGTTTCAGTTGTAGAGGCCTCGAAATATTCCTCAAAAGCATGCCATGTGGCCTGATAACGTTTGAGTAAGGCTGTACTTGTAGGTGATAGGTGAACAATAAAGATAAAGTGCTGAAGGAAACTTTCCGTGAACAATTAGATGAATGAGCTGACGCTGAGCTTCCATCGTCAACTGAAGATTTAAAAAGAAATTTAAACAGAACAACCAAAAGCTTAAGAAGATACAAACGTGAGCTTCATCAGCACACTCAAAGGCATACTGATCAAGTTTCCCACCATTAGCAGCGGGAAGGGCACTTTTGGATTCTTAGAAGCCCGGTGGTAAAAGCGGCCAACAAGGTACGAGACTGCGAAGACCAGCGCTGTGGTCACCCATCACCAGTCGCAGAGGGACGAGGCGAGCCAGCCGAGGAGGATGCTCATTGCTGCATAGAGCAGTCGGCCGTGACTGTAGTGGGCGACTCTGTAATCCGCCTGAAAGCACCGCAGCGAGATGAAGCCTCAGACAGATGGCACGTAGCTCGCGTGGTGTAACCACACGGCAGGATGCCGCGCTTAAATGGTGCGTCCTGTCGTTTGCGTTCGTCGGTCGATTGGTGCTTGTGCCTCTGTGCTATACTGTCGTGTGGAAGGTCTTCAGTAGGAGGAATGGACGACGCGGACAAAAAGGGAAGATGAACAGGCGATATATGCTGGCGAATATCCCAAAATTACGCTACAATACTGGTGTTGTCATCATAAAAAGGAACACCGAGATAAAGTGGCTATCTATACTGATTGCAAGAAGGCGTGAAGGCGCTAAAGTCATTGCGTAAGTGTTGTAGCCTCTCAAAGTTCTAGATAAAATGCGTAACTTCGCAGGTAACGCATGAGTCACCCCTCCCAGCCGGAGCTTTCAGTAGTAGAAAGGCAAGCTGAAAACAAGAAAAGCGTCAATAAAAGTGCTCGTGTACGAGGTAGTTTTACTGAGGTCCCCGCGCAATATATATATATATATATATATATATATATATATATATATATATATATATATATATATATATATATATATATATATATATATATATAAACTCATGCGCCATCTTTTCAGGCGAGTTTAGCCTCTTTTTTGTTTATTTAAAAACGTGCAAGAGAAAAATTTGCTGGCTTTAGGGCCTCTACGAAGCAGATTTCGGATTTTATTTAATATAGGGCTAGTGCTGAAACCGTAAAAAATCCCGGATGCTAGATCTCTTATTAAGATTTGGGAAATGTAGAAAGAGCCGGGTGCGAGGTGCCTTCCGTAGCTTGCAACGCCGTCATCGAAAGATAAAGAAAACGTTGGGACGCATAACTATATATGTTCACATTACCTGTTCGCTGCGTTACCTGTGCTCTGTTATGGCTATGGTGGACTTGAGTCCCACTACTGCTGCGCAGACGTACAAGGGAGACGTACAATCGTGCACTCGTTTTCGTACACTCCTCTACCAAGTTTCGCATAGTACTCCATACCGTTAATCGGATTTCCGTATCTTCGCAAATGTTCTTCATTTCAAGCAAGAGGCCAGTCAACAATTCAGGTCGCGTCCAAACTGCATTACTGGGACCAAATACGTTCAGGCGTGGTTCTATTCTGCGGCGCATTCACTTAATATTTAATATTTTGCGTGTTGTCTGATGTCTGCGAATCCGCATCGTAAATAGCAAGAACAAGGTATAAGAGTAAAAGTAAAGGTATATCTGTGGATATTCTGTGGTAGCTTTTCTTCGTTCATCTCTATAACATGTGTATAGAAAAGGGGAACGGTCGGCTACTCGGGACATCATACACAGCCGGCACATGCTTTGCCCCGGTGTCATCACCAATTTTCAGTTTAATTACTTTCTTTGAATAGAATGCCAGGTACAGTACATCACTACAAAATAAAAAACCTTTATAGTCGAAAATTTCCGCCAACGTGTTTATCTCCCATGAGAATTCCAAACGCTTTGGTCAGAGACCACATGACTTACTTTCACAAGTAGGGAAGAAGCTCGGGTTATATTTATTAAATTCTCTCACTCTATAACATAAGAGTAATATTTCCTCCCGTGGATTTTCATTGGTCTTATTAGGAAGAAGTTACTGAAGTGCACATGGCTCGTTGAAGAGTACATGATACGGCTAACGTAACTAACGTACACGTATCGTATATTTTGGCGGTATTTAGCATACCCGACAGTCCTGTATCGAAAATAGAAACTTCGTCTAGCCCTCTTCAAGCCCATAAATACCGCAAATTTATTTAATTCATGTTTCCGGTCACTCTTTACTGCTGCCCAAGTTGCTCATTTGTCCGAGGCAGAGAATTCATCTCAAGCGCAAGGGTCTGCGATAACAGGGCGTGGTATCCTCAAACTCCTTTGGTTGATAAACGCCGGAGAATCATCGATCCGTGACCACATTTAACATAAATTTCGAAAAACTGGTAACGGGGGCCCTTAATATTATTGGCTGTGCATCAATATCTTCCTTAGCAGTACCAAAAGCTGGCAGCAGTTGGCTGATTCGGAGATGTGCAGGTAATTTTCCTTAACGAGCATATACTGCAAAGTAAATGGAACCTATTGCAAATAAACCTTTTATAGGCTTTTTGATAAACTAATTCTAGCCTATTGAGTCGTCAAATATTTGCATGCATGAAATGTATTGCAGGAAAGGCGTAGCGCACTCTAAGACCACTTCATAAATGGCGGTAAACGCACACCTATATTGGCCAGGGCCCTTGGGTTGTGAACGTATCCTGACCTTCGCACGCTTGTTCCTCAAGCGGGGCAGCACACGTTGCCTCCCTGGATCTTTCGGTGGCCGGAGAAGAACCAAAACCTATGTTTTTAGCTGCTTTTCTTATCTGGACAACACGACAGACTTCCTTCGGCGCTTGTGGTGTTTTAGTGAAAAAGGGTCACTTGTCGATCACTGATGACTTGTATTAACCAACACTTCACGTCACTACGAGGCTTGGAACTGAAAGCTTACCTTTCTTGCTTTTCAGTGCGTAAGCCTTACTCCAGACTCACGAACCCTAAGTAAAAATTTTGTCATCTTGGCTTGTATTTGCTCCGGACTAAGTTCGGAGGAGCGTCGCGCCAGCTGTGACCAATGGGAGGACGGCGTCGCGCCACTTAGGCCACGTAACATTGTGACGTCATCACAACCTGCCATGACAGGTGACAGTGAAATTATTGATTGGTCGTGAGAGGTTGCTCGGGAAGAGCAACATGGGTCGCACAATACTTACTAGTGGCTGCGATAGAAACAGCCACCTGTCAGTGCAGAGCCGCATCGTTTAACCGCTGCACTACTGCGCTGGTAATGGCATGAGGGCTCGCTGCGACCCATGAATGTAAAGTAGAGAATGACCAATTCTGCATAAATGAGAATTAACCCACTAAAGCTACCGCATCATGCCCTTAAGGTAGAGCTTAAGGATCCTCTCCAATTGTAGAATGAACACCTGCTTTAGCACGTATTCTCGGTTTAACTACGTGAAGCCTCTATCACTACACCGACCTCTGGCGGAATTTCGATGGAGGTGAAATTCTAGTGGTCCGTGTACTGTGCGACGTCGGTGCAGGCGAAAGAACCACAGGTGGTGAGAATTTCCGGAGCCCTTCACTACTGCGTCCCTCATATCCTAAGTCGCTTTGGGGCGTTAAACCCCCATAAAACCATAACCTTTTGTTTTTGCTTGAGTTTGTCTAGCTTTGTCGAAGCTATAATTGCAAAACAGCAGGTAGCTGGTAACAAGAAAAGAACAGCACGTGACTGCGCTGATTACCAGCACAGCTTTATTAGAGTGCAACACATTTCATGCGCATAAGCCTTGAAGTGAGCCATTACAATCGTCTCATGAGCTACTATTCAACAACAGCAACACTACAGGCGATATTGGTATTAATCCTCACGGGTATGCAGAGCGGTGTTCCTCATCTTCCACAGTCGACGACGATATGGCTATCCTCGATTATCTCAGTTGTATTTCGTGCGTGATATGATGCCTGGAGTTACGGGCTTTAACACAGAAAAAAACTCACGATGGAAACCAAGCAACAATAAAGTTTGGAGCCGCCGCGGTGGCTCAGTGGCTATGGTGCTCGGCTGCTGACCCGAAAGACGCGGGTTCGATCCCGGCCGCGGCGGTTGAATTTCTTTGGAGGAGAAATTCTAGAGGCCCGTGTACTGTGCGATGTCCGTGCACGTTAAAGAACCCCAGGTGGTCGAAATTTCCGGAGCCCTCCACTACGGCGTCTCTCATAGCCTTAGTCGCTTTGGGACGTTAAATCCCATAAACCAAACCAAACCAATAAAGTTTGGGTAAATTCAGAGCCACATTCATATCTAAAGTAACCGAAGCTTAGAACCTTCGAGCACCACACAATTCTCTGGAAGGCCGCAATCTGCACAGCGCACGTTGCGCAAAATCACAGCGCCAATTTGCATAGTACAGGACATGGCGAAATATTTCTGGTACACGCATGCTATAGCGCAACTGTTCTCTCTTTTTAGCCTGAAATGGAGAAAACTATGCCTAATATTTTGTCAATGAGCGAAGAACCCACTGTCTCTAGTAGATTAGGTATTATCACAGAACGTCCACAATTCTGACTTTAGCGAGAGCGGGCAAAGAAATCTCAACTACGTTAGGAGCTTCCGTTTCCCTGCATGATTTGAACACAGGAGTTGTCGGTAGTACTGACTTGCACATACAATTACAGGATCTAATAACGGGTTTTGCTGCTCGATTCGAAACGCTGACAATTTAGTATCGGATGTCGCTGTTTCTCATTGTTCATGCACGTTTTGTGCGGTGGAAGTGCTCTAAACATGCGAACGGAATTAGCCGCACATTCAGTATTTGGGCGATTTCCCCGCCTGTGCTATCAAAAAAGTTTCTTCTGTTACTGGCCTGGCTGGCGAGGGTTGGGGGTGGCTAATCCCGGCCCTTCGATGCTGCAATATAGGGGACTTTCGCCAATTGCGATGAAGGCTCTGTGCCATTGGGGTACCTGTTGATAAAGCCGCTGTCGTCGCTTCGGTAAGCGCGGTTGAGGAGACACGCGTCTCACCTTTCAGTATTTCCTCTGATTTCTCTTTGAACTCTCCTCTTTCTGCACGTCGCAGGTATTGTGGCTCGGCTTCAACAAATGGACATGCCCGTGCACTTTCCTTTTAATATTTCCTTCAGTTGCAACAACAACACAAGACTGACCTAGAAGGCCAGTGTATCCTTGCTTAGTATCCTTCGTGCAGAAACCTGTCCCGCCTTGATTTTTCCTGTGCTAACTTTTCTTAGTGAGCACGATCTTCTGCTGGCAGGGAAGAGAGAACAGGCTGGAGTCGAGGCTGGTCAAGTTCACTTTCGAGGGGTCCTCCGGTGCGCTGCAGTTAAGCCGCTGCAAGAGGCGTACAAGGATGTAGAACATGTCGATGTGCGCGAGCTTCTCTCCAGGGCATGTCCTCGGTCCCATGCCGAAGGAAAGCAGTGCTGGGACGTCTTGACGAAGCTTTCCACTGGTCGGGTCCAGGAACCGCTCAGGCCGGAATTCTTCCGGTTCCTCCCAGACCTTGGGGTCGTGGTTGACAGCGTAGATGTTGTAGAGTATTCCCGTGTCCTTTGGTATGTCCAGGTTACCTGCATAGGGAGAGTGCACGTGGTAGGTGATGTGAGAAATGGATGGAGCCCTGGCATGACAACCACGAAGGTTGGCAAGCACTTCCCCGGACGCCAGGAAGAAATGATATCAGGTAGTTAAGCCTCACAATAATGAGGTAGATGAACATAGTTTTGTATTTCGTTAGAACCATCGTTTCGGCCTAGGGCTACATGGTCATAGCCTCCAATATTCTGTGCCCAACCAAGGCGCAGTCTAAACTAAACAATGGCCTGAGCGTTGTTTATTTATGCATTATGTCCGACACAAAAGCTCAGTGTGGTTGTTTATCGATCCTTCTGCGACTGAAAGAACTTTTTGTTCGTGCTGCAGCTTGTTCCGTCTGGTATGAACCACCTCGCTGAACAAATTTACCAGCTTTAGAAACTTTTGTTCAGAATTTCGGGTCTTGTAGGAAAGCACTGCCATAGTAAGCTCACAGCCTGCGCGTAGTCTGACCAGGTCGATCATTTAGCGCTTTTCTTCGCACTTCTCAACGCGTCAGCTTTTCAGGCTGTCCTATCGAATAAGTGGCGAGTAGCGACTCAAAGCATTCGCGCTGCGCAAAACAGCGAGATATGATTTTTTTTCCAGCCTTGGAAAACGTTTATCGGTAGGGACATTAAATATCTAAAACAAGTTAAAAGTATACTGAATGCAGTTGGAACTTTGCAGGAAAGTCATGTTTAGTTCGTGATGATCTGTTCCCTTTAACATGTCTAAAATTTAGAACGACGAAAATGTTTCGGAAGAGCACACTGAGGATGATCTATAGCAGGAACGTTAATAATTTCGGAGCAGATTGTTATGTTTGTACGTAAACTACGTCGATGAGCACAAGAAACAACGGCTCAATAAGCCAAAACCTTATGGATTGTGCCCAGTCGCTTGCTACCTAGTCGCAGTCATGAAGCCAACCGCGATCCACTCCTTCGTCTTTTCTTCCTCCGTGTGTTGCTGGCGTCTGTACACCATTGCGCCTGTCACGTACTGACAATACTTTTAACTTGAATCACAACAGCGTGCGTAACAAGAGCTCACCGACTTTGGTGTTCGTCGAGGTGTTGTGGGGTAAGCCCAGTGGAGCGATAGGGTGGAATCGAAGGGTCTCCAATAAGCAGGCAACAGCGAAGGGAAGCTTCTCTCTGTCTCCGTAAGTTGGCGGAGTGGTGCCTGGAAAGTACAATAGGGATGTTTTTGTCTGAAACCTCAAGGCCGCAAAAGAATCAGAGATATTCTTGATCAACCCACAAGGATTCAATGGCACACCTGTCGAAAAACAGATACCGTATTAGAAAGATAACCCAGTTAAAGGCAGTAACGTGATGACCTCAAAGAAATATCAGTCTTCAGAACTTGCTGAAAGGACACTGAGAATATCTCAATGCATTTTCTGGTAGTAAAAGCGATTCTAGGTCTCTTTCTGAGTATTTTGATGCTTGTGCGGGCAGCAAAAGAAGCTTTCATTGCTGAGAAAATTACGATTATACAATTTTTCCGCCACTTGATTCAAACTCTTCACGTCTATACTAAAACAGACGCCGCGATCTCCATTTAGAAGCGTGTCACGGTGTAACCGAGCCTCTGGCCTACGCGGCCTGAAATGTGTGCCGACGCACCTCAGTCTGCCGGCTATATCGCAGTGGCCCAGTGTTTATGGTGCTCGACTGCTCACTCGAAAGATGCGGACTTAATTCCTACTGCGGCAGTCGTATTTTGCTGGGTGCGAAATGCTAGATTGGCCCATGTATTGTGCGATGTCAGTGCACGTTAAAGAACCCCAGGTGGTGTAAATTACCCGGAGACCTCCACTACAGCGTTCCTCATGAGCTGAGTTGCTTTGGGACGTCAGATCCATAAACCCTGAACCACTGCAGTCTATTTGCGAAATCGGCTATTGGCGTCTACACCTTTATTGTCTTTTTGGCCTTTTCTGCCTTACAACAGCTTGCGCTTTCAATGAAAGTAGCGTCTTTGTCTTTAAAATACCATACTTCATTAAAACAGGCCAGTTTCAGTTTCTCTTCAGGGTCTCTTTAAAACGTTTAACAAACACTCTGGTTTAAAGCAACGTTTTCATGACTTTTTCCTGCATTGCAGCTATCTCGTAAATGTACCCAATTTTTTTTCTTCGTTACACGTCACTCGATGACGCATGTGCCACGTGATCTTCTCTGTCTCGTCCGTGCTGCAGTGCTCGCCTCTTTTCACTGCATGCTCAAGCCTAAACGCGGGAGAGAAGTTCCCTTGACACGTGGACCACTTATTGATGTGGCCTGGTGGCCGTAGCGGCGTGTGGCTATAAAACGCGCGATTTTTTAAGAAATGCGTGAGATTGCCTAATTTTTTTTTTCAGAAGACCGACGGCATATTTGTCCAACCTAAATTTAAAACAAATGATACGGTTCTTACTAACCACCAAATACAAATATCCAATTGTGGCCAGGCGCATGACTATACCAGCTAGAAAGTTAACTAGTAGAAGACAGTTAACCAGCCTGCTGGTTGACGCGGTTATTGTGTTTTGACTTAACTCAACCAACCGGATATTTAAAAGTTAGTTTCAAGGTTCCGTGAACAACTCGGTAATCGTTGTCGTCGTTATTTTTAGGGGAATCCGTGTCCTACAGAGTGCAGTTAGGCCATTAAAACGCACTCTAAACTATCACAAAATTCACGGACATAAATGATGCTATTCCCATATGTAACGTGCATAGGATGTCAATCCTGCCTGTCTCCAAAACTTTAACAAAATCCCGGCATCGTCGCTTGTTTTGTTTTGTGCGTTTCCCCCTTAAACAAGCCCATACAACGGTAAGTTGGCGGCGTACATAATATTCTTGAAGACATTGGTGAGCGTAAATCAAAATACGAAAAAGGGACGAACACACAAGACGAAGCGCTAAAATACAATATAATGCATTTACACATTATTTTCAGAGTGCGCAATATAGGAAAAACATACATCGTGCTATGAAGTGAGTTGGAATGAGCATTGCGTCAGGGAAATTGCAATCGATGGCTCTTCTTACCTATGCTGTCGTCAATTTCTTTCTGAATCCTCTCCTTAATCTTCGGGTCTTTCACCATCCGTAGGAAGAGCCACTGAAGTTGTCCAGCTGATGTGTCAGTGGCAGCTAGGACAGAATATCAGTTAAACAATATTACCTTATCAGCAACATCATGATGAATATTGTAAGTGTTACACGTCTGACATTGTGAGACACTACACAAACTCGTCGCACGTATACAGCACTTGGGAAAAATAATTCATACCCTACAGCAGAGCTTCAAGCGTTTTCTGCGTTTGAAGTGGTTGGCTGCACTATGTTGCATGCACGGGAAAGATAATGCTTTCCAAAATGCCTTCGCACGTCTAAACGTGTGGCAAAGGAGGTAATGAGTTTGAGGGAGATGTTCTCAGGTAATTTTGACGTGAGATTTCATTATCTTGTCGCTTACACTTGCAGCAAGTTTCATGCATTTGAGAAAAATAACTGTAAACTAGGCACTCAAGACAGCAACGCACAGAGCTTTTGCAAGTGTGGGAATCCTTGTGTTCCCTCGTTGCTCTGCAGCGCTGCCAAAAGCAACTGAAGAACAAGCGGGCTTGTCGGCCTTCACGGATATTCTTGAGCGCTACAAAAATTACATCTAAAAAGAGGATAAGAGCTACTACCTCGATGCTAGCACTTTGTAAAAACTGTGATAATTTTGTAATGAAAATCTTTAACACGTTTCCATTCTCTTTTTTAATCATTACATCTCAGCAAAAACTAGCATACGGAGTATATTTGCAAACATTCTTTTTAAAACACTATCGGGTCCTTGCGAGCTGCATTAAGTAATACAATGTTTCTATCCCTCTTCTGGTATAAAATTATAAATATTTTCTTTGCTTCGACCTGGACATGCCTAGGGTCACCGTTTCCTAACACCATACGGAATGCTGCTCAACATTAAGGCTGGGCAAACGGTAGTAAGTTAAAAAGAAAAACGAGCTTTTAGCCCTTGAGCCGAAAAAGCGCGGCGTACGTACCGCCAAATATGTTCAGAACAACCTGGACCATATTGCCTTTGGTCAGGTATTCCGCGTCGCCTTTTTCTTCCCGGATGGCCTCTTCCCGAGCAGCAAGCATTGCGTGGGTGAAATTTTCCGTCTTTCCTGCAGAAGCAAGCCACTCCGCGGTCAAAATACAGGCAAACGTAGTGATCAAGCACGCCAATAACTATACTCATTCGTTTCCATTCTTGCTAATTTATAGATAATAGCAAGCATAGATTGGTATTGGTTAGTACGGAGTTCCTCACGAGTCAGCATTCAGAATCGAGAATGTATACCTGGAACATAAGATGCTTCAGCCTTGGTGTAGAGCCTATCAACAATTTCCCACATCTCGTGGAACATGGCCTCGACCTTCTTTTCTCGCCCGCGATAGAGGAGACCCAGCCAGGGCGCGATGTCGCTCGGCAAGCCGTTAGGGGACACCTCGTAGAACTCGTTGTCGATCTCTTCAAGGCGCCTGACCTCCTTGCTTTCCTCGTCAAGCCTGCACAGCGAAATCATTTGTAGCGTACTGCACCTGTCAGCGCGAGCCAGATCAGTGCTGTAGCGTTGGTCCTGCTCACCAGGCCTAACCGTCACTGGTCGGTGAACTTTCTTATCCGTCTACTCAAGTAACAAGTGGATTTTCACCGTATAGTGCTATCCACAGACATCTGCCTCTGACCTAACTCTCCTCCTTTCTTGACGTTAAAAGTTGTCTTGCTTTGTCTCTCACGCCACACCTTGTCTTACACCGCACCGAGTGCAGCCGCGTGGAACTGACTAATATTATCTGTTACTAAAAGTAGCAAAGAATCAGGGATCCTATTCTCTAATTAAAAAAAAAAGCTCTTCATTCACAGCAGCGCGGAGGGACTGGCTGGCGCACGAGCGCCAGCTAGTCATAATATCTAGGTCGACGATAGTTCAATAACGAAACAAACATAAGTATGTTTTAATAAGGTAGGACTAGAAGCCCCTTCGGAAGGAAAATGTGACACCCGAAGCTAAACCGCTGATTTCTCGGAGGGAAGTCTCGTCGCAAGACCGGAACATTTTCATTGGTTGGAGGGGAGTGACCTCCCCGGACGGGACCATTCCGAAAGGGCTTGGAGGCGTGCGTGCTCCATTTCCTGGACCACTACCAGCTGACTGGGCACGAGGCATCTGACCTTTAAGCGCTTCGAAGCGAAGCAGAATGCGCCTCTCAATAATTTCTGTTTTGCCGTGAAGGTTTCACTTTATCGACCATTGTGAGGATATCGGCTTTATAGACGTAAGACTCGCCGCGTGAACATGGAGTTTAGCATGAGTGGTCCTGAACCACAACCACTCTGCACTGACGTGCGCGCAACGCATTAGCGTAAAAAACCCACGCGTAAACACTCACTCGAAATGTTCTACTGTTTTCTTATATTACAAAATGTTTCAACAATACTGCGTCCTCATTTTCCCTCTGTGGTGCATACGGAATATTAGGGCAGAGGCTCAGGGACTAGACAGAAGCAAATTGCAAAAAAATGCACGCCCTATCGTTTGACAGACTGCTGAGTATTTCTTCCTTATTTTGCCTTGATGAAAACGAATAACACTTGACCGCCTTTCTTTCTCGTAGCACTTGCCTGGGAATCGCTAAAACTTCACTGATGCACTACGTTTCTTCATGTTCAGTGTAATTACTATTGTACACGCCACAACACAATACCAAGTACCCCATCCTGCTTCGGTAGAGCTGCTTCTGTCATTGCGAAAATGCCACCTCGTGCAACGTAAAAAGTAGTGCGCTGAAGACGGGGCAGATAAATTCAACACTTAGAGCTATAGTATGTGCGTGAGTGATGTGCACCTTTATCCATTCCTCATCTTCGACGTATTATGTGTTTTATGTTGAATGTGCACCAACAAGCCCAAATATGAATTCTAATGCAACGCACCCGTTGAACGAACATACGAAGATCGTGGAACAGCGCCCCCTGCTGCGCCATGTACGGATTGAAGTGCGCAGGCGCACGGGCGTGCCGTCGCCGTAAAACCGGCCGCGGATAAGCTCCACTAGCCTTACAGCTCGCCCACCAGGAAAGAAGCGCGATGCCTCTATCCCGCTACCAAAGTTGAGCTTGGTTTCCCTCTAGCCCCACTGGGCTAAGAACTCAAACTAAAACGGGAGGAAAAGACCACTACAGAATGCATGCGCATTGAATTCTCTCTCCGACTTCAGTGAGCCTATGAATCTATTTTATATGTTGCATACTGGGCATAGAGGACTGAAATGACCACAACAAAATAGTGAATCTCCAAAGATCTATAAATCTAAATTATTTGGTGCTGTTAACCAGGGAACGAGATTCCCCAGAGAGCAACTCAGTCGCTGCTGCTATGCGGCTTCAGATAGTGGTAGTGGGCGGACATCTGGAATCTCATGGCATGAAAAATGAGCAAAACGAATGAAAGTAAAAAGCTTGTTACATTAACGCCCCAGTGACGGCCAAATTAATATCGAATATTTGTCTTTGGCATCGTTGTAGGTTGGTCGTGACTTCGTAATTAGCGTTCTAGAGACGTCCCTCCTCAGTCAACGCTAACTTCCATGTGCTCCTTTATTAATAACCTAATTTACGCTCGTCAGTGATCTAATATAATCCCATGTTCGTGCTCTTTAAGACAAATGTGTGCCTCCAGTTCGCAAGGTAGGGTTCATGTGAGGGACTAATGGAATCCGTCACTTTGATTTCCCCCAGTAATACAAGACGGGGCGGCGTTTGTTCGTTTTTTTTATATTTGTGATACTGAAGCCTTCGGCTTTTCAGGCGCCTTAAAGAAAACGTTATGGTATTTACAAATTGATATCCAGTGAGAACACAGTGTTTTCCAACCTTGTTCCGTAGACGGAAATTCCTATCAGGTCGTACAGAATGCGGAAAAATGGCTTTCTCGAGTCAACCATTTGCGGTCCTTCTTCCAAAGAGTCCACGTAGGAGTCGACAACGTCTGTGCACAGCTTCTCAAGTGCCTCGCTGACGGCGTACTTTCTGCAATTAAATGAGTAGCGGTTAGTCTCCAGGACAGCCAAGTGTACCCACGAGACAAATCATAGAAGTGAACAGTTTTGGAGAAGTTGGTTATTCATGGTTACACGAAAAACAGCACAGAAGCATGATAACACGAGGCGCTTGTCCTGTCCCCTGGTTTGTCCTCATGCTTTGTTTTTTCTGCGCTATGTTTGCCGAGAAAAATCATCACTTTAAACTCTTACATAACGCCTGCTACTGATGATACTGCAAATAGCCCGAGAAATTTGGAGTTGTAAATATGAAACATACGATGCGATCTTTACTATAATTATATTACGATGCCCTGCATGCATATGCTAAATACCCCAAGCAGTTTTAGTAGGCCGAGAGGTACAACGCAGGATTACCATAAAGCCATCAATTTTCGTCAAAACTTGCGTACTCACCTCACTGCGAGCAGAGCGACCTTACGAAGCGCCTTCCATCGAGGGTTATAATCTTCGAAAAGAATGTCATGGTTTCCCTGGGTCTGCAAGGCCCCTAGAACAAGGGCAAAATGTGCCACGACAAAAGCGTTTGTTGTTTGTTTCAAACCTCTATTAAGCTTCGTATGTAGGTTTCCTGGACCTAACCTACCAGACGCCAGGATTGGGTCAAGACAACATCTTTCACAACTGCAAGAGCTCCTCAAAACGTGTGGCGCTCAGAGGGATAAGGCAGAACCTGTTTTTTTTTTTATCTTATAGCCCTGAGATCACCCCTACTCACCAAAAGCGACTTTAGAGACAATCGCTCTTCATTCCAAAGCAAATACTAAATTATCAGTTTTAGTTGTTATTTCCAGTGTGAAGTATCATACCGAACGTTCATAACATTAATTAATACGACATCATCTCATTTAATAGCATTTGTTATATGTTAATGGGAAAAGAAAGCCTACAAAACTGCTCAACAAAGCATAGAAATGTTGCAGTTATGAAAGTTTCGAAGGTATATGTCCTCAAAACTGCCCTCCGATTAGATTTTTTTCCTAGCGGTCTTCAGTTTGGAGTTACGAAGAACCGGAGGCTGGCAACGGACACGAGCCGCTTTTAGCCTGTAGGGTCCATTAGAAAGTTTTCTATTACGCTCTTCCACTGGTACTGCGACGCTCCGCCCACTGATATGTTGGATTGTCGCGATTTTGCTTCCTTTATTTCTGCGTGAAGTGTGCAACACGGTTTGTTTGTGTTCAGCCTGCTTCACTGTCCTCGCTGTGGCTCCTGCTGGGTACACGTTTTTCGTTGTCGTTTAAAGAGAATTGCCCTGTAGAGACGTTTTGAAGCAGGTTACGCTCAAAAAAGTCAGGTATTTGTGACGACTGTAAAAAAGGGCAATATATCTTCATTTTCACTCAGAGCGTTCGTTATCTGCTGCTCTTGAAAGTGTGATATTTCACAAAAATGCCGGTCACACAATGCCGAAACTATCAAGACTATTTACCACTTTGAAAACTTGTAGTGGTGCCGTTCTAGCATGTGCTGCATTTACTAATAGCTCCTGAGGCGGAAAGGAAGCGGTGCCTGGCTGTCATCATCATCATCAGACTGATTACGCCCACTGCAGGGCAAAGGCCACTCCCATGTCTCTCCACCCTGTCCTTTGTGAATTGCGGCCACCGTCTCACCGCAAACCTCTTAATCTCATCCGCCCACCCAACTTTCTGCCGTCCCCTGCTACGTTTGCCTTCTCTTGGAATCCACACCGTTACCCTTAAGGACCAGCGGTTATCTTGCCTTCGCATTACATGCCCTTCCCAAGCCTACTAGCGTATTAGCTGCTAACTCCCAGCGGCAGTTGTTGAGCGCTAGTACAACCTCACACATGGTATTCGCAGGGGCACAAACATCGCGGTTTATCGATGCAAACAGCCAGTCAAGAACACCTCTTCCTTGTTTCGTGGCCCGAGACTCGCGTGACATGAACAATTTGGACTGGGCCTCCTTTACGGTGAGATTAAAGACACGCGCCAATATTTTGCGTAATTTGTCTGTATGCCCCAGGTCGGTCGCAAAGGGCAGATTTCGGATTGTTTTCGGCCAGCTTTGCGCATGATCGCATTGCTTCTTCAGTTGGCACACACTCGCAAGCATTCCTGCTTTAAGGAGAACGTCTTGTGTATACGTTGAAGCTATTCTTATCAGCACGCTTACCCATCTTTGTCGGGAAGCGACCGGCGAACTCGTGCCTCCGATCCAGAAACGCCTCGCGGATCACTGCGCAGCTGTTGAGAACCACCATGGGCTTGTGGGACATCCAGAGGGTGAAGACATCTCCATACACCTTCGACCACTCATTCGCCTGGCACGGTAGGTTCTTGACTTTGCGCAGTGCTGCAGTGATGTGGGAAAATCACATTCTGTTCATCAGAGAAGTAAGCACATATTAAACCTCAATTGTTCATAATTTAATTGCGGTCTCTGATGATGGCTTCTGTTTAGTTTTTCTTCAGTCTGCTGCGGCATTGAGGTATTACACTTGGAACTCTGGTGATCTGAAACTGACAATTGCTTACAAAAGAAGTCAAGCGAATTAGTTATCGTATATATTGTAAACAAGCCGCCGAAGAAGTGATGTTCAGCCTAATTTAGCTCTATTATGCTAAGGTTGCAAACAAAAATTTATTAAACAGAAAAGAAAATTACTGAGTGATGGCGGCCAAGCTCCACATTTCTCGAGCTCTTCCCGACTGCATGTCTTCTGCCACGCACCTGTGCACTGCCATTACTGTTTGCCTTCGAAGAAAACGGATATATTGTTCATTTTACTTCTAAGCGCACAAAAATATGCAGCCTTTGTTAGAATTATTCACACCAGAAGATTTGCATTTCGACCACGGAGTTGGACAAGTCTGCGAACTAGAATATAAAAAACCCGGTAGGGGAAACACTCTCGTCGCTATCCCACTGTTTTCTTTTTCGATTTTTAGGTGCGTCCGAAAGTACAGATGTCACCCAGACTTCGCGCACTTTTACGTGGGAAGCTCCCAGACACCCTTAGAGCGTGTGGGGGTAGCGGTCTCGGACTCGAAGGAGCTGCCCTCGACTCAGCGTGGCAAGCTCAACGGAGACCAGCTACCAAGTGACAAGAGGTTTTTGGGCGTTCGGTGCCCAGCTTTCGCTGGTCGCAAGCCAGAGAATGGGTCGGAGCCAAAGGTTCACAAAACAAAACAAGGTTTATATAGCAAAGAGACGATACAGAGGATTTCACAATCACTAGTACAAACACGTACAAAGTGATTAATTGAACAATGCAACACGTGCAAAGTTAAACTCGAGAGAGAATTCACTTACAAAGGCAATATTGCACCTAAAGTGCCCTAACACAAGAGAGAGAGGTAAACAAACAAAACACAATTTGTTCACCGGGCACTGCGGCAGTCCGACGACCAGAGTTCCTCGACGATGCCGTCCCGCAGACAGGCGAACGTTGCCTCGTTGGTCCGTGACTGGCCGAGTGGTGTTTTCCCCGGGAGTCGAACGGGCGCGCTTCGATGAAGCTTAAACGGCGGTCCGGACTGACTGATAGCTGTCAGCGTCCTTCTTTTATAGGCTCGCTCTCCCGTCTGTTTGTTGTTCGCGCCCGAGTAGGCGCGCACATACACGCAGCATTGGCAGTGCTGTCTCCCTTTCCTCTTCTCACCGGCCGCGCGTCCCCATTGGTCAGAGGTCGGGGGTCGCATCTCGAAGTTTCGAGCGTGTTCTTGAGTGGCGCCGACGCCGACGGCCGAGGGGGACGTGTCTTAGTGCACGCAAGGCTACGCCCTTTCCCCCCGTCAGCTGTAGAACCGACTCGTCTGTTCCAGAGAATTCGGCGTGGATGACTCATTCCTTCGGCGCACGCCATGGCGGTGGAGAGAGAGGCACGCGCTCGGCGGGGCTTTCTCTCTCTCCCGTTGGGCTCGCGCCGGCGAGACGCCGTGCGCGCGGCGGTTTTTCTTTGTTTGTTTCTAAAATGCGCCGAATTTTGTGACACTGCCCCTTCCTTTAAGAATATTGTGTAACAATATTCACAAAACACAAAATTCGCGCGCACATGCATGCGCTCACAAAGTCAGTGGCGAATGCCAAAATACATACATCAATACTTGATGCTTTCACATACATAACACAGTACAATAGACAGATTGCACTCCAAAACACGCCGCAGTTCGGCAGTACAATTCGCGCGCACATGCATGCGCTCAAAACTAGATATGAGAATATACACATCAATACCATGATGGTTTTCGCATACACAACAAAATGCAGTGTTCCCAATGCACTTCAAAGCACGCCGCGATACGGGCAATACATTAAGACAAGGCTACAAACATGGAGCACGCAAGTACAAGGCACACTTTCGCCTATACTTCCAAGTTTGGCTGACACAGCGGGCTCGGAGCAGGATTGCTTCCTTCAATCTTTCAGTCGCGCTTTTAATTCCCTTTCGGAAGCGGCTCCGGCTTTTCTTTCTGTCGCGGGTTGGACTCTTCTTCCGCCTCATTCTGAAGCTTCTCTTCCGAACGCTGTTTTGGCCCCGCTTCCTACTCGTACTCCTGTCTGGTTCTGCGGCCAGTCTTCGAGCCCTTCTTCTTTTCCTCTGGCCAGCGCGTCTGTTGCGAGCAAATTTAACGCCAGTTCGCTTACGACGGCTGCGCTTCAGGTGTTTGCTCTCTTTTCCGTGTGCGCTCTTCTGTTTCCGTTTGCGCCTCCACACTGAGTCCTTGCTGTAGGCTGGGCTCGTTCCTCTGAGCTTCTTTCTGACCTTGCTGCGGTGCTCGTGCAGCTCGCTTGCATTCGGCTCGGCTGTCTTCAGCTTGGTTCTGTCTCTATTCATTTTCTTTCTGAAGTTTCTCCAGGGCTTCTGCTTTTCGGTTCCACCTGCTTTGGTGGTGCCCGACTCATTTCTCTTTCTTTTTACTTCCTTCCGAACTCTTCTTTGGGCTGAGCCCGGTTCACTGACGATTGCGTCATCCGAGTTGTTCTCTCGCGATGCAGCCACTGGTTCAGCTCTCTCTTGTTCTTCGAGGACTGCACTTTCTTCTTCCAAGTCCTTTTTCCTTTTCTTTCGGAGCCTGCCTTGTGAGGGGCATTCTGAGCATGGCTCATTAGCCGTTGATGACTCATTCTCCTCACTTTCGCTCAGTGTTGCTTCCTCGGCTTTCTCTGATACTTTCCTGAGCTCGTTAGTTTCAGTGCAGTGGTGCTCCATTCCTTGTACTGCACTGTCTCCTTCCTCCGAGGCACAGATTTCCTCGCCTTCCTCTTCGGGAAAGCCCTCCTCGCTGCGCGAGGGTTCACTCGGAACGGCTTCCGGGTCTTCACTGAGTGCGCTTTCCTCAGCTATGACTACGTCGGTGCTTTCGTTCTCAACGACATTTGACCGCTCTTCCTCGCGGTCTCTACTGCCACTCTCAGGTGTGCAGCACTGCGATTTCTCGCTGGAGCTCCAACTTTCTTCCTCACCTTCAGGCGAGAGCCCTAAGGTGCACTCTGACTGAAGCGTCAGGTTGGCCTTTTTCTCAGTGTCTACTACCTCGGTAGTAGCTACGCATTCAGTTTCCTGAGGAAGGGACTCTCCTGTGTTGTCTTCGTTCTCTTCAATCTCACTTGTAGGAACGGGCTGTTCCATAACCAGGCTTTGATCTGTGGAGCTAGTCACAACCTCTTGTGTGGTCGCCAACGAATCAGTCTCGTTATTGCTGCACATGTTTTCAGCAGAGGCTAACAAATGACACTCCGCTTCCTCAACCTCCGCTTGTGCTTGCGCCGCCGTCTCTACTGTAGGCCTGTAGCCGGTCGACCTGTCTTCCGTATAGGGAGCGGCGGTCTCGTCAACCACACCGGTGGCCCATATTTCTGGGTCGTTCGGCGATCTCGCGCCCTTGATGTTACCCAGGATGAGGTCATACAGCAGGCGCTCCATGCACAGCGCTGTCACTTCTCCGGTGAAGTACGGAGTGTTCACGTGCACTCTGGCTTCATTTAACAGCCGAGCGGAACCATCCAAGAAATACACAGGGCTCATTTCTCCTGTAAGTTCTTCATCGGTGACCAATTCCCTTTTGATGAAAACACCGGTGCTTCCTGTGCTTCTGAGAACGGAAACGGACTTTCCTCGAATTTCGCCGGGGAGGACCGGCATTCCCTCAGTGAGAGACCCTGGTCTGACGCACGTAACTGTGCATAACACTGGAGGTTTCTCCCAGTACGCCTGTTCTAAGCGGTCGGCACTGAAGCCTTCTTCCTCGTCGTCGTACGAAGAGCCACCGGGTTGCGATACCTGTGGGACTGGCTTTTCGAGACTTGGGCACGCCGCTGCTTTGTGCCCCTTGTCTCCACACTTGAAACAAACAAGCATTCTCTTGCTCACTATGTCGCTACGGCAATCCGAGGCGTAGTGGCCTATCTTCTTGCACCGGTAGCATTTCTGCGAGGGCACTGGCACTCTACCACGCTTGCCCCTTCTTTTGTTAAGAGCTTTGAGCTGAAGCTCGCTCTTACTCTTCACTTCATCCCTCATGAGAATCTCATCCTCTAGATGAACTTCTTCTTGTTTCAATTGAAATTTATCTGCTTCTCTTCGGGCATTTTTCCTTTCTCTCTGCGCTTCTTCTCGCGCTTTCTCAGTGGCTTTTCGAGCCATTTCTCTTTCTCTCTCAGCGGCTTCTCTAGCCATCTCTCTTTGCCTCTCCTCGTTTTCTCTTCGTTCTCTCTCTCTTCCTTCTATTTCCTGGTTCACCCAATCCGCAATCTCGGATTCTTCCAGGCCCAGCTGACGACCCAACTTCACAATATCTCTTAGATCCATTTTGGAGTCTCAGCTGTTCAAGCCTCGAACATAGCTCAACTCGGGGAACCGGATCCAACCGCCTCTGCGCGGCACCTCACAATATCGCTCTGCTGATTAACACTCGTTTACGATTCGTAAACTCCTTCCGACTCTTTCTCCGTTCTCTGCGCTTACAAACACCGAACGTCCTGTCGCGGACGCCAGAATATATTGTCACCCAGACTTCGCGCACTTTTACGTGGGAAGCTCCCAGACACCCTTAGAGCGTGTGGGGGTAGCGGTCTCGGACTCGAAGGAGCTGCCCTCGACTCAGCGTGGCAAGCTCAACGGAGACCAGCTACCAAGTGACAAGAGGTTTTTGGGCGTTCGGTGCCCAGCTTTCGCTGGTCGCAAGCCAGAGAATGGGTCGGAGCCAAAGGTTCACAAAACAAAACAAGGTTTATATAGCAAAGAGACGATACAGAGGATTTCACAATCACTAGTACAAACACGTACAAAGTGATTAATTGAACAATGCAACACGTGCAAAGTTAAACTCGAGAGAGAATTCACTTACAAAGGCAATATTGCACCTAAAGTGCCCTAACACAAGAGAGAGAGGTAAACAAACAAAACACAATTTGTTCACCGGGCACTGCGGCAGTCCGACGACCAGAGTTCCTCGACGATGCCGTCCCGCAGACAGGCGAACGTTGCCTCGTTGGTCCGTGACTGGCCGAGTGGTGTTTTCCCCGGGAGTCGAACGGGCGCGCTTCGATGAAGCTTAAACGGCGGTCCGGACTGACTGATAGCTGTCAGCGTCCTTCTTTTATAGGCTCGCTCTCCCGTCTGTTTGTTGTTCGCGCCCGAGTAGGCGCGCACATACACGCAGCATTGGCAGTGCTGTCTCCCTTTCCTCTTCTCACCGGCCGCGCGTCCCCATTGGTCAGAGGTCGGGGGTCGCATCTCGAAGTTTCGAGCGTGTTCTTGAGTGGCGCCGACGCCGACGGCCGAGGGGGACGTGTCTTAGTGCACGCAAGGCTACGCCCTTTCCCCCCGTCAGCTGTAGAACCGACTCGTCTGTTCCAGAGAATTCGGCGTGGATGACTCATTCCTTCGGCGCACGCCATGGCGGTGGAGAGAGAGGCACGCGCTCGGCGGGGCTTTCTCTCTCTCCCGTTGGGCTCGCGCCGGCGAGACGCCGTGCGCGCGGCGGTTTTTCTTTGTTTGTTTCTAAAATGCGCCGAATTTTGTGACAACAGAACAGGGCTGAGAAGCATGCCTTGGGACCTGATGATTTGGTCCAATAAGGCTGTTCATGGAAAACATGCATGAAGAACAAACAGACACAAAAAGCAGACAAAAACTTTTAAAAGGCCACAGTATTCAAAATGCACTGAGATAGCCGCGTGAACATGAGATCAAAAAAACATATATGGCAAACAAAAAGAAGTGCGAGGGGTATGAAAAGCCGAAGCTCACTTTCATCGCTATCTATAGAGACTTACTGAGCAGGTTTCCCACCACCGGCAGTGGGAAGGGGCCTTTAGGGTACTTAGACACGCTGTGGTAGAAGCGTCCCACCACGTACGAGATGGCAAAGACCAACGCAGTGGTGATCACTCGCCAATCCCAAAGGGATGAGACGAGCCATTCTAGAAGCACGCCCATAGCGGCACGTGCGAAAGACTGTTTAGCGTTCCTGAAAAGAGAACCACATGAAGCATCAAGTATATTGTACGCAGTTGGCTTGTTGCACCCAAATGACAGTGCGCAGTACGTAATGGCTTCCGCCTATGGTTTGAGCTCGTCTGCAGTGCGTATCTTTTCGCTTCCGCCTATTGCGCGTCCGTTATGGTTTTCGGAACAAACAATTCCTGACGCGGAAACAAGCACAAAATGAACAGGGGTCGTGTGCACTGACAATAGTTTACATGCCCAAAGAAACGCTAATATACTGGCAATGTCTCGATTGCAAGAAGCAGCGCATTAAACCAGTAGTTATCTATACTGAGTAAGCGTTATTTCAGCTGCATGAGATTTCTCGTAAGGCGCAAACTTTTTTTGTCCCTGAAGGCATATAGTACTGTTTTCCTTACCGCACTATTTAAAAATGTTATAGTTCTGAATCTGTCAGCAAATAGGATCTTGACGCATTTGGAGGTATACTGTCCTCAAACGACTCAGGCTGTGACGAGCACCGTAGTAGAAGGCTGAGGATAATTGCGGCCAACTTTAACGTGCACTAACACCTCAAAGTACACGAATGTTGCAGGTTTGATCCTGCACGCAGACGTCGCATTTCGATGGAGGCGAAATGCCAGAGGCCCCTGTTATCTACGATGTCAGTGCAAGGTAAAGAGCCCCAGGTGTAAATTATCCGGAGCCCTCCACTATTGCGTACCTCATATCCTGAGTCCCTTTGGAACGTTCAACCTGTAAAACTAAACCGAATATGTCATAATCCTATTCGCCTACCCAATCAAACCAATACATATTTTCCAATAGGGCGTCGTCTAATCAAAGGCTGCAGCTTCAAGGACACTGACAGTACTCTGGTAAAAAGAGCGACATCATTGTGGTGAACGCACGTGATTCTCACAGGCTGTGATTTGATCAACCCTTCTATTTTAATAGCTGCGGGCTTTTAGGCATTTTCGAGGCAATAGACAGATTAAGCAGAGCGGAAACGTACGAGCGTTATACGTGTACCGGATTACCGGACGCTCCCTGCACACGAGCAGGGGAAGTTGCGAGCATAAGTGGGGCTACCGCTCATGCGTAGCCAGCGTAGAGTAATCTCGTATACGCATACGCTCGTACGTCTCCGCTCTGTTAAGTCTCTCTGATGACAAAACATTGCCGTAGGAGCCGTATTGCTGATATTAGCTGAAATGCAGCGCCCTTAAAGCTTCATTAAAGTGAGCAAGATTGCAGGCGACTGTGAAACTGCCGCGCGTGCACTGCCACAGTGGTTATTTGCGAGCAGCGTAAGCGACTTCCAGACGCTTCGACCACGTTTCGCACAGCTTTAGTTATACCACAACTCTCCATGAAAGCTTGTTTTTATCCTTCCCAATGTTGTTCATATTGAGTCATTCAAGATTTCAATTCAGGCCGCGAAACCATCCAATGGCTATGCCCAAACATGTTGCATTTTAAAGGTCTATTTATGTCTGTTACATAGGCATGTTTTTCCTCCTACAATAATTCACATTTTAAGGGTGCCGACGGTACCAGAAAAAAAAATAATAAAAATAAATAAGTGCTAAACCACGTTTTAGTTACTTGTGTTATACAGCACTGACAAACAGCGGCGCAGTCCGCATCGCCGATGTAAGGAAAAGGGTGGAATGGTAGCAGGAGCTTTGCATAAAGGCTAAAGGCGATTTAATGCATTCTTCGCTCTGCATAAAACGGGAACGGTGAGCCAGAGCGATTCCAACCCAGCACATCAGGTATACTAGGCGGATGCTCTGCTACTGCGTCATTGTGAATGTGGTTTTCCATAAATTCTGTCCAAGAAACAGCAAAGGAGAGAAAACAATTAGCCGCCGCAGTGGCTCAGCGGTTATGGTGCTCGGCTGCTGTCCCGAAAGACGCGGGTTCGATCCCGGCCGCGGCGGCTAGAATTTCTTTGGAGGAGAAATTCTAGAGGCCCGTGTACTGTGCGATGTCAGTGCACGTTAAAGAACCCCAGGCGTCTCTCATAGCCTTAGTCGCTTTGGGACGTTAAACCCCCTAAACCAAACCAAACCAGAAAACAATTACAATATATAAGCAGATCTGTATGAGCGGTGCGCAAGGCCTGGTAACGCTCGTATTTATGCTAAATAGCCTGTAGAATACTTTAATTGATGAGAAACCATCGGTGCGGTCCCGCCATTACCGAAATGCGAACCCTTTCCCTTTGCTGATAAGCAATTCGAAGCATTTTTTTTTCCTTTCTATTACGCCCCCGCCCGCCCCCCCCCCCCCCCCCCCCCCCCTCCTCCCCCTCCCCCTCTCCGCCACCTGGCCCCTCTTGTTAATACGTTAATGCCATCTTCCGTTAACCGTCAGCTGAACCAACCGCGGTTTGAGGCGACCTTGAAAAGACTGCGCCTAGCCGCTGGTTGTCCGAGCGCACGCGTTCACGGCGTGTTTTCGCAGTGGTAAGCGCACTAGCCACGCCTTACCGAAGCCTTATATACAACTTTTCGGAAAGTGTGGCGTCTCCTACAGGCCATATTTACAGGACCGCAGCGGCTCGAATTATCACGCAGTGCTCGCAACGTTCGCACAACGCTCTTGAGCTCTTAGTGAGTCAAGATCATTGTGTTCGGTGAAAGGAAACATTTCGCTTCTCATTGGCTGTCCATAGCTTGCCTTCTCAGTGAGTACAATTTGAAAAATTATAGGACTGGGGTTATTCGTAGCCTGTACGTATAGGTTACCGCGCTATAGCTACAAACAGGATACGTCCACTGAAAACAGAGCTTTTATAAGTTAGGGAGACAAAAAGAAATGTAATACAGGCATCACCACCCCTGCCAGTCTTCACAAACTGGGATTACTTCATAACCGCTAACTTAGAGGCGAATCTCTATTTGTAGGCTGCGCCGTCACTCACTTCATTACTGTGATCACGGAGCCCTGTTCGGTTCTGACGTCTGAAGTTTGAATTGTGTGACTGAAAAATAGTTGTCTTTGAAACCATTTTTTTTGCCATTATTAAGTGTTTCGCTGCCAAACATAGGTCGAGAGAGCAAAGCAGGTGATATTATAGAGAAAAAATTGCACAGAGCTGTCCTCCTCGTCCCTTTAAAAGATGAAACGTCGCATTAGTATCGTTTGAACAAATTTGTCAGTTCTGCAAACATCTTGACACCGTGTACCACCTGGCAAATAATTACCTTGCACGCTTTTCCTTACTTCCACAAGACCGTAAAAATAAGCTAAACATTCAAGGAAGGAAAGGCACTGACTATAATCCCTCTTTTGGATACGTAATAATCTCATCAGGAACGGGTAAATTAAGTGTATTACTCACTGATTACAGCACTGCTATCGGACCTGCAACTCTATGTTGTTATGCCACATGCTCCACTAAGCTGAAAGACGCTGCCTCAAGCACGGAAACAGGCATTTTCGCCCTTATAATATTTAACTGAATTGGCAGTCATCACTGCAATCACTCCAGTGTAAGTATCCCACTATTAGGGCAGAAACACCAACTAAGCGCAGGTATTGAAGGAAACTTCGAAGGTTGCGAAGAAAGTGCAATAAAGCAGATAACTAGGTCTAGCATGCTTATACTGACCGCAACCACTCACCTTACCGACGCTTGCCCTTTAAACAACGCGGCCGAAGTTAGATGCCACGGGACTGCTGGTGCAGGCTGTGCGTGATATTCCGACGCGCTTGACACTCGCGCCGTTGTCTGTCATTGACAAAGGGGACGCCAGGCAACAGACGCTTGCGTCGTCGGAGTGACCTTGTACGCCCGCCGACAGCACGTGAGCCAAGGCTTTCTTTCTTATGGGCTTTCCTTCTTTCTTCAGTACCCTCATTCTCCCCGACGGCTCTCTTCAGACGCGTATATATATGTATTACAGGCTTCAAGGGCTGGCAAAACAGCCACGTGTATCCCAACGGTCCATATCAATGAGCACTTGACTTACAGTCGCCATCGGCTCTTTTGTTCAACATAAGCAGTAGGGCATACACTCGAAAGAGCAACAGATTGTGGCACACCGTCGCGACCAGATAGTGGGCACTGCCAAAGGGCAAAAGCCAGGTGCGAGAATAATATTTCTGTTTCTCAGCATCATAAGGGGATGGTGCTGGAAGCCCTGTTGGCAAACCGACTCGAACAAGAGGGCAGAAAAGGCATATTTTGGACTTTACTACTACTATCTTTTCCCTGCATTCACCCTAGAAAGACACTGGCAGGCTACTGCAAATGGTATATAACAGCTTTACAAGCGTTAACGAACTTTTCCTTAACCTGGAGGTTAAAATAAGGAGTGGAAGTGACCGCTTCTTTGCCCATACTTTATCTGAGTTAATCAAGAAAAAGGGTGCTTAAATTTTGGCGACATTTATCAAAACTGGGCAGCCCTGCCTCGGAAATCAAAATTACTTGTAGTCCTCTTCAAGATCAGTTAATATCGAAAATTCTTCGATGCCTACTTCAAGTTGGCTTTGCTGGCGCCCTAGTTACTGATTTTGCCGAGGCAGAGTGGGCATCGCAAACGCAAGGGATTGCGATAACATGGAGTGGCAATCTTAAACTCCTTCAGCGGTTAAACGTTAGAAAATCACCCAGGCTTCAGATTATTTTCAATGCATTTCTCCAATTGAAAGCGTAGGCTCTTCATTGAGATCTGTTTTGCGTGAAGGTTATATAAAACAGTTCCACAGTTCGTTAGACGTACATGCAGGTCAGTACCCTTACCCATAGTACACGCTGCAAATAAAGAAATGCTTTGCAAATAATGGCTGCAGACGGTATTAAAACAACAAATTTTAGTCCATTACTTCGCCGAAAATACATGTAACATGAAATGTGTTGCAGGAAAGGCATAGAGCAAGCTAGAGTGGCTTAAGGATGATGTGTCCGCGCCATCTTTGATAGATTAAAGAGGGGGTAGGGCCGTTCGCAGCTGAGCATTTTCTCTCTTTAGCCCGCTTCTGTTCTTTAAGGTACCGTGCACGGCCTTCCTGGTTGCTTGTCGGCTTGAAGAGCCCCTAGAGTCTGTGCTATTAGCTACTTTTGTTAAATGGGAGCGCGCTCTTCTTTCTTCGCCATTTTTTGTGCGTTTTCATTTTTTTTTTTGCTGGATAGTAGATTAGTTTTACTAGTCGGCCACTGGCACAATCATACCCTCCGCATTA
This sequence comes from Amblyomma mixtum, assembly GCF_055824585.1. Classification (NCBI taxonomy): domain Eukaryota; kingdom Metazoa; phylum Arthropoda; class Arachnida; order Ixodida; family Ixodidae; genus Amblyomma; species Amblyomma mixtum. Next base: position 84,620,231 of record NC_143016.1, on the reverse strand, counting down.
CTATAGGGGCCAAAGGCCTCAAGTTGAAAGCTGAGTATATTGATTTTTACTTTAGTTCGCAAGGTTTCCCGTAACTAGAATTGCAAAAAGCTCACCCAGTTGGTAATACGTTTAAATTCTCTGAAAGTTCAACCGATAGAAAAAAACAAAATAAATAAATAAATAAATATAACAGCCAAAAAAAAAAGACCTGCAACAAAACTTCATTAGTGTACAACAAATTGTATATACACAAGCCCTGAAGTGAGGCGTTCCCGTCTGCTCAAGAGGTACTATAGAAAATAACAGCTTTGCAGACGATGTATGTTAAATTTGTAAATTTTTTCATCAGAATGGCTTGCTGAGATGTGTTACTCGTCTTACTTACGGAGCCCTCGACGGTATGTTTAACCTCGAAAATGTCAACTGCATTTTGTGTCTAACAAAATGTCTGCATTGAGAAATAGAGGCTTAACCATGAGGACAAGTAACGATGTTGAGGAAGCAAAAAGAGGTATATTTTAATAACGAATGTCGTGATTGTAATCTTAAAAGATTGGCATTTGCTTGCACCATACGCTACCTTGGCATCAGCATCGGTGGCATCTGCATCGTGCACGTTTCGCAGATCAGTACAGCAACGTGAGTGCCTGCCACACAGCATGTCATTTCTTATGCACCCATGCTAAATCTGCGGGGGCTCTCTCTCTTTGCGTCAGAATTGGGAAAAACTATGGCAATTTTTTTAATGAGTGAACGAACCGTTTTCTTCTGCAAAATATTTTTACAGCGGAGCTGTTAATGGCATTCTTGGCGCTAGAACGATGGCGTCTTTGGCGTAGCACATTACGTGCTTATATAGCGGTCCCATGACGCCACATCACCATGACGTCATGAAAAATATGCCCTTTTTAAGTTTTGGTGGCATTTAGCGCGCCCAACAGGCCTTTATTGAAAATAGAAATTTCCTTTCGTGTTCTTCAAGATTCGTGAATATCGTGAATTAATTCAATCCCAATTTCCAGTCGGTCTTTGCTTCCGTTCAAGTTTTCATTTGCCCGAGGAAGAGAATCCATTTCAAACGCAAGACTGCGATAACAGAATGTGGCATCCTCAAACTCTTTCTGTTACTAAGTGTCAGGAAACCGTCCGTCGCTGACAACATTTAAGATGCATTTCTCGAAACTTCAAACTTCAGGCACTTCATACACTACACTGTACATGAAAGTGTTAGCTTTTCACAAAGATGGTAGCAGACAGCTGGTTGAGAGATGTGCAGGTTATATCCTTGGTGGTGGTAGTGGTGGTGGTGATGTAAATGTACAGGCGGTAGTAGCTTTACAGTGACCTGTAGGTAACTGCTTCGCCTGAGTCACTGATTTAAGTGATTTCTTCTCTACCGTTGTTCCATAAGGTGAGCGTCATCTAAAAACATTAGTAGTGATTGTGTCACTAATCGTCGCTCAGCTCAGGAGCCCTTGGGGTACATGAAGCATGATCCGTCGTCCTTGGGAAGGTTCCGTGTCCTCCGGTTATCCTGGAGTGTCTCACGCTCGGCCCACACAAGCGGGAAAACCCACATTGTGCACGCATAGGGGAGGTGCTGTGGTTAATTTGTGCAACCAGCACATGCTGCGAAGCAGGATGCAAATTAATAGAACATATTGTAAATAAAGCTTTTATAGGCTTCATGAAAAACTAATGGTGGCCTATTTTCATCAATTTTCTTTCAATCTTTTATTCAGCATTCTTCCGCACAAAACACAAGTAGTGGCAGGACAAGAAATAAAAAACTCCTACGACCTGTTTCACGAGGTTCTCGCTGCTTTTATTGGCAGTGCAGAGTTTTATACACAAACTAAATACAGAGGGTTAAACATATTAGTATGTGTAACACACTTAACAGCCCACACTAGGCTCACGAGTTTAATTGAAGAAAATGAAAAAATTCTGAAATCTGGTCCAACATTGGCCTTTTCTTTGAATACGTAGTCATAAAGAACAGTGCTAAACGCAAACATTTCACGTATTACTACTGTGTTGAAAAAAAAGAGATACTTACACTACAGGTTACACATTTCATATGCGAAGACCGTCGTTCGTGAATAGAAATTCTTTCCAATGCTTTTTGGACACAGTGCCCAGAACTATATGTCGTTTTTTTTGCGGCTATTGAGCAGGTATGTTACACGATATTGCAATCAGTTAAAACCGCTATTGGTTCGTGAAAATGGCAATTCCCGTCCTTCTCTTTGTCTTCTGATATACAGCAGTTGTAATTGTTTGATCTTGCACGTTATAAAAAAATGCTCAATTTTGCCTTCTAAGCTGTAAACGTGTATGAATGCCTAACAGAAAGCAGATTAAGTGACACAAACAATGTCAGAATTGCTTGTATGCACGAAATATATTGAAGGAAAGGATTAGCGGACTACACAACCACTCACAGATGACGGTAAACGCACACGGACATTGGGCAGAACCTTTGGCTTATGAACGTGTCCCCGCATTTGTCCGCTTCTATTATTCAAGATGCGCAGCGCACATGGCCTCCCCGGCTGCTTTTCTGGCTTGAGGAGCCTCAGAATCTCTCCTATCAGTCGCTTTTCTTAGCTGCACAACGCTGTAGGCATCCTAGGGCGTCTTAGGTGCGTTGGTGGAGTAGGGCTGTCTTTTATTCGGTCACTGATGATCTCCACGAACACATACTTCATGTTCCTACAACCAAATGACCTGGAACTGATAGCTGACCTTTCGTGCTTAATTTTTGCATGAGGTCCCAAGTTTTGTCGAAACTATAATTGGAGAAGCGCCCGTTGTTGACAAAAACAAAAATCAGCACATGACTGGGCTGATTAGAAGCAGAGCTTTATTAGAGAGCAACACATTTTGAATGCACAAACCTTGAAATTAGGCATTGAAATCTGTTCAAGTGCTATTCCACAATAACCGCATTATAGGCTATGTTGAAACTGAAATTTTTTTCTGACAACGTAATTTATTACCGCAGGCATAAAGGAACTCGGGAAGGTAGAATGAAAAAAAAAAGAGTGGGTGTTCAATAAAGCAGGAAAAGTGGGCCGATCTAATTTTCTTTTTTTCGTCACAGTGACATGCAGGGTGGTATTGCTCATCTTCCAAACTCCGCGACGAAATAGTTAACCTCGATTATTTGAGCTCTATTTTGAGCCCGTGACGGTATCGTTAGCCTCGATTACTTGAGCTCCATTTTGTGCGTAAACAAATATCTGGAGTGATGAATGAGGTCTTCGACAGACGGAAGACTCGCGGTAGGTACCCAGCAACAACAAAGGTTAGGTCATTTTCAGAACAACCTTCTAAACAAGAGTCAGTGAAGCTTAGAATCTACGATCACCACACACTTCCCTTGAACGCCGGCACCTGCACCGCGCATGTTTCGTAAGTCACCGAGGCAACTTGCATACCACAGGACACGGCGAAGCATTTATGATACACGCAAGCATAACTGCAGCAACTGTCCTTTTCCTCTTTTACCTGATATGAAGAAAACTGTGGTGAATATTTTTGATGAGAGAAAGACCCATTTTGTCCTGTAGAATAGTTCCTATCGCAGAACCTCGGGATTTTTACTTCAGCGAACTTTTACTAGCGTACGTAACGCCGCCACAATAGCTAAACCATGTTACACGCCGGGAGGAATCATACCTTTCTGCGTATAACATAAACACAGGTGTCGTCGGGACTACTGACTCGTACACAGGTTTACACGATGGAATTTCGCCTCTCAGCTCAGAACATTCACAACATAGCTTCGAATGTCGCTGTTTCTCATTACTCATGCAGGTGTTGCGTGGTGGTGGCGCAGTTAAAGTGCGGGCGGGTTTAGACGCATATTCAGTTTCCCGGCAATTTCCCCGCTTGTGTCTCCTAATAAAAGGGAAAAGTTTATTCTTCACTAGCCTGGAAGGCTAGTGTCCTTTTTTGATGCCTTCATGCAGAAACCTGTCCTGTCATTCTTTCTCTAGTGCTAACTTTTCTTAGTGAGTACAATCTTTTGCTGGCTGGGAAGAGAGAACAGGCTGGAGTCGAGGCCACTCAAGTTCACTTTCGAGGGATCCTCCGGTGCGCTGCAGTTAAGCCGCTGCAAGAGTCGCACAAGGATGTAGAACATGTCGATGTGCGCGAGCTTCTCTCCGGGGCATGTCCTCGGTCCCATGCCAAAGGTAAGCAGCGGTGAGACGTCTTGTCGAAGCTTCCCGCTGCTCGGATCTAGGAACCGCTCAGGCCGAAATTCTTCCGGTTCCTCCCAGAGCTTGGGGTCATGGTTGACAGCGTAGATGTTGTAGAGTATTGCGGTGTCCCTCGGTATGTCCAGGTTACCTGCATATGATGATTGGGTGTGGTACTTTATATGTGAAATGCATGGAGCATTTGCATGACAAACAGGAATGTAGGCAAGCCCTTTCTCGGACGCCAGAAATCAATGATTTTTGCAATATGTCATGTCCGACATAAAACTTCGTAATGGTTCTTTGTCGTTGTTTGCGACCAAAACACGACTTTTCTAGTAGGGCCCTCTCTACCAAATTGCACATGCAGTATTTACGTCGCATTCCCAGGTTTCTTGATGATGGTGATGATGAGAACGTGACGTAGACTAGAGTTCCTGTATATGCGGCAACACTACCGTTAGTGTTCCTGTATATACAGAAACACTAACCGACATCCCCAACTAGTGTCATCTGGTGATTGTCAGTATCGAACATTGTGTAACTGAACACGAAGATTTTCATTTGTACCAGAGGGAAAACTAACCAGAGCGGTAAAGTTGTGCTCGTACATATTGATACTGCTTGCCAAATCTTCCTAAGCGTCGCACAGGAGGAGTTAGAAAATTCTGACGGCCATGACAAATTAGCGGTGCCTGTCAGACGTACAAAACTCTCTTGGCAAATTTTGGTGTCCAGCGCCATACAGCACGTATTGGTAGCCACCCAAAATAAAAGTGTTTAATGGAACACGCGACAGCGCGAACAGAAGCCTACACTAAAAGAAGACATGCAACGACAACGACGCTGGTTGTTCTCTTGGGCTTCACAAAATTTCTTCTGCAATGGGCGCGTTTCTTGCTCTCAACTTGAAGCGCGCACGTACTCGTCGTTGTGCGTTTTTCTTTCGTCCACGTTGCTGTTCATGCTGCAGCTTGTTCCATTTAGTATGAACCAATTGGCCAACCAATTCGTGTCCTTTAAAAACTGTTTTCGAATTTTCTTGGCCACTAGGAAAGCACTGCCGGAATAAGCTCACAGCCTGTGGAGCTTGTGACGTCATTGATACATTTAACACTGTCTTAGATTTCTTCAAATGGAAGCATTTTAAAAGCTCATGCTGAATGAGTGTAAAGCCGCGAATCAGGGGGGTAATGCATTTCAAAAAGATTAATATAAACTGCTTGTTGTGCTCGTACGTATTCTTCACCGCTGGGCACAAGAATCACTGACTCAGTGGGCCAGAATCTGAGTGGCCGGTTCTAGTCGTCCGCTAGCTGGTCGATGCAGTTCAGCCAAGCCGCTATATACGTCTTCATTACTTCCTACTTATGATGTTGCGAGCTGTACACCATTGGTTCTCGCATTACAATATTCGATACTTTAATCCGAACAGCGTAATAAGAGCTCACCGACTTTGGTGTTCGTCGAAGTTTTGTGGGGTATGCCCAGTGGGGCGACAGGGTGGAATCGAAGGGTCTCCAGTAGGCAAGCAACGGCGAAAGGAAGCTTCTCTCTGTCTCCGTAAGTAGGCGGAGTACTCCCTGCAAAATACAGCAAAGATACTTTGGGCTGGAACCTTAAGGCAGAAACAAGCAGCGGATAATGTCAGGCTCAACGCACACACAGATTGAAGCGCACATTCGTAGACTAAAAATACAAGACTAGATCCAGCCGTAACGTAATGACCTGAAGTGAAAATCGAAGGGTCATGAAACGCCCTTAAAAGAGCGCTGACAATATCTCCGTGCAATTTTCAGTCGTAGATAAAATTGATTCTTCGACTCTTTCTATCAGGGGTGTAGCCAGGGGGGGGGGGGTGGGGGGGGGAGATTATTGGGCTGCAGCCTCCCCCCCCCCCCCCCCCCCCGCGGAATTTTTTCGAACTGTCACCTACCGCAGCATGGCCCAAGTACATACTGCGACTTCTGCTAACATAGTTTTATTCTTGCCTGGATCGTCTGTCTTTCCGCATGTAAAGTTTCGTATCTGTGATTGCGCAAGATGTTTATTTGCCTTGTTCGACGCATTATATAGAGTGGCTTTTGCTCAGATATGTACATTTAATGGAGACATACGTGTATTTAAATATCTTGTTGGGAGGTTTTGTGCATCCATACAGTGATTTTGTTCCAGTGACACTTTTTCGTCCTGTATCAAGTTGTATCTTCGCATTTCTAATGCTCCATTTGATCTTCGCACCTTTAATGTATATTATCAGAACTCCTCGTTTATACATGTGCTCACTGTTAAAACTAAAATTTCGGTGCAATTACTCGCAGTGCATAACCGGTGACAGCTGCTGCTGCGCAGTACACTGGAAGGAAGGACAGCGTCATTGAGATTTTTCCCTGGCCGTTGCATATGTACAAAAACGCAAAGGTTCTTGAACGACAAAGATTCATTGAAATATTTGTCTTCTACTTGCTCATTTCATGGCCTTTACGTTTTTCATATCATCGCCTTGCTCTGCGCTGCCGGGTTCGGACTGATATAGTTCTGGGATTATATAGTTCTGGGATGACAGGATGTGATTCCTGCCTGCCACAAAAGCTAGAATAAAAGCCCGTCATCCAGGCTCGTTTTGTGAGATGCGTTTTCCCCTCAAACGGGCCCACCCAACAGTAACCGTATTGCATAGAGAATATAGTGCATTTTCTAGCTACTTTTAAAGAGCACCGAATAGAAATAACTACTACGTCTGATCAAGTGAATATAAATGAACATTGCATCGAGAAAATCTTAGTCGGTGGCTCATCTTACCTATGTTTTCGTCAATTTCTTTCTGAATCCTCTCTTTAATCTTGGGCTCCTTCGCCATCCGTAGAAAGAGCCACTCAAGTTCTCCAGCCGATGTGCCAATGGCAGCTAGGAAGTAACATAGGTTAAACAACATCAGATTCGGATCTGTGATTGCAACCAGATGATTAACTAATAGGTAGAATGTTACACAGCAGAAAATAGATAACCAGCTCACAGGCTAACATAATTATGCAGTGTTGATGTATGTACTGGAACAAGTGTTTTACTATGCCGCAATATGTTATTATTATGCTGCTGGACACAACACAAACTCCTCACCGTATGCTGCGCGTGTACAAACATTGGCACTCTGGAGCAGTGTTTCAAGCCTTTTCTGCGTTTGTAGTGGTTGGCTGCAGTAAGTACACGCATGGCTTGGGACGATAATGCTTTCCGAACTGCATTCGCATGCCTGGCCTTTCTGGCAGAGCGGGTACTCCGTTTGTAACTACTGGAGTGAGCTTTTGTCAGGTTTCTTTGACGTAGGGTTTCTTCATTTTGCCGCCTCCACTTACACTAAATTTTACGCATTCTAAATGAAAAGAACTGAAAACGCTGCAGTCCTGCCGGTATCGTACACTAAGAGGAATACATCAGCCTGAGAAGCCTCATGTTGTTCTGCAGCGCTACCAAAAGCAATTGCGGAAAAAAACCGAGCTGAACTAAGTGCTTGTTGGCCTTCGTGAATACTCTAGCGTGGCACTTCGTGAGTGTCGCACTTGGTTAAAAACCGCTGCATTTTTGGAATGAACAGCACTTTCCACGTTTTCGTCCTCTTTCCTACTGACTCCTGCTCAGAAAAAAAAAAAAAAACAAGCATATCGCCTGAATTTGAAAGCTTCTTTGAAGAATATCAGCTGCCTGCGAGCTGCACTAAGTCACACAATGTTTCAGACCTTCACCTGAATTATCTATGTTTCCTTTGCTTTGGCGGGAACATTCTTACGGCCAGTGTTTGTCTTACAGCACACGGAATGCTTCTTAAACGTTAGACAAGGCAAATGGAGACAGCAACACTATCTTATAGCCGGACCAAAGCTGTACGTACCGCCGAATATGTTCAGAACCACCTGGACTAAATTTCCTTTGGTCAGGTACTCCGCGTCACCTTTTTCTTCCCTGATGGCCTCTTCGCGAGCGCCAAGCATTGCGTGGGTAAAGTTTTCAGTCTTTCCTGCAGGAACAAGGTATTCCGCAATCAAAACTGCGGGCGAAAGCAGTTATCAGCGAAACATAAAATTCTTCTTATTGTGTTCTATCCTTGCAGGTTTTCAGATAAACGCACGCCGTAGATTGGTGTTCGATATCACATAATACCTGAGGAGTGAGTGCACACATACTCTAAAACACATACCTGGCACATAAGTGGCTTCAGCCTTGCTGAATAGCCTCTCAACTATTTCACAAGACTCGTGAAACATGGCCTCGACCTTCTTTTCTCGCCCGCGAAACAGGAGACCAAGCCAGGGGGCGATGTCACTAGGCAAGCCGTTAGGAGCCACCTCGAAGAACTCGTTGTCGATCTGTTCAATGCGCCTGATGTCTTTGCTGTCCTTGCCCAGTCTGCAAAACAAAGTGTTAGACGTCGGACAGCGCCGATCTTGCCGAGCCATTTAGTGCCGCAGCCTGGACCCTGCTCTCAAGGCCTAACCGTTGCCCGCGATGACAGTAATGAAAGAAGCTTACGTACGTTTTATGAATTCAGACCTAGATCCTTCGCAAAAGGTTCACCCATGGAACTAACTGCTTTCTTTTCGCGTAAAGGAAATACTCGCATTTCGCAAAAAAAAGCCAAATTGCGCGAAATTAACACTTTTTGCACAGAATGCCTGCGCACAGAATTATTTCTCGAACTTCTGTGAAACGATGAACACCCTGTACAGCAGGGGTCTCAAACTCATATTGCTATGCGGACCGCAGTGAGAAAATTTCGTCTCCCACGGGCTAGAAGCAGGAAAATTATGAAAGGAAAGAAACAGAGGTCAATCACAGGGGCGTTTTTTTTAGGGGGGGGGGGGGGGGGCGGGGTAGGGGAAGGGGGTTGTGGAGAGCCTGAATCTTGCAGTTTGTTAAATAAAAGAAACTACGCAGCTGCGCCTGCCTGCGCCTGCATGTCTCCGCTGGTCTGCCTCCATGTCGTTCTGCGTGTCTATCGTTGCCTGCCTGCCTGCCTGCCTGCCTGCCTGCCTGCCTGCCTGCCTGCCTGCCTGCCTGCCTGCCTGCCTGCCTGCCTGCCTGCCTGCCTGCCTGCCTGCCTGCCTGCCTGCCTGCCTGCCTGCCTGCCTGCCTGCCTGCCTGCCTGCCTGCCTGCCTGCCTGCCTGCCTGCCTGCCTGCCTGCCTGCCTGCCTGCCTGCCTGCCTGCCTGCCTGCCTGCCTGCCTGCCTGCCTGCCTGCCTGCCTGCCTGCCTGCCTGCCTGCCTGCCTGCCTGCCTGCCTGCCTGCCTGCCTGCCTGCCTGCCTGCCTGCCTGCCTGCCTGCCTGCCTGCCTGCCTGCCTGCCTGCCTGCCTGCCTGCCTGCCTGCCTGCCTGCCTGCCTGCCTGCCTGCCTGCCTGCCTGCCTGCCTGCCTGCCTGCCTGCCTGCCTGCCTGCCTGCCTGCCTGCCTGCCTGCCTGCCTGCCTGCCTGCCTGCCTGCCTGCCTGCCTGCCTGCCTGCCTGCCTGCCTGCCTGCCTGCCTGCCTGCCTGCCTGCCTGCCTGCCTGCCTGCCTGCCTGCCTGCCTGCCTGCCTGCCTGCCTGCCTGCCTGCCTGCCTGCCTGCCTGCCTGCCTGCCTGCCTGCCTGCCTGCCTGCCTGCCTGCCTGCCTGCCTGCCTGCCTGCCTGCCTGCCTGCCTGCCTGCCTGCCTGCCTGCCTGCCTGCCTGCCTGCCTGCCTGCCTGCCTGCCTGCCTGCCTGCCTGCCTGCCTGCCTGCCTGCCTGCCTGCCTGCCTGCCTGCCTGCCTGCCTGCCTGCCTGCCTGCCTGCCTGCCTGCCTGCCTGCCTGCCTGCCTGCCTGCCTGCCTGCCTGCCTGCCTGCCTGCCTGCCTGCCTGCCTGCCTGCCTGCCTGCCTGCCTGCCTGCCTGCCTGCCTGCCTGCCTGCCTGCCTGCCTGCCTGCCTGCCTGCCTGCCTGCCTGCCTGCCTGCCTGCCTGCCTGCCTGCCTGCCTGCCTGCCTGCCTGCCTGCCTGCCTGCCTGCCTGCCTGCCTGCCTGCCTGCCTGCCTGCCTGCCTGCCTGCCTGCCTGCCTGCCTGCCTGCCTGCCTGCCTGCCTGCCTGCCTGCCTGCCTGCCTGCCTGCCTGCCTGCCTGCCTGCCTGCCTGCCTGCCTGCCTGCCTGCCTGCCTGCCTGCCTGCCTGCCTGCCTGCCTGCCTGCCTGCCTGCCTGCCTGCCTGCCTGCCTGCCTGCCTGCCTGCCTGCCTGCCTGCCTGCCTGCCTGCCTGCCTGCCTGCCTGCCTGCCTGCCTGCCTGCCTGCCTGCCTGCCTGCCTGCCTGCCTGCCTGCCTGCCTGCCTGCCTGCCTGCCTGCCTGCCTGCCTGCCTGCCTGCCTGCCTGCCTGCCTGCCTGCCTGCCTGCCTGCCTGCCTGCCTGCCTGCCTGCCTGCCTGCCTGCCTGCCTGCCTGCCTGCCTGCCTGCCTGCCTGCCTGCCTGCCTGCCTGCCTGCCTGCCTGCCTGCCTGCCTGCCTGCCTGCCTGCCTGCCTGCCTGCCTGCCTGCCTGCCTGCCTGCCTGCCTGTGCCTGTCTGTGTCTGTCTGTCTGTCTGTCTGTCTGTCTGTCTGTCTGTCTGTCTGTCTGTCTGTCTGTCTGTCTGTCTGTCTGTCTGTCTGTCTGTCTGTCTGTCTGTCTGTCTGTCTGTCTGTAACCTGGTAGACACCCAACTCAGGTCCCACCGATGGCAACACCTGCCCTAGCACCTGCCTTGCGCCACTACTCACCTGCCCACCGGGTTGCCTACTTGCCAAGGTGTTGCCGGTGCGCAGGGAAGCCGTGGCGCAGTGGCAGAAGGCAGGTGCTGTGACAGGTGTTCCGATGTCCTTCTTTCACTTTTGCAGGAGGAAACACACACATACCAACAGCCACCTTAACCTTTCAGCGCCGCACCGAAACATAGCATGTTAGCGCTGCATCAGTATTTGGCCTAATTACAAAATCGACCGACTTTTTTTGTATTCCTCTGTTAGCTCTTCCTTTTTCAGGCATTTTAAAACAGACGTTGAGTTTTCTACGAAAGAATAAAATACCCGATGAAAACAAATAGTTTCCAACCTTGTTCCGTAGACCGAAACTCCTATCAGGTCATACAGAATGCGGGAAAACAGCTTTCTTGAGTCGACAATTTGCGGTCCTTCTCCCAAGGTGTCCACGTAGGAGTCGACAACATCTGTGCACAGTTTCTCAAGCGCATCGCTGACGGCGTACTTCCTGCAATGTGTTCAATCGTGGTTGATCATCGCAAGGGCAAAGTTTATCCACGGAAGAAATCTTGACTTTAAAGCTTCGAATTCTAGGACAATCTCGGGTAGTAAAGATGCCGTGAATAGCAGCACAAAATACGACAAACTAAAATTCGTAATGGCACTAATCGGAAGCTGACTTTGTCGGTAATATATTATGATGAACTGCACCTTCGTGCAATGTAAGCTGCGCCGCCGCGGTGGCTCAGTGGTTATAGTGCTCGACTGCTGACCCGAAAGACGTGGGTTCGATCCCGGCCACGGCGGTCGAATTTCGATGGAGGCGAAAGTCTAGAGGCCCGTGTACTGTGCGATGTCAGTGCACGTTAAAGAACCCCAGGAGGTCGAAATTTCCGGAGCCCTTCACTACGGCGTCTCTCATAGCCTGAGTCGCTTTGGGACTTTAAACCCCATAAACCAAACCAAAGTAAGCTGCAAAATAAGATTCAGATTTCGTGAGATGCAGATGGAGAGAACCCAAGATCACCCCAATTTTTTTTCCCGTCAACCGCTTCGTACTCACCTGACGGCGAGCAAAGCCAACTTGCGAAGCGCCTTCCAACGTGGGTTATAATCTTCGAAAATAATGTCGTGATGTCCCTGGGTCTGCAAGGCCCCTAAAAGAAGAAAGAGACCTGAGAAAAGTTTTCGTTCTTTCTTTTAGGCCTTCAGAGTTCCCTTCACTTCACGTCTGGCCACAACAACATCGGCCAACACTGCAGGAGCTCCTTGAATTTGTCTGACGCTTGAAGCGAGACGGCAGAACCTGCTTTTGAACTTTGTACGCTTCATGTAGCCTCTGTTCACCAATAGCAGCACTAGCGACAGTCCCTTTAAAAATTCTAAACCAAGTATGAAAGTATGAGAGTGCAGTTTTAGCCGCTGTTAGCGGCAGGCAGATTCATTCCACGTGCATAATCTAAGTGAAGAAGACGTCAGCTGAGTTAATCGAAATTGGTATCTGGACATGTGTAAAAAAAAAACGAGTTACTATTCGCAACAAATATCGGAAATGTTGTGACTGTAAAAGTCGTTGGCTCCTCAGTTTTCAAAGAGTCTCAAGCAATTCTGATTTTAAGGCAATGTCTTATTTATACGTTGAAATTATCCCCTTCAGCATGCTTACCCATCTTTGTCGGGAACCGACCGGCGAACTCGTGCCTTCGATCCAGAAACGCCTCGCGGATCACTGCGTAGCTGTTGAGAACCACCATGGGCTTGTGGGACATCCAGAGGGTGAAGACGTCGCCGTACACCTTCGACCACTCATTTGCCTTGAGTGGCAGGTTCTTGACATTGCGCAGTGCTGCCATAAGTAGAGAGAACGGTTTTCCATTCATCAGTTTAGTATCCACAAATTCTTCCGCAATTCATAATTAAAATGAGGTGGTGATCGCTTCTCTTTTTGTTCACCGCCTGCTTTTGCAGGGAGAGGAAATACACGCACCACCCTGGCGTTCCCATACTTGCAGTTACTTACCTAGGCAGGCAAGCTTTATATTTATTGCCTGTATTCTAGACAAGCCAGCGGGGAAATCACGTACACCAGGAATCGCTGCTATTACGTTGATGTCACACATTAAAATTGATAAAACCAAAGGACAAATACTTAATAATGTTGGCTCATTTCCACATTTCTCGACATCTTCCCTATTACATGTGAGTAGCTGCCCGCAGCAACACACGAGAAAGAACGCATATTTCATTCTTTTTTTTTGTTGTAAGTTGAGTAAAATGACTGAGCGCGGGTCAAAACTCTTCAGACCACAAGGGTTCTTTTTGGGCCACGTTGTTACGGAGTTAAAGCATACCAGAATATAAAAATATCTAAAATAAGCACGCTTGTCCGCATCTGTCTAGATTTTACTGGCTACATATATATCCGAAAGTACTCAACTATATGTCTCAGAGTCATGCTAAGTGGTCGGATAAAGCTTGACGAATGCTGCTTTTGTAAAAAAAAAAAGCCTAAGAAGAAAGAAAAACAACAACCACAAGAAAAGCTTGTAAAATGCACATTATTCAAATTATATCAAGAAGGGAACGTGAGCCTGAACATTTAAAGGAAAACTATTCCCAAGGAAAACACTGGAAAAGATAAGAAAAGCGAAGCGGAGTCCTTATCGCTCTCTATAAAGACTTACCGAGCAGGTTCCCCACCAGCGGCAGTGGGAAGGGGCCTTTAGGGTACTTAGACACGCTGTGGTAGAAGCGGCCCACCACGTAAGAGATGGCGAAGACCAATACAGTGGTGATCAGTCTCCAGTCCCAGAGGGATGAGACGAGCCATTCTAGAAGCGCGCCCATTGCTGTGTCACAATGCCGGGTGCGGCAGGTGCGAAAGACTGTTTAGTGTTCCTGAAAAGACAGAAACAGTACGAATCAGAAGGTATGCCTCACATTTTTGGCTGGTTGCGCCGCAAGCACAACATGTATTGCTTAATGGCTGATTCCTGTCGTTTGCGTTCGTCAGTGTAGCCCTTACAAAATTGACTTTTTAGCTTCAGTTGACGCCTTGTTGAGCTCGCGTTTGATCAACTGGAAAGCAACATGATTCCAATCTAGAATGAGCCTACTGAACAGTTGCTAAACGCAATTTTGGCTCGTTGTACTCAATATAATCTATATTGGGGAGTATATGTTTATTTTGAGTTGTGCTTTTACAGAGCATAGCGTCTAACGTCATCGTTTTAACGTTCTAAAAGTTCTAACGTCACAAGTTGAAATCGGGTCACGTATAAGAAAAATGCACGTCTTTCAATTCAATGGGCGCAGAGAGCCAGAAGTCGATTTTTGCTGGCGAAAATTGCAAGCAACTGTCAACAGTGTCTCTTTAGGTCACTGCAACGTAAACAGAATGTCGGAACATTGCGTACCACCTGATAATTATATAGTTACCTAGCACCTTTTTTCCTATTTCCACATCAACGTAAATATAAGCTGAACTTTCAAATAAGGAAATACAATCAGGAATTCATTCTAGTAGAGTAATGATTCTTGGCTTGGATGCGCATTAGTCTCAATCGGCAGCAATAATAATCTACATTTAGAATATACAGTGCGGCTATCAGATCTGCAAAGCTATATAGTTCATTTACTTGTTTCACTAAGCTCAAGTACACCGCCTCAAGAGCACAAACAGGCATTTTCGCTGTTATTATATGCATATATAATCGAAGTGGCAGCCATCACTGCAATGTAATTATTTCAATATTAGGAGAGAAACACCAACTAAGCTCCTGTATTGAAGGAAGCTTCGAAGGCTGCAAAGAAAGTGTAACAAAGCTGATAACTAGCTCTAGCAGGCTCATGCTGACCGCAACCACTCACCTTAGCGAAGCTTGTTCTTTAAACAAAGCAACCAATGTTCGATCCCAAGCAACTGATGTAATTTGTGCGTGATGTTCCGACGCGCTTGACACTCGCGTCGTCGTCTGTCAGAACGGGATGCCAGGAAACAGACGCTGGCGTCCTCGGAGTGACATCTGACGCCCGACGACAGCACGTGAGCCAAGGCTTCTTCCCTCTCAGCGTTCCTCCTTTCTCCAGTACCCTCATACTCCCCAACGGCTGTTGTCTGCCGAGTATGTGTATGTAATCTACGCCTCAAAGGCCGGGAAAATAGCCACGTTTATCACAGCGGCCCATAGGTTCCTTTCTTCAATAAATGCAGTAGAGGACACTCTGATAAGAGCAACAACCTTTATCGCGCCGTCGTGAAGAGATAGTGTACACTGTGTAAGGGCTTAAAGGGAAGCTGAAACGGTTTTTTGAGAATTCGAGCTTATTCAATAATTCGAATCGACACAAGCTTTTAGATAAAGCATGCAAAATATTTTTTCAGTAGCATTTAAAATGGTGTCATAATCGTCAAATAAAACCGCGTCAAAGTTTAGGCGTCTCGTCACTCCGCTGGAGGATTGCGAGGAAACTTGGCAGTGATGTCATCGTTGCCGAAATTTCAGATGTCCGCTGCTTACGTCTGCATCCTGCTGGGCGTCGTCAGATGGCGCCTAAGAATGCATCGTGAGCTTCAACTTCGATGGCGTCGGTTTTCTTTCATGGAATAACCATTTGTTCGCTGGAAACGTAGTGCCATCGTACGTGACGTCATTATCGGGGCATCTGCCCGTCGCTGTGCACTTCAGAAAAGTTGAACGCCGACGACGACTTCATGAAGCGATTACGCCAACATTTC